>NC_039513.1:5953002-6299869 GCF_003672135.1 Ooceraea biroi | reverse complement strand
TGAAGTTGAAGCGTTAGCGAAACGCAATTCGATCGAATTCCGATTAAAATGCACGTCTCATTTGAAATACATTGTAAAATAATCAATGACGAGTTACGTTATTAGCAGATTATACAACTTATGCTTATAGAGATCATAGGCAAGCCATAATCTAAGTACGTCATTGATTCGGTCATTAAAGCAATTCACGCATGGACGACATTTCCGTGTATCTTTACCTTTACTAAAAACAAAGATTACAAGGCTTTCCCTACTATCTCTCTTTCATTTGCTTATTTTCCACATTCTTTCCACGTTCTCTCTCTCTCTCTTTCATTCTCTCCCTCCTTTCCTCTCTTCTTTCACTCACTGATATCCTTAATGTACTATCTCGTATACTTTATATATATATATATATATGTGTGTGTGTATATATATATATAAAGTATACTATACTTAAATCAGATGTTCCGCTAAGCAGAAACGTAGTCTTCCCAATGTATAGAAATAAATAACTATCTAGACTCCTAGCAAGAAAAATGTTTACATATAAAAATTTGAAGAAACATTAAGCCGGCAATTAACATCTGGGCGTCTTGAGAGACAGTACACAGATACAAATACTTCGAGCCATCACGTTTTGGAATTCGTTGTGCACATATCGCAAAATTGGATCTCTCTCGCATACTCTCTCATTCTCTTTCTCTCTCTCTCTTTCTCTCTCTTAAACGTTCCACTTTGATGAAGTTCTCTTATGCGCCTATTCTTGTTATCTCTGGAAGATGTACATCAAAGTAAATATCGCATGAAGAGTGTAAATATGTTAATTAATTAACGACACGTTTTTTTTCTCATGAAAAGAATTTTATAAACATTCATTATTCTTCGAGAACATTCTTTATACAGTACACTCTTTCATAAACGACACTTCACCAAAATTGCACGTTTACACTCTTTCCATATTTATTTATTTATATTTATATATATATATGTATATATATAGTATCGTTTGTTACGAAGGCATCGTTCGAATAAGCGAGTTAAATTAACAATGTTAAAATAAATTTCATAATATCTTTCAGAGTAACTGCCGTTTAAATATTGCAGGGAATATCTTTCTCTTCATTGTACGTGCGCGCCACTATAACAATGAAAAAGTTACCTCAATACACTTTTGCGAAGCATTCCTTATGTACAATTGTGTGTGAATGTACAAAAATCTAAGAGTCAAGAGCCAGCAATCGAGCAATGAGTAGAATTGCGAGGAATTATATCTGCCCTTACGTTTACAATGTGTGTATCACTGCATAAGACGGAAATATTCATTCATTTACTCCGTGGATCGTGTGTGACGCGACCGCAACTTATGTCTAAGGCAACTGTGCCGTTCTTAAAAATTGACATCTATTTACAGAACTCTTCTTCTTCTCGTTATTTCTCGTTATGAATTTTGCAGATCAGTGTAAATACACGATACGCAATGGTGTGTTTCATAATAGTCAGTTTATTACAGCACTTTATCCATGATCGTATCTGAACAAAATAATGATACAACCGCTCTTGTATAGCTCAAATACTCATTTCTCGTAAAATCTATGATAAGATGACAAACATCAATTTAATATAAAATCACGACCAAATCACGGTACACTGTACAACATTCGTGTCGGGCACTGTAGAGCGCTGTAGTGTAGCTGTTCAAACGAATTCCTTTGTGTGCACAATTAATAACCATAAATTGTTAATACAAGGTGGTAAATGTTACAATGAGAGTAGGCAGGTATCAAGCTGGCTTAATTAAGTGTCACAGTCTTCGCATCGCTTTTTTTTTCCTTTTTCCTAGACATAGATTGTATTTAACCGCGCCGTATCAGCTGGTGCTCTATATTCTCTTTCGCATTTCGATTACAATCTCTGCTCGATGCTCGATGTAAATTCTAGATAATAATTTCGTGACAGTATCGTACATGCTGCATCGTATAATAAATTTTGAAATTTGCCCATCTATGCTTCTCCCTTGAGACATCGTGCAAGAGTAAACAATACATTCGTGACCTTCCTTCTCTCTCTCTCTTTCTTTCTTTCTCTCTCTCTCTCTCTCTCTCTCTCTCTCAGAATTTAGGAGAAACCAAATATCACGGTCGAGTCATGGACTTAGTAGTCATCCAAATCAAAGCTATCAATTTCGATGTCGTCCAGTTGCATACTTTGAAAGTCCACCTTGTACCGCAAAATACCTGAAAAATACACATTCGTAGATATATATAATAGCGAGAATTATCGTTTATGAAAGTGCACACGTACACATATCCTCTCTTTCCGTTTTCTTTTCACTGAAAAACTATATTTTTATATAAGAAATCGCCAATTTAACAACAAAAATAATTACAAATATCGAACAGCGACATGGTTTACGTGTATAAAAGCAATATATATGTAAAGAAATCATTAAAAATGAAAAGTATATATGCAGCATGATATCCATTGTTTAGCATGTTAATTTTCTAAACTATACAAAACATATATTCTTTATAATATTTTAAAAACTAATTTACGTAATATATAAAATGTAAAATTTTTTTATACGCGCAATTCATAGCACAATAAGTGATATTAGAAATTATAAAATATATGTGAAACTTAAATAAAGCAAAGGGAAAAATTATTTATAATTCAAAGCAAACTGCACTCACACAAAGAGAGAACATTATAATTAGTCAAATGCTTTATCATTAAATAAGAGTTTTATACATCATTATGATATCCTAAATATGAATATTACACACACACACACATAATGATTAAAACAATCATAATAAGTAAATAATAAAAGTCCATAAATTGACGGTAATTGTAATATAAATCAATACTTAATTAACAATAGGTGATATAATTCATATAAATAAATGTGTGTGTGTAAATTTATCACAAAATCATTAAAAACTTAACTAGATAAAACTATTAAATATATAAAAATATCATTGATATGTAATATTAATTATGATTTTAATTGCGATCTACATTATGCTTGTTTTTCAATTGAATAGTACAAATTTTATCTTTTTTAATCTTTTTTATATAATTAGTAAAGAACAGGTACACTACCTTTCCAAATATGCAAGCTAATAGAAATAGGGGAATACCGATTAGTATTTGAAAAGTACTAAATATTTCAATTATTTTAAGCAATTGCTATATAAAAGAATAAATACTTGAATAATAAAGTAATTACATAGTATTTGTTATCAGAGATAACACATTTCCCATAGATGTATGTGTTTACATGAAATTTTAATATACTATCTAATTAAAAGGAATATGTTATCTATGATAATGAATTCAAAGTTTATATTGATTATTATTTAACATGCAAATATGACCACTGGAATAAAATAAAAGTATCACTGTCTTTTTATACTGCATAAGCATAGGCACAATATATTGTAAAAGCTGCAATAGTATTTTAATATAGCGTACTATATGGTGTAATGATATTAAGTTTTGATAATTACATTTCTAATTTGATTGTATTTATACATTTCAATGTTTTCGACAACAAGAAAAATGTTGTTTAAGAAAGCAAGATAACTAAATAAAGAACTGACAATTATTACCACTTCACATCAAGTTAGTTTTGAATAGAAATTATATTGTCTTTTTATATGATGAAATAATGTGATAGCTTTATAAAATACGAATAATTATATTAAAGAAATATATACATAATATATTTATTATGTATAAAGAAATATACATAAATATATATAATAATTTATTACATCGTCTAATATCATGAATATCATCATGTGCAATTTACATACGTCTATAAATGTAAATTATAATATAAAAATAAATTCTAACAAAATGTATGTGCATAGAGAAACAGGAAAACAAATAAAATTAAAGTAATAATACTAAAATCATATCAAATGTGCAAGATAAAATTCTACTTGTCAAAGAGTAAATTGTAAACATTGTGAAGAATGCCATGCAAATTAAAAAATTTTGTTGCATAATAAGAAAAATAATGACTTTTAACTTGGGAATTATATATATATATATATATATATATATATGTAATATATATATATACACACACACACATTGCACATCGCATGTTTCAGCAAAACTCATATACTAAAACTGATAATATATAATACATTAAATTAATAATTATGAAATAGCGTGCATGTAGGTGATATGTCACATGTCTAAAACATAATCTTAGTTAATGAAATAAAATTGATGTTTTAAATTCATGTCGATATCTTTAAGATGAGATAAATATTTTCATGTGAAATATATAAAATTAGTTGTTGACTTTTTATGATGGTGAAATTCTCAGTGTGTTTGATTGTCAAAGTTTGGCTGGAAGCTCACATTGACATTAAGAAGCATTATCAATTGGGTTACTTATAACACATTCTTATGTGATCTTTAACAATCGTAAGGGAGTTTTTAAGTAGGTACGGTGTTACCGTACGAAGATCGAAGACAAGTTGTTAAAGGAATGAAAATGTAGCTATATATATATTTGCTGTCAGGCAACATTATCTTTCCATTGAATCAACCACTCTGTGTAAGGCATCTACTTGTTGAATTACGAGATGAACAACGTACAGATCTAACAATGCGATTCAAAGAAGGAAAAACCAATCAACTCACCCGTATCTTATATAATGTATGTGTGTATGTATGTATGTATAAAAGTGTGTTTTGTATGTATGTATAGGTGCATATATATATGCGTATGCGTGTGCGTGTACATATACACATACATACATACATGCATGCAAGATGTCTTGATTGACAATTACCACCAAGAAAAAAAAGAAAAAAGACAGCGAGAAGATTTTCAGGCTTTATTTCATGAAAAATAATAAATATTATACCTTGATAAATGTGAACTAAAAATATCTATTACCACATTCGAACTTATTTTTATAAGAGAGACATATATGCATATGTATACTACAGATCTGCACAGAAGAGAATCAAACTATTTAGTGAGAAACCCAATGGAAGAAATTGTGAATCTTTTGGACAAATTTATTCTCATATATTTAAATTGATCAAAAGTAGAATGTTTCGCATAATTATTGTTTGTACATCCAACAAGCACATAACGCATATATAAATCCAGATAATTTTCAACATTTATATAATATTTCGTTATGTGATTATATTTCTTTGTGCAATGATATGTTATTAATGAGACATGTCTTTAGAATAAAATAAGAACAAATGAGTATTTTTTACATATGAAGCTAGATTAAACATAAAGATCTAAAAAAAGGCATACTAATCACGTGTACGTTTAAAATTTGTAATAAATTAATAAATAGTTAATTTGTAATCTGATTATGTAAATAAAAACATTATATTTCGTTATTAAAAATATAACGTCGAAAAGAAAGTGTTACACAATTACAAGTCAATACAACGAAAACAAAGTAAAAATAATAAATTTGTCCAGTTGCGAATAATATGCTCTATGATACACGAGATGTAAGTGAACGCACGCAAGACAGAGAAAGAGCTACCTGGTCGATTCTGAGTAATTCACGGATGAAATTAGTAATCATCGAGGTCAACATCATCAAGAGGCTCATCGGCCTGCAGTGACTGGAAATCAACTTTGTAGCGGAGGATCCCTATGTACCAACATATATACTCCATAGTTAATAATCACAGTTCGATGAAACTTATTTTCTGTGCAAAATAATCTTCGATGTGACGTTAATCTATCGGGTTCCAACAGCATTATAGACCCGTCAAACGCAACTACACCATAACTTGTCAATGTACAAAAATCCCACAGCAAGTCAAATATGCATTAGACTGCGCTAAAGAGGGAGCTAGTATCTCTGCTATTATGCAAAAATGTTTTACAAATAAAACTTGTGTTCCAATTCTTTTTTCCCCTTCCAATCCCAATTTTTCTTTAACGTTTTCGCTCGTGCCTTCCTTCGTTTCACGTTTCATACCGTTCAATCGTTTTCCACTTATTTATTATTCTCACGTGCTTTAAATCTCTTTTGAATCATTTTATAATCTAGGTAAGTATATACATTATACTTCATGGTAAAGAAGAAGCTTTATATGAATTTTAAGTGATAATGATAAAAATAAATTTATAAGAGAGACTCACCTCCAATACCGCCGAAACCTCTGACAAACTGGGACCCTTCCTGCGACTTGTCCGTGATAATTTCCAGTGTGGCGCCAAAACTCTTGTAATTATTCGCGAGCCACTCGAGTAGCGGTTGACACTCTACGAGTTCCAGTTCTACCCCGCTCTACAAGAACCGAATGTACAAATGCACTTTGCTCCAGAGAGAATTAACATTTCGTTGTATCTCGTGTGTGTTAACACACTCACCTCTTTATCGGTGAAATGGGTCTTATCTTTTTCCTGCTCCGGCGTTAAGTGAAGCACTTTCTCTTCCGCGTTTGTATGATTTTTCAGAACGTACCGTTGAATGTCTAAATTCTCCCAACAAATTAAAGTTTCGACGCTGCCTAATTCCAGGGCCCTCAACGTGTCCTCGACACCGAAACAGAACTTGCCGGTGTCTTGGGAAATTTCATCGAAATAACGACCTAATGGGCAAGAGAGAGAGAGTAGCGAAACGTATCATAAAAGTGCAGACTATCGCTACGCCGTAAGTTGGTAGCATGCAAGGGTCTACTTACCAATTAGCTTCTTTTCTTGGATAAACTTTACGTTTTGCAACGATTCCGCTGCCAATTCAATAGCCTGATTAAAACCATTCTCACCACCGTATGATACATCGACTAACTTTATAACCTTGGCTTGCAATCTCTGTAAAAAAATCACGTGTTAATTATTAGAAATGTTAAATTCTTCTTTTATATCGTAAACAAGCAAACAAAGATAATTAAAAATATTGGAAAAAAATAAAAAGCGTTAATAATAAACGTGGCTTACTGGATCAAACATATCGGACTGACTAAGCTCCGTTTTGAAGTCGGCGCTCCCTGCCAATATCAATCCAGCGATATTAGGTTTGTCATTGGTTATGTATAACTGGGTAGCGACCTCGGCCACCTTCCGAACGTAATTGTGCCGCTTTTCCATCCGTAATCGGGCAAAACGCAGCGCGGACTGACCACCTCTGCCTGAAATCACGACGATTCGTCAAACGACGAAAATAATTTTTCTATATCCCTTTATCTTCCTCAGAGTTCCAGAACGGCACGTACCATGCTTCTTAGGAAGGTCCACGGTGAATTTGTGTAACACCTCGCGCGTGTTCCCTTGCAATGTGCCAAACAGGGCGCCGTTGCCATCCATCACAATAAAACCAAATTTATTATCGTCCGCGAGTAACGCCGTAAGTGCTTCCGTGTGAAACTGTAAAGCGCAGTGTATTTCATGCGAGAACGTTAGAAATGAATATTCGGTACGATATGCTTAAAAGAATGTCACACAAGGCAAACCTTATTATCACAAAGATACAATGAAGTATTGATAGGCTTGAAAGGTTCAAAATCAATGTTGACTTTCTTCTCTTTTCCTTCCTCCGTTACGATAGTTCCACAATAAATTACCAGGCCATTTGGAGGCACTGAAATATATTGAAACGCACAAGAAAATTAAATATTTTGCATGTAAATGTCCTAAACGCAAGAGTTTCCCAAGAGAAATTAAACATTATCATGCTAAAAGTAATAAGAAGTTGAACTATACCATAAAAGATTTCAATATACGTAAAGAATTAATTACCTTTAGTATATAGCTTTAGCCTATGCTGTACCGATGTGATTGCACCCAAAACAGATAGTCTATTTACACGAGATTTAATATTCGACGCCGTACCAAATTCATCCGCCAGCATTTTGCTCACTCTTGATATTTGGTCCTTTGGAGGTATGATTAACGATATCATACTTGTGCCATTCCTGCAAAGACAAACATTTCACACCTTTAATACTTGATAGCGCCGTTAAACGTTACTGAGAGGTTATTACAATGAATCTGCTTATGTAAGTCATTAAGGTCTCATTCTATAGATGAGATCCCTATCTTCTCTCTGCAACAAAATTATACATATGTCAATGCCAGTCACGTAACAAAAGCGGTCTCTACGAGGAAGAGAAAATTCCAGAGCGCAGTGTACAGCAAAAGCATGTATGGCTCCAGAAGACCATATGTCAGAACGGTTTGCGACGAGACAGTTGGGTTGAAAGTTGGGGTTAGCGTATGGTGCGACAACGTCGGCTCACTTACCCCCTGGCCATCTCGAGACTCTTTATGAGCTTCTTGATTTTCCAGATCTCGACATTGCGGTCGGCGGAGGTCTCCTCGTTCGACATCGCTGCTGGTGCGCGTGGGGACGCGTGGTCGCGGCGTTACGGCGTGCGCTGGTGCTCGAGATGTTGAAGATTTATCGCTGTCGCGCGCGCTCTGTCTCGACCGGAAGGAGGCCGACGAGGGAAGCCTGGACGGGCAAGGTGGCCCGCCGAGAGGTCGACGACGGAAAATCCGGGCGGCGTACAACAACAGGTTTCCTTCTGCGAAAATCACGAACAAGGGGAATTATCGACGGTCGCGGAATACCGCACTGATCCAGTTTGCACCGGATTATGTCAGCCACTGTAGAACGTGGTCGACATAGCAGTTCGACGGGGGCGGGCGCTCGGTTCATTCTTTCTCTCTCGGTTCATCTCTCTTTCTCACTCGCTCTCTCTCTCTCTCTCTCGTTCTTTCTCCCTCTCTCTCGCTATCTCTCTCTCATTCACTCTCTTTTCGTCCGACGTCGCGCACACGAGTACGTACGAAACGCACGGGTTTTAAGCACGCGCCATGAACAGCCGCTTTCGCCCATGCTGTTTCTCCACCACTCACTTTTCGAAGGATCGTTACGGTGTGGTCGATGCACCGATACGGATGGCCTGCGGCGGGCTGATCCTGTTCAGCGGCGGCACACTTCGTAACACGGCGAGTACCATACGAGTCCGAATCTCGGAATGCACACGTCGGCCATGCGATGGCACAGCGGAAACGTCAGCGGACCACGGTGGACGTGCCGCACACGAGACAAAATGGGAAGCAAAAAGACCTCGAGGCCACCCAGTCGCGAACACGAGCGCACACGGCCGCAAGTCGTGTTCGCATTGACTGGCATGCAACGCGCGCCTTGAGCAGGGCCGACAATCGTCCACGTTGTCAGCGAGAACGGTTAGAAACTCCCTGAATTAAGTAAGTTGCGGAATAGAAATCGGCGGAAAGAATCGAGCCAATCACGAGAGCGTTCCGCCAATTCCGCATTGCGCATATTCCGCGCCACGAGAGTCCTAGATAAGAAAATTTCCTAGACGTTCAGTCCGTCATGCTGGCGAAAAAATTTCCTAGAGACTTTTGGTATAATTCGGTGCAGTTTCATTACTATTGTTGTGAATTGTGATGTGATCGTCATGGCGTCGAGGGTGTTGGGAGCGATCCTGCGTAAAAACGCAGGATTTTTCGGCACCGGCTGGTCGTCGCCGGCGAATAATGCGCCGGCGATTGCCCACGTGTGAGTCAAAATGACTTTACGCCTTAAACAGCGTGGCTTTATCGTGAGCGCGCCGCGCGTTATGTAACTTCGTCCTAACCTATCCGCTCGTCTCGATTTGACGGACTGATAAAAGCACTCGGTAACAGTATGCATGCGTTTTTGCAGGCAACGTCGCAATGCTCACCAATGGAACCCGGATCTCGAGTACCTGGAGAAGTTCAGCAGACCATATGTATACACTCCGGAAAAGGTCAACTGGAAACCGCCGCCAGTGGAATCCGGCGTTGCTGCCCCGATTCCGGCGAAGCAGACGATAGAGAATATAAAGCTGAATTTCGGGCCGCAGCATCCCGCCGCTCACGGCGTGCTCCGGCTGGTTTTGGAACTGGAGGGCGAGGTCGTGGTCACTGCCGACCCGCACATCGGTCTTCTGCACCGCGGCACGGAGAAACTGATCGAGTACAAGACCTACCTGCAGGCGTTGCCCTACTTCGACCGTCTGGATTACGTGTCGATGATGTGCAATGAGCAGTGTTTCTCCCTGGCCATAGAGAAGCTGCTGAACATCGATGTGCCACTGCGCGCCAAGTACATTCGTGGTAGGAACAATATTATAATTTCTGACTGAAATAACAGAACATTTAAGGTGGATTTTGTTCTGCGTCAAGCTCACATATTTTTTCAAATTTAATTTTTATTTATTCTTTAAATGTTCAATGAGAGTTTTTATTGATTTTCTTTAGTCCTCTTCGCGGAGATTACGAGAATCCTGAACCACATTATGGGCGTTGGAACGCATGCGTTGGATATTGGCGCCATGACCCCATTCTTCTGGCTGTTTGAGGAACGTGAGAAGCTGATGGAGTTCTATGAGCGCGTGAGCGGCGCTCGCATGCACGCGGCTTACATACGACCCGGCGGTGTCTCGCTGGATCTGCCGTTGGGCCTGATGGACGACATATATGATTGGGCGTCGAAGTATTCCGAGCGATTGGACGAGGTGGAGGATCTGCTGACGGACAACAGGATCTGGCGGCAGCGCACGATCGACGTCGGTGTCGTGAGTGCGGAAAACGCGTTGAACTGGGGATTCAGCGGCGTGATGTTACGGGGCTCCGGGATAAAGTGGGATCTGAGGAAAGTCGCACCTTACGACGCTTATCATCTGGTTGACTTCGACGTTCCGATCGGCGCAAATGGAGATTGCTACGACAGGTAAGTTTAGAAGGGTGAAAATGCAGCTGACAAAATGCACATTAGTCTTTCCGCTTTCTGCTTTTAAAGAAAAGAAGACACCGTTCTTTTTACTACCTGAAAATTTTTCGTGCTACCTTTCTAGAATCATGAAAAATATAAAAATTGATCTACATTAATTTTAATTATTATTATTTACACGTTAAGAAAATGATGAATTATGCGTGCAAGTAATTGTCTTCATTCAACTCTTTAGGTATCTCATCCGTGTTGAGGAGATGCGCCAGTCGCTGCGCATCATCCACCAATGCTTGAACCGGATGCCGGAAGGAGAAGTGCGATGCGATGACGCTAAGATCGTGCCGCCACGTCGCGAGGAAATGAAGACAAGCATGGAGGCACTTATCCATCACTTCAAGCTGTACTCGCAGGGCTTCCAAGTGCCGCCAGGCGCTACGTACACCGCTATCGAAGCGCCGAAGGGCGAGTTTGGCGTTTACCTCGTGAGCGACGGCAGCAGCAAGCCGTATCGGTGCAAAATCAAAGCGCCGGGTTTTGCGCATCTGGCAGCTCTGCAGTACATGGGGCCCAAGCACTTCCTCGCCGACGTCGTCGCCATCATTGGAACCATGGATGTAGTGTTTGGCGAGATCGATCGATAACTTTCCAACGATTAATCATTTGTATAGTATAATAGACGTGTTTCAAAACTAATTAATAGAAAGATTTACGTGTATATTGCATGTAGGAATCCTCGAAATCGGCAAATTCGCGCAGCAGTTACGCGCGACTATGTGATGGGTATAGGTAAGTATTGTACGTGTCTCATCGCAATAAAAAAATGTTACTATAGTTATATTATTTGTTGAACAATTTATTTTCGAATTTCAAGCAAAACTTCTTAACGCCAGTGAATCATACAAGAAACTTGATTTATTTAATCGACCTTATACTGGCATATAAACAATGAAATTGGCATATAAACAATGGAAATTTCACGCTTGAAAAGGACCAAAATTGTAGGTCGAAATGTTGCGTGATATATCATTGTTTATATGCCAGTATAAGGTCGATTAAATAAATCAAGTTTCTTATTTTCGAATGTCCGGAAACCCATGTCGGTGGAAAACGCGTTGCCAGCACCGCGTTATTCCACAATGCCGACTTTTTAACAACCAACATTACGGTTTAATTTGCAAATAATAAAACCACGAGGCGTATTCTTTATTATTTAGGCTTTCCGCTGGTTAGAATGCTGCAATATCTTGCGGTGCGGTGCGGCACGATGTCGCAGCACGCGAATGCGCTCTCCGAGTCTCCATTACTGAGGGAAGCGCAATTCTCCCTCACGCAAACTATATTATAAAATGCAATTGACAAATGACGAGGAATTACGGAAATTTTTCATCCGACTTTCGCGCTAAAACTGAAACGCAATGTTATCTCGCGGATCCTTTCTCTCAGTATAAATAAATGTTAATTATTCTGGAATACTTTAATGATTGTGCATTTAGATAGTCTAATTATCATTAATAGAGTGAGGCGCGATTAACATGTAAATAAATAATTCTACCATTTTTGTAAATTGCTTGTTATGCAAATTTTAAAATATTAAAAATTATAATTATAAAAGAATATTCTGGAAATGAAAGAAAACCGGTTATACATGACATTATTTCTAGTCTTTTCGTTAATATAATATTTTATTATCAGAAAAAAATTTCATTTGTACTATTGTAAATCATCTTACTTTATACTTTTTTTAAAACAAAAATTAAATATACAGACACGCATACTAGTTATAAAATATATCCAGATAATTTTTTCATGAGTTCTTACTTCTCATACTACATAGCAGAAGTCTATAGTTCATGTGCATATATTTATTCATTCATATTTATTTTTATTATTAAATATTCAATATGTTTAGACTGAAAGAAACATAAATAAGCTTGGATTTTGTATAGCTATGGTTTGCAATCCAAGTTCTTGATTTATTTTGATTAATTCACAAAGCGTGTCAAATATGTTTCTGTTACCTTTGAAATTAATAAAAAAACATATTAATTTTCATTTCCTCTTCAGTAGCTGTCGAGAAATCATCATAAGAAGCATATGATCGATGCACACGTATGGATCCGGGATTGTGTTGAGGAAACCGGCAGTGCCTGCGAAATACCGGTCGACCTCCACGAAGTCGTTCCATTACATTAATCCACTTCGTGTCCACTCGTCTGCACGCGAATAAGTTTCGTCGTAAAGAAAATCAGAGGAATCTACTACGCCAAAACGCGTTAGCAATCGAGATTCGTATTTCAAGGAACTACAAAATAGGAAAATTCTTTCGAAACCACGTAATCGCGACATCAACGTTTAGAACGGTGAAATTATTTTTACTACGACGTAGTTTCCTTTCTTCTTTTTTGTCGCTTCTTATTTGGCGACTCGCCTTGTGATAGCGACAACGCTTGTCGCAATGGTCGTTCGCTACAATCGGAGGAAATTGTAGTTCATCTAATTACCGTGTCCTCCTGTCAAGCACGACGAGAAGCCAAAGCGCGGCTTTCTATTCCTTTCGCCGGTGAAAACCGAAGTTTGCGCGTATATAACGTCTGTGAAGCAATCGATGATTTTCGAGTGACTTGCAATGCCAAAAGGCTCCCTTTATGAAATTTCGTAAAACGCTGCGAGTTATAAAGAAATTATTGCCCGGGAAATTTATAAGCGATCTGGGATAATATTCTCGATAATGTGCCTTTATTCTATCAACACAATCAGTATTATTAGCGACTCGTAATATGTTTTATGTTATTATCGAACGTTATTATCACTCTCTCTCTATTACACTTAGTGCGTTTAATCTACCAAAATAGCAACGTTCTATTTTATGTCGGCTTTGTTTTTGTTCTTATTCTGGCCGAAGCGTTTATACACACACATATTTATATGGGTTTATACATATTATGAATTATATTTCCTCATATTATAATTTTTTGTTTTAAAAAAAGTATAAAGTAAGATGATTTACAATAGTACAAATGAAATTTTTTTCTGATAATAAAATATTATATTAACGAAAAGACTAAAAATATAAATCCTATTTCTTCAATAATTATAAAGAAGTATCATTATAAATTATATTAAGTACGAAGTAACTCTTCTTGATGTTTATACATCATCACATCAGATCTTAAAAGTAGACTGTACAGGTCCACTGCGGCCAAAAATTTATTTGCACTATGTACGCATTGCAGATAATATTGTTACATCGACATTGTACGTGTCCGTTAGTTTTCTCGAAATCTTTTCTCTCTTCATACCCATGCATCACTTTCCAGAATATTATGCTCTGAGAACTAGGTCCATCGAGATGTATTGTTGCAAAAGCACGAGACTCGGTTAATTATCGAACGAGATTTTCACTTAAGCGCCCGTTCTCTTATCTGACCTCTTTTTCGCTTTCATCAGTTAAAACCATGGGAGATGCAATCGCCACTTGTTTGGTGTTAATATTTAATCGCGCAACGATGGAATGGATAAATGGATATATTTTTAATCGCAATTTAATTATAAAATTTTTATTATTTAATAGATTACATTCATCTGTGTTACCTTTCGAAGAACATGATAGCCGTGAAATTTTAAAGTATTCATCACGCGATATATTCGTTTAAGACAAGATTTGCACTGACGAGGTGAGAGTTTTTCTTTTTCTCCGAACAAGCAAGCCCACCGGAACTTACGTCACAACGATGAAAGCTGGTCGATAACGACGTGTGTACGTCGTGTAATGCGAAGAAGCGATCATACAAACAAGAAAGATGTCATTAACCCTTTTGTCCTTGCGCGACTAATTCTCTAAATCAATGTCATAGACTTAGGGTATCCTCGCTCAGAATAACAATGAAAATTATCTACCTGATTACATCACATTTCGATTCTTTAATTGGTATATAATTTTAGAAATCGTTATATACATTGCGGTATTAGAAAATCTTTTATATTCATGAAGCGAAACGTTGAGAACTTGATACATGAGAAACGTTGCTAAAGAAATTATTTATTACCTACTCAAGTTACGCTTATATCAAATTATCTTCTTAATTTACTTTCGATTACTTTTACTGAAATCTAGAATAAAAATTATGAAATAATTTTCTATAATGAATTTCTTCTATAATGAAAAGTATGCTTTAAACAGTTAAGAAAAATAAAAATGCGCGCGGAAAATGAGGTAAAAGAAAAGTCGCTTTCGCCGTTGATCTCAAGATATAGTTTGATCATTCATAATAATTCAAGAACGAGGTAGAATCATATACGCGCTAACGCGCTGCTCACCTGCCTTACTTCCGTTAGCGCAATGCACCAGCTTCTGTAAACAAGCGCAAATAACGCATTTTTAATGCCAACACCTTGAGAAATCAGAAATCAGTTGTACGCGGAAGAAAAGTCACGCGTGCTTGTTATAACATTCCTATCGTCGTACGGTACAATCCTGGCATTCACATGCAGTCCACACAATGTACAAGAGAGTTTTATTATGTTTAAAAACTTTCCATTCTATATATTTTAACAGCAATAAATATTATAATAATTATTATTACTACAAAAACATTTTTTTGCAGAACCGTTCTACAGAACTGCCAGTGGTTTTCACAAATTTAAATTAAATTTATTCTTTATACCATATCCATGGCCTCATCTTTTTAGGATTTTAATGTAATTTTCAATGATAAATGATTAAATCTTACATTGGATTAAAAAAGAAATATAAATTTTAGATAATAGCATATTTATGCATGAGAAAGGACGACATTTATCATCTGTAATATGTAACATCCGTAATTTTGTAGATTTTTAGAAGAAATATTTCGGAAACATATTTTCAGTTTTGACATTTATTGACATACGTTTGCTATAATGAGATTGCAAACATATATTCTTATATCTGCAAAGTATAAAATTACGTATTCGGGATTTACTCCTTTAAGTATTCCGCTTTGAAATAAACAAGTGTTTAATATGCATCATAATTAGTGATTAACTAGTGCATCTTAAAAACTTTTTTATTACCCATTTCGAAGTGAAATAATCTCGAATAATCTCGAAGTGAAATACGCAAAAAGTGTGAGTGTCGAATCAATCCAATGTGTGATTTCATACTTTGGAGTGACATAATAAGAGCGCTGGTGCATATTTTCTAATTACATAATTTGCAAATTATGAGTGATCAAAGGTGACATTGTAATTAGCGGTAATTAAATATTCTATCTCAGCATTTGGCATTCCGAAGATTGTGTCATAATAACGCAGTGCGTCTCGGAAGTTCCAAGGGTGAGGCTGATGATGCGAAAAATCATTTTGTCAACTTGGTTGCAGCGTTGTTAACAGAGTATTAACTTTTTTCAATCTGATGTCTGATGTAATGGCCGTATCGTTTTTTTTATTTACAGTGCGAATGTATAGTTTCTCTCGAGGCCAAAGTCGGTATTATTATTCAAGGTTTATGAGTATCCTTAGCTTGATATTATCTATTTTAAATAGTACAATAAATTAGAGACATAATAAAACAATAATTAAAATATAATAATAATAAAATATAAATATACAAGTATGTAGATGTACATCCGTACATACATATACATGTAATATAAAGATACAATATAATATATGTAGTGCAATGATAACACAATAACAAATCATCTTGCACAGAAGGTTTTTAAATCAATCCATTCAAGAATTTTTAAAACTTTTCGTTTTATAAACGAATAAAATATAATTTGTAAAAAGCATTGTTTTTCTCTCTGTTTTTAATGTATAAATAATAACGATAACAATGTTTTTAGAAGTTAGTTACAAAGTATGTTGTATAACGCGTGTTGTAATGATGCATGGAAAATGTCAGACTGAAGCAAAGTACAACTATTAGATTGGATTAGTCTCAAACAGGCGAATAATATTAGACTGTCTCGTGTGAATTTCTCGTCGCAGTTGTTTGAATAATACAGAAATTATCGGTGATCCCCTAATTAAAGGGTTAAGGTCGCTGTCAGTTCTGTTGATATCCGCAAACAAAGGCTTCATCTTATTATTTTGCCGTTAAAACTGACATGCGTTTCAAGCGATAAGAGTGCTCTTTATTATCGGTATATTTCTCACGTGCACTTGAACTACTATTATCTCTGCAAATCGATAGAATTCTTGTAGCTTCTTTATTAATTCGACATGCCATATTTGATTTAGAATGTTCGAGTCTCCTTTATCACAGATGCTGTTATAAAGCTTTTCGAGTGCGTCGATTAAGCATACGATTAAACACAAAAAGATATTAGTATATTTCATATATCTTATATATTATGTAAGACCATAAGAAACTCGCGCCATTACGAGATGCGACTGTGTGGCCAAGTGCATTCTGTGAAATATTATTTCTCAGAATCTGCAGTGGGAATTTTTTGTTGAAGAACGTTATTACATTCATCATTATTCGAACGAAAAATAATATTGTGAATATACTTAAAATGTTAACAATTTCTCCTGAAAATATTAAAATTTGTCGAACGTTTGAGTGTCAGCTGACAGTTTATCAGTTGCACGGATGACGATTATTGCCGCAGGATAGTTAGATTAAAGGTATTACATTGTAAACTCAATGATGTATCGAGAATCCCGGAAGAAGTCGCGCAAAAACTCGTAGTCTTCTCCACGTTAACCCACATTTATGTCCTCGATTGTCGCCTATTACGATGTTCTCGAGTAGCGATTGCCGATCATGGACGCACTAGCGGAAACTGGAACCGGGTTAGTTTTGGTAGAGACCTCGTTTTCGATATTGTAAATTTGCAGGGTCGAGCTGAAGCGTTTTCGCATTAGCTCATCTGCATCAGTTACAAAATTTTTTCACGTCGAATACGATATCTCGCATTAGATATTTAGAAATTGGTAACACAGATTTCATATCTTTTAGAGATTTTAATGTATGAATAACCAGTTAATTCCGAAGTAACTTGTATCGAGCGAAGTTCCATGAATCTTGTATATGAGCTCTGCGGAATTAAATTTTTACTGTTTCAAATTTTGTAATATTACTAATTTGATGTGAGAAATAATCGATTTTATTAATAAGACTTTATTAATTGCCATTCATCGTCAATTCTAATAATCGCCAAACGTTAGCAGTCCAAGGAAAATGCGTCAAATGTTTTGTTAGAGAGAGAATCAATACCAAATTAATGCGGGAACCTACAGGTGACAACTATTAAATATTATTAGTCACTACAAAGATAATGCTACAAAGATAATGATTGGAATGCCTTACAATTAGTAAGAAATGCCATGACGGTCATGCTTTAACTTTATTCGAAGTCCGTGGCTCATTTCAAAATAGTCACCGCGCTTCACTTATACAATCTCGAATTGTGTCATTATTATTATTTTCCGAAACTCTCTTGAGCTGAAAGAGGTTGCGAGATAACGGAGCAGTGCGCGAAAGAGAAAGATTTCAGTAGCGGAGTTCGTAATGTGAGACAAGGACAATTTTATTACAAGATAAAGTCGCAGGAGAAAGCAAGAGAAGTTTATAGAGGCGCAAGCGCAGACACCTACGTCACCTGGGTGAAAGAAGAAGCGAGAGAGGCCACCGCGTCATCAGGAGCGTTTCTAGATCTATGAGGCCGCAGTTTCAGATCTCAGAGTTCAAGAGGACAGAACTTCGAAAGATTTGACAATGTTGTCTATTGCAGTTGAAGAAATTGGGTTTCTAATTTATCTCTGAATTTTATAACTTGATAGTTACTTAATCTTAATTAATTTTACAAGTAAAAATAATTATAATCGCTTAAGCTTGATTATCATACAGGTCATCTGTGGCTGTTGCCCAAGTTTTCTATGTTTCTCCAATGTTTCTGTTGATTCTACTTAGCTTTAGTTTTTATGTAATCAGAATTCATGCTTCAACGAAGAAAGATAGATGAAAGAATTAAGAATGGAGTCTCATGGGAAACTCACGAATAAACCCAAACGCTCCTGTGTCGCGGAAGCAGGAGGAGTACCGTACGGGGGACGACGGAAGAATGAAGGAGCGGCAGCAGCAGCAGCAGCGGACTCAGAAGTAGTAGTAGTAGAAGTAGTAGGCTTTGAATAGGCTCAGCAAAGGGGGCAAAGTGGAGCGGCAAGTGGGGGCAGAAATAAATCGTTCACCTGAGCCTCGGCGCCGACGGGATCAGCGGTTTCGCAGTGTCCCGGCCGATCTCGCACTGTTCGCACCACGTTCGCCAGGTCGCCCGCTTACGCCTACGCACGCATACATACATACGCGCACATTCCGGTTCCGCTCGATTTCGTTTCGGTTCTCTCCTCTCTTTCTCTCCCTCCCCTTCTTCTTCTTCTTCTTTGACTGGTCTCTTCGCGATCTCTCTTATCCGGTCCTCCCCGTTGATCCTCCTTTCTCTGCCTCCTTCTCGTTTCTCTCTCTCTCCGTTTCTCCTTTTGCTTCTCCCTCTTCTTCTCATTCCTTCTGCTCGTATCTGCATCCTTACGCCGTTCCCTCCTCCTGCGTTGTATGCCTCTTCCTTGCCGAAGAGTATCATCACCGATCGTTCCCACGATCACTGTCGCGACCGCCAGCGGTCGAGGAGGCAGCAGTCGTTGCGCGTATCTGCGTGTAGTACTCGTCGCGTGCACCAACCGGACTCGAGGAGGATCAGCGAGGATCGCGCGATTGTAACTGGTATCGCTGTGAGCAGTCGATCGGTCTTGTACGTGGAAGATTCATCGTTGGGCAGGACATGTCCTGATCCGTGTAAGACGCCTGTCCGGAACGGTGCGACGACGAGAACAACGACGACGAGCAAAGAGAGACGACGAGCGAAAGAGAGGCTTGCCTTCTTCTTGTCTGGATCAGCATCTCTGGCACGCTCGACGACCCGACCGGCACACTTAGCGTGCACCGAAAGGAGGATTGACTTTCTCCGGTTGATAGGCAAGCTGTTTGCACCAGCAAGTTCTTCGGCTTCGCTGCGAGAGAACGCGACGAGAAGGAGGAACAATAACGCGCAGGCACGAGGATAAAAAATCACGTCGCTGAATGACGCTACACGAAAGTCCTCTTTGAGAAACTTTGGTGTGTCCTGTGTCTGGAATAATAACAGCGGAAACGCACGCTCGCACTTCCGATTTCGACGACGGTGATCTGATCTCGTGCTGTGATCTCGGCAAGTGAACACTTCGGTGAACGCTTCGATCAGAATGAGGGTGCATCGCGGGATCTGCGCCAAACTGCAGGGCGGCTTCCTCAGACGATGGTGTAAGTATCCGTCAAGGTCTGATCGTATTGTATCGTGATGTGAATGAATAGATTTAAAACGGATATTAGGATCATTGTACTCGTTCTCATAATTAAGAAGAAACATTCTTAAGGCATGAGCTATTCCATTCATTGTTATGTTACTCCTATACTAAAGACCGCAAAAGACACTTTTTCGCATCCAAATGAGAATTTATTTTCAACCGTTTTGCTATAAAATATTTTTTTTTAATATACTATTCAGTTATGTCTTTGATTACATGTTCACAAAAGTTCAGACAAATACTGTTTTGCCAAAATATGAGAACGTACTCATACACGAGTGGAAATTATTGATGCAACAATTGAAAGCAAAAATAAATTTCGATAAAAGATAAGATATTTTTCAATTAAATTCTATCTTTGAAATTAATTCAATTTTATTAAAACAAATTTTATTTAATTTTTAAACTATCAATGTTTTGGTATTCATTTTTTAAACAGTTCTGTACTTGCACATTTTTAAGCTGAATTTACCTGATTATTTTTAATAAACAAAACAGTAACAAAGACAGACGACACTCGTGCATGTGTTCAGTATGCACTTCGTACATTCATTCTCAGTGAGAATTTCTCACAGCTGTTTCAAAGACGGTTACGATATATTTTATTGTGCATGTGCCAAGTTTGCATATTTCGTGATTATATTGTAACATGCCTGATGATTGTCGACGCTGCAAATCGATCGATCAAACATCGTAACAGCACGCACTCCGACAACGATAACGGAATCAATGTGAAAAAATTTCTATGCAGACCCATAGGTAACCCTTAACGCCATTGATGGCCCAATTAAATCTCCCATTAACAGCTTTTATTACATTTTTCTGGACATATACAATAATTAATAGTATTAATAATTAAATAATAGTATTAATAATAATAATATTTAATAATTAGTGAGTAAAGAAATGTGGAATTGATTTGATAGAAAGTCGTAAATTTAGGAAATGTATTTATGTAATAAATGCAAGAAATTTCCTGTTTGCATAATATTAACACCTTTGCTAGCGTCACGTATGTGTGACGCACCGATTTCTTCAATTACTATCTGTAAACGTCACATATTTATGTGACTTTTTCCACTTCATTTTCATAAACACGAAGAAACAACTTATTGTTTTAATATAAAAAAATTACCAGGTGATCTGTGATGGTTTTTCAACTACATCGTGGTAGCAAACATGGTAATACATGTTTAATACATGTTACAATGTTTAACATTAAATCTTTAATCTATTGAATAATTTAATACAGGATTTAATATTGATTTGCTCATTCCAAGTTACTTTTATATCATCGATGTTAGGGAATTTATATGACTCACATTTCATCTGCAACGCGTAAACCGAGATTTCCATAAAATTACGCCTGATTCAACCGTCGTAACTAGCTAGCGCTGTGTGTCGAACGTGATATTAATCTTTCCCTTGACTACGTCTTCAAATTTCTATTTATTAAGTCTCCAGTTCCGCAAGTTGGCTCTTTTAAAACATCCTTATCGCTGATGTACTTCACGCGGTAATGCCCACGCGGTTCGCCTCGTTCGAAGACATGAATCGAGAGCTCTAGACCGACCAGGAGGCTGCGATTAACTTGATCATCGCAGCTAATATCACGGTTCTAGCCGCTGCTCTTAATTCGATTCAATGAATGTGTCATCACGCGCGCGCGCGCGCGTACGGACGACCACTACTGAATCATTGCGGTTTATTTAGCGCGGCATTGTACCGCCTCGCATGTTATCCGGTACAGCGGCAATAATATTGTCGTTGACACCTTAAGGACGTTATCACACATGCATAATATATACATGCTCGTGGATCGCATTTGTTACTTTCACCTCGATTTCGCGATATGGTCCGAAAGTTCTTTTCGCATCCGGCGTAGATCGGGTTCGTTGCACCAGCTGAGCGCGTGAAATGAAGCGTGCCCCGATAATTTCGGCGAGCTCTTAATAGTATATATAAAGTCGCAACGGGTCATTAATCCCCGCTGATTTCCGGAACATTATGAAATCTCTTATTAAAATTATTGAGGCACACGCACATCGCGCGTCAGCAAATGCTTCGTACGCTTGACGTTTTTATTATATTTCAATCTTGTTTCATTCGGAAATCAGGATCTACTCGTATCAAGATACTTAATTACTTAATTTGACGGAAAATATGGTCTTATGTAAATGGTGCAGGTATCTGCTGAAAGTTTAATTTTCTGTAATTTTCTTTTCTGTTCGCCGAATAATGGACAGGGAAGACTGCGCCTTACGTCATCCGTCAGGTTTCTATTGTCACTCAATAATATTTGTCATTTAACAAACGCGGAGATCATTCTCGTGTAGCAACAGTAAATACATTGAAGTTACGCGAATTTTATTCACATACTTGTGTCAGGAACGACATTACGATTCAAGATTAATTCCAAGGAAGAGTCACATTACGTTTGCTTTTATCATTCTTTCAACCACGCGGTGATGTAACGGACTATTTCCATAATATTCTTCCTGGATCTCGCCTATAACAGTACTTTACCGTAGAAGAACTTTAATCTCTCGTAGCTAATAATAGAAATTGTTATCAAAATTTTCCTAAATCAAGTTTGCAAACTTATTCGAAAATTTCTGAATAAAAAAATGGGCTGATAGAATAGTTATAACACTTTTTGTATGGATTTTTTAAAGAGACAAAAGTTCTTCAAATGCAGAGAGAGATCAAAATGATGAATATTATTATAATTAATTTCATTTCTACAAATTTACGAAGCTAATAAGATAAAATATAAAAAGTAATAAAAAATATTAAAATCCGTCTTCTTAAATAATCAAGACAGAAATTGTTCTAAGATTTTATTTTTTTTGTTTAATGCTTGCATCACTTTGATGGAATCTCATTTATGCATCAACGCATGTATTGACGCTAATCGTTCTAGTCGTTATGTACCAGCTATCCTTGTTAACAGGTTACAGTAATTTTAAAGGACGCTCCGTGATTAATATAACTAAACAGTTTACATGATTTTTTTTGTACATGTAAATCACAGTACAAAGCTCATTTCAAGACCTTATTCTTAAAAATGTTCCATTACAACGCATCCTGAAAAACCGATCAATTGATCAAAGTCCTTCGTGAATGGAAATGAAAGGAGCGCGTTATATATTCATAAGAATTAATAATTGTAGAATGGCATGAATAATGAACGTCATTCTTGAGAATTGTGTTTACTTGTTCATCAAAGGCTGAACTTTGCTACTGTTGAGGACCATTATACTTCGATCTACAAAGAAAATAAAACAGGGAAAGAAATGAGTTCCGCAATCATTAACGAGGTGCACATGGTATCATTGCCGTTTCTCTTTACAATTACTTGTTTGCATGTGCATGTAAGCCGTTCGATAGCATCCTCAACGTGAGAACGTCGATCGATATTTCCATGACGTAAAGCCGTATGCAAAACTCGCAGATAGGACTGTTTCATGAGAAAACAACAAACAGTTCGGTGCAATATCTAATTATGATTCACATTTTGCGAGATAGAAATATTTTAAAGTATAACTTGATATAAAGCAAACTTTGTAACCTTTAAATTAGAATTAATAAAGAGTTTAGTGTAGAAATAAAACAAGTTTTTGCAAACCTTTTATTTTATTTTATATGATTTATTCTAAATATATGTATATAGTTAATTAAATTCCAATTTATATATAATAAATCTTTTTATATCAATTGTTTTATTTCTTGTATTAAAATCTTTATTCTTTTTACTCTTATTAAGTTGCAAGAAATATTTTAGACATCTATTTATATCACATTATAGTCTAATAATCTTGCTAAAAATTAATAAAAAATTAAAAGTGATCAAAGATAACTAAAAATAATTCAAACTGGAGATAATATACATGAAAAAGTACTGCATTACGTTACTTAGCATTTTTCCTATCGAACGAGCGACACACTAAGAGCGAATGGTGTCTGAGACGGGCTCGCGGCGTGCTTTACATATTATGTAGTGATTGGCGTAAGAACAGGAAGCACTCTTATATAACAAGAAGCAATCATTGCACGCAGATACATACACACACGCACACTTTGCTATATACTATATATACTATCCGTTATGTTATATCTCCTGTTTGGACAAGGGTTTGTAATACCGATTCCTATTCTCGGCTCGCAGACAACGTTTGACGCTTGACGGCGAATGAAAATCGCCAACTTTGCATAAACTAGTTTCGTATTCTTAGAAAATTATTCCTTAGAAAAGACATACTAAAACCAATTGTGAAAAATTTACAAGAATATTGGTGAACTATAATGCGCGTGCCTTTTTCGATTTTCTCACAGACAACAGAAATATTATTTAGAAACGTGGTCTTTACGGAAATCTTAATCCTAATATTTATAATTTCTTATTTCCAAGATACTTCTATATTTTTTCTAGTGTTTTATAGCAGAAGCTCTCTTTTGTATGTTCTTCTTCAATTTTATAAAGATAGAATAATAATTTTCGTGTTATTTATGTGTTACTTTGGCTTTTTTAGCGCAATCCTTAAACAATAGTCTTAAAAGTTAGTAGGTGCCTTCCTCGTGCAGCATAAACAGCCATTTCTACGTAGATTTTCGATACGTGTTTGTTACTCATTCCCGATATTTTGTGGTGAACGGTTCTTCGATACAAGGGATATGTTTTTCGATATTTTACCGCTATTGATGCAAATTTCGACCCCATTATCGGTAATAAAGAAAACGTCTGTAATAAAATGTTCGCCGTTCCATCGTTGTATTTGATATTTTCTGGACTTAGCGAAACATCATTGCAAGACCCGAGTATCGATGATATGTATTATAAGACTATGAGTATGATCGATAAATGCTACCGTCTTCGTGTCGCACTTCTGACATGAGTAATCGTCGCCGATCAAAGTGTCAAGAGGCATGAATTAAAAAGCCCAAGTGAAGGTTTCGTCGAAGGTTGTGAGATTTTATACGCGCCGTATTGCATTGTGTATTGTGACCCACGGAAACTTTACGCTCGGTAATGTAATAGGAATGCGCTCTTGCAATATATCGCAATGAATATTGAAACTGGTTCGAAAAAGCGAATTAGGGATTGATATCAGATACGCTACTCGACGAATGTTTAATGATTGTAAAGTCCAGCTGCCTGCTTATACAGCCAATATTGTAGTAACTTTAAGTAAATTTTACCGTTGCTGTATAGGTATAACTATAACTTTACAAATCAAACTTTGTACAAAGAAAGTCGGTAATTATTAGGTCAGTGTATAAATTCTTGCCGACAGGTCAATGAATGAATCACCTCAAGATGATTCCTTCTTTTGACGTGGTATTCGTGTTGCCGGAAAGATGGGAAAAAGCTGTAGAAATCGACAAAAAATATGTTGATTGATTTATGCTGTATCGAATGTTTCATTTCAATAAAGAAAAATTGCAAGGATAAATTGATTCCTCCGAGTTCATAAAGATCACAGTTGAAGAAGTTTTAATGAGAGGCACAAGTAAGATTTTAATCTTTGAGACTGGAATTATGCAAGTGCACTCCTACTGGACAAAGAACATCCTCAGCATGTATGTCCACGTAATTAGCACTGACCATCATTTGTCACTATACTAATCGCAAAACCGGCAAGGACTTGCACCGACCTAATATAAAATCGATTCTTAAACAATGTTATTTCCAAAAGCCGTAACAAATATTATTCCATTCTTTTTGGTATTCTTCAGAATCTGAACAGGATCTACAAGCTAATACTTATTAACTAATACTTGATTTATAATATCTCAAAAGAGAGAAATGAATTACTATTGGGTTGGCCAAAAAGTAATTGCGTTTTTTTCCAATAGATGGACATACATGTTTTGCAATGTAACTAACTTCATTCTAAACCGCAAATTCATTATGTAGGTTAACAATTCACAGTTCAAGCTTGTTTTAAAAACAGAAAGTACACGATTTCGTTAACAATTGTTTGTTTGCCGTCGATTTCAAAATAGAAAATCAAAAAGAACATTTTCGTCATATTTTGTTTTATTACTTCCGAAAAGGGAAAAATGCTGTGCAAGCTCATAAAAAGTTATGTGATGTATATGGCGAAGATGCTTTAAAACTGCGGCAGTGTCAAAATTGGTTTACTAAATTTCGATCTGGAGATTTTAATGTGAAAGATGCATCACGCTCAGGAAGGCCAATCGAAATTGATGATGACAAAATAAAGGCACTGATCGATTCCAATCGGCGTTTAACGACACGAGAGATTGCTGAGAATCTTAACATATCGAAATCGAGTGTTGAAAACCATTTAAAACGACTTGGATACATTAGTAAGCTCGATATTTGGGTACCACATGAGCTCAAAGAAATTCATCTCACTAAGCGTATTGACATCTGCGATTCTCTTTTGAAACGTGAGGAAAATGATCGATTTTTGAAACGTATGATAACAGGCAACGAAAAATGGATCGTCTACAACAACGTCAAACGAAAAAGATCGTGGAGCAAGCGTGATGAACCTGCTCAAAGCACTTGAAAAGCAGATATTCACTAAAGAAAGATTATGCTGTCAGTCTGGTGGGACTTTAAAGGTATTGTGTATTTTGAGCTGCTTGCAAGGAATCAAACCATTAATTCAGACGTATACTGTCGTCAACTGGATAAATGAAATGATGCCATCAAACAGAAACGTCGAGAATTGGTGAATCGCAAAGGTGTTGTGTTTCACCATGATAACGCTAGACCACGTACAAGTTTGGTCACTCGTGAAAAATTGTTGCAGCTTGGATGGGATGTGTTACCATGATGTTACCACATCCACCATATTCGCCAGACCTGGCACCATCAGATTACCATTTGTTTCGTTCTTTGCAAAACGCCTTGAATGGTAAAACCTTTACTGCTGATGAGGATATCAAATCGTTGTTGGAATTGTTTTTTGCTGAAAAAGATAAGAACTTTTTTGAGCGCGGAATCATGAAGTTGCCTGAAAAATGGCAAAAGATAATCAAACAAAATGGACAATATATTGTTTAATAAAGTTTTTGTTTCCCATGAAAAATTCGCCTTTTATTTATATAAAAAAAAACGCAATTACTTTTTGGCCAACCCAATAGATATCAAAATATATTATTATTTTATAGTCTCCTTTTATAATCATTTTGAGAGTGGAAGTCTGTAGAATTTTATTTTTAATTTTAGTTAATCCTGTATAATTTCGTTTCAATTATATTAGCCTCAGGATAGTAAATGCTTCGCTGATTTTGAATTTCGAATACTAAAAACGATAATTTCAC
This sequence comes from Ooceraea biroi, assembly GCF_003672135.1. Taxonomy (NCBI): domain Eukaryota; kingdom Metazoa; phylum Arthropoda; class Insecta; order Hymenoptera; family Formicidae; genus Ooceraea; species Ooceraea biroi. Next base: position 6,272,525 of record NC_039513.1, on the reverse strand, counting down.
GCGATAAATTTCTCCGGATGCTTTTCGACGCGCTTATTTCTCACAAACGCGGCAATCGACAAAAGTCTGACTGGAGCCTTCGACGTGTTTTTGGGTTCAACGAACTTTGTTCATTCACATTCCCATCGAATCGTTGAAACGGGGAAACTCGTCGTTCTCATTACGGACCTTTATTTACGGTAGCAATCGGCTGCAGAGGATTCTATCTTTAAAAGAGATTACAAAACGTGTGAACGAGCAAAGCCAAAGGAAAGCCGAGGCAAAGCGGAGCACGAAGTTTGAATAAGATTTATCTACCTCTCTATTTACTTATTTGCATTCCTATGGATGCAATACGCGGTCCCGTGAGCACGTTTATCTTTCTTCGTCTATCTTTCCGTCGAAGCTTATCTGTCGGAGCATCGGTAGCGGAGTAACTTGCTTAAGTAATCTGTCAAATATTTGTGCAAGTTAATATCTTATAATTAAATTTAAATCTCAATTTTTGCATTTAATTGTCGCTACATTATTCCCTAGTTCGAGTACGATAATATGTTTCAAGTTATTCAGTTATAATTATCGTTACAAAAACTGTAACTACTTTCTCCTTCATTAAGGCATAATTGGACCACAATTTCTCATTCGTATAATATCAGGAGTTTTACTTTTGCATCCTCCATTTTTTGAAACTTAAACAATTTGTTTGTATGATCCAACTCAAGAACTTTCGATCCCTGAGTATTCTTATCGAGGAAAAGTCAATTCAATTTTTGTGACAAGGAACATCGCGAACGTGTGCATCAAATATGCTCGCGGTTGCAGAATAAAAGATGATATGTGTATGGAACACGCATATAGAAGCGTAATTGCTCGCTCGATCCTTTTACTCCTTAGACTAGTTTTCGGGGAAGTATTTTCATTTCGAGAAAGCTGTCGAGGTGGATTACTGGAGGTCGGCTATACTCCAACTTACTCCAGCGACTCGCCGGCCCGGAGACCAACGACTGGCTGCGTTATTGGCTCGGTAGGAATGCAGTATTTGATCGGCGAGGCGGTGCACGCGGAACGAGTCTCGATTGAACGAAAACCTGCCTTGCGTCTTTTAGCAGCTTGCCAAGGCGGCTCTCAGGTACGACGGATTCTCAGATTTCCGTCGGGCAAAATCGCATGGCAGTAATTAAGCAACCGCAGCTTGCTGCACGTACGAATTCACTCTTTATTCCCGTCGGCGGGATCTTGATTCATAGATTAAATATGAGGATGTCTAAAGTAGTTCTATTGTGTTAAAATAGTTAGAATTTCTTAAAATTTTTTAAAAAGAGAAATCGACTCCGTGGTTATCTGACTATGAAGATAAAGATCAGATATATGTATTTAGAAATTCGTTATAATGATCAGTTATCAAATAAAGGGAAAACTAAGCTTTTGTAATTTTTATCATTATTATTACATATAAGATGTGAAAAGTGTAAGGCAAGTGCAAAATATTTTTGCACCCTAAATGTTAAAAAAACGGCAGGAACAAGCGCCGCTGTCATTGGAGTCATCCTTTGGTTCAAAGTAATAAAAAGTAATAAAAGTTGTGTAACAGGTTATTGTTTAGCGGGCTGATATTTGACGTAAGCGAGATCTTTATTCCGCGTGAGCGAAGGCGATCCAGCGGAAGAGGCTCTCGGTTGAAAGGTTAATAAGAAGCAACGATGTAATAGTCACGCGAAGATTAGTATAGTGACAAATGATGGTCAGTGCTGATTACGTGGACATACATGCTGAAGATGTTCTTTGTCCAGTAGGAGTGCACTTGCATAATTCCAGTCTCAAAGATTAAAATCTTACTTGTGCCTCTCATTAAAACTTCTTCAACTGTGATCTTTGTGAACTCGGAGGAATCAATTTATCCTCAAAGTCGTTCTTACATATTGACAGAAAGAGAGAGACAGAGGAAAAGAAAAAAAGAGAGAGAGAGAAATAAGAAAGTTTTATCACGACTTGGAATTAAAGCAAAAAAATACGAACGCAAGACAATGCGGAAGGTACGGCGAAATAATGTACTCCGTAGTAATGATGTAGGTTTTTGAACAACGCAAGAAACATTGAGGAATGTTCACCGTAGCGTGCAATTTCAATTTCGTCGAAAGCATTTTCAATTTCATCGTTAGCAACAGAATAGAGAAAGAGGGGGGGAGGGGGAAGAAAAAGAGAGAGAGAGAGAGAGAACAAGAGAAAGAGTACTTTCGTGTGTTTTTCATACTTTCTCTCGGTGTCGCCGCTGTCTTACCATCAGTTTAATGATCGCCTCCGTAATCCGCATTAAACCTACCTACGATGAAATCGGGATCAGGCTCGGATGCGTGGCGTGGCATGGCGTGGTGTGGCGTGTGTCATAATCGCAGAACGTTAACGCAGTTTCGCCCCGGCGCGGGCCGCGCAAACTGTGTCGGTATAATTAATGACGTCCGACGTATGCAGGAGACGTGTATTCTTATCATGCGAGTTTCTGCGAAAGCGTGCCACTCACGGGAACGTGAGCGGCTAGAATTCACGGAGGTTGCGCGATCACAAGCGCGATCACCAGCCTCCGCGACACCGTAACATCCACGGGACGTGTACGGTCGATTGCGGCTTAACGTCGTCGCAAAGAAGAATTCATTCCACGTGTGCGTTGTTTTTAAATGACTGTCCAAGATTTTCGCAAGATTATATTGTGTAACGTATAAATTATAATACCAATCTTTTAAAGGAATCAACAAGGATATTTTCGAAATATTTCTGATTTAGAGTGATTGAGGTTGATTTGCTAGGAAATATTATATATATATATATATATATATATAAATAAATAACGCAGATAATAATAATATATATAATAACGACTGACACGCACGACAAATATCTGCATCACGAAAGTCATCGGAGAAAAAGGGAGATTGCAGAAATGTTTTTTATCAAAACACATTCGAATACGATTAACATACAAAGGGATACTGATAGCTTTCCTGTTGTCTACGAATCTGTTTTGAACAGAATCTAGACGTTTGTCGTGCGTGTCAGTCGTCCCGTGTTCCTCACGAGAGATGTATCTCTACGCGACTCGTCCATGTATTGAATTTAGTTATTTTTCAGCCAGTAAGTGTTATTTGATTCTAATTGTTTAATGTTTTTACAGAAAATTAACTATTGTTGCACTTGATAAGGACCCAAATTGGGGTCGAAACGTTGTGCGTTCTTTCCATCAATAAAGTTGCCAGTGTTGGTCGCTTATTTATCTACGTTATTTATTAATAATTTTCTGGCGTCACAAAGTGATTTTTCTATATTATATATGTGTGTATGCATATATTTATATATTCTAGAATTTATAAATTGTGTAAAATTCTATTCACGTGTTCCAAATTCTTAAAGCAATTATTTCTGATCAATTTTTAATATTTTAATAAATCCTAAATATTTTTTGTATGTAAAAGCCAAATGTCAATTATTACCTTTGACGCAATTAGCTCTTTGTATAGGACGATTATGATCATAATAATAATATACATAACAATCAAGTGATCGTTCATTAATCACGCGATGATTAAATGAAATAACAATTTTACTAGCGAGGACCGTGTGCGACAAGTAATGCATTACAAATATTAATGATTTGCATTATTTTCAAAGTGGAAAATTGCACTTACACTAATGTTCTTGTACGCATTCCTCAAGCCAATCGTTTTTCATCTTCTTAAAGTGAAAAAAAAAGAAAGAAAAGTGTTTGTCATCTCTCACGTGCGCTTCATAACTGCAATCATCTGAATGGCAATAAAAAAGAAATCGTCTTATTTCTTTAGATATATTGATGAACACGTGTGTGAAAAAAAAAGATTGGAAGAACAGGTTTCGCATGTTTGCCACTTGGAGATATGCGCGGCCGATACCTACCTCTCGCTTATTTGCAATTGCAATTTGCGGTGCAACAAATTTATCTAGCCGAGATAATCCATGCGCGCGGATCGATCTTGAATTGTCTTGAATCGCTCTGGAAACTAACTCTGGAGACTTTCACTCGCTTTTTCGCGACAAACCACTGCGAGGCGAGGCGAGCGCGCGCATGCACGCGCCGCTATTTTTTGCGCCACCGCACCGTTTGGACCACCGTCAACCCCGTGCGATGCACGGGAGGTGGAGAGCGAGCTGAAGTTTGCGCCCGAGTAAAAGTTAAGAACAGTCGTCACACACAATATGAGCGAGTCCCTCTCTCTCGCGGCAATCGCCGCAAGTTAGATGGAAAGATGAGAAACGTTCTTTCGTGCCCGCGAGAAATTACGAAAGTAGCGGCCGCATTGTCGCAACGCTTATCTTTACATACAATTCATCCAGTTTCGTAATGTACCGTGCGACGGGGAAAAGAGGAAGGCAAGGCAAAATGGCAAGGGAGCCGTTTCCAACGCCCTACGTGCCAATTACACGCTTATCTCGAGCACATCTCTTGCGGGACGGTAGCGGCGTCGGCTAGATTAGATCGTCCGATCGTTCGATCGTCATTTTCGACCTACTTAAATCAGGTTCTCGCGCAGGTCCACGCGGGTATACCGCTAGACGTCAACAATCGCCAGGCGCAAAATTATGAAAAACGATGGGAGGTATACATTAAGCTGATTTATCTTGCTTTACTGAATGTGCGCGCGATATTTGTTGACGCATGCGGATCGTCCGCACGATCCGCTCGTTTCAGGCAGCGATACTATAATAATCGTCCGGCGCAGATGCAGGTAGAAGTTAGAAAGTTTCTGCGTGCAATGGTGCTACGTAAATTATATGTGCGTAAATTACATGTACAGCGATATGCATACAGAGCGCGTTGAAGAAAAAGGAACATATTAAACAGATGTTTTTTTCGCCCTACTTCGACGTAGCGGGTATAACGGGAATCTTAAAACTATGATATCGCGCCGACCTAACGCACGCGTTCCCCCATTAGCACTTTTAAATCCATCTTAATTATTCAATCTTAAGCCCGTAACTATCAATATTTCGCCATTTTTTCCCTCAGTCCGTTATCCGGTAACTGTGATTGAGGGTACTTCCGGCGGAACCGAGACATCGGGCGGCTGCTAGAAAGAGATGGCGGCTCCCACGAAGGTTATTTTGCATTGTCGAAAGATTCACGATAATATCGGACACGCGTGAGAACGGATTATCTCAAAGTGGGAACTGGAGCGCCGAAAGTTTTGTTCTCTACAGTTCTACACTCTACACAAGCGCTCTACCGTTTCGCGCGCGCGCGCGCGCGCGTGCATCCGCTCATTTTCCAGGTGAGCGTAACATTTGTTTTCTTTTCTTAATCACGGAAAAATCAGAGAGAGAGAGAGACCTGTAAATCGCGTGGAGAACGGAGAACAGCTCTCCGTGAGTAACGCGCAAATTGCCAACACGTGGCAATCGTGATGCGCGATGCTGATAAGCGCACGAGAATCGAACAAGATTTAAAAAAAAAAAACCGTCCATCCTTCATCTCGTAACTCGTATTTCGAGACGTGCGCTGCTTTAAGGATATTAAAGCCAAAACAATGTGTTTTTATGTGAAAAAAAAGACAATAGATTTGCCCAAATTGTCTTCACGTAAATTGAATAATTTAGAAATACGCAGAGTAACGCACAATAATGCGCACGCAGTCACAGTATAATTCGTTCAAAATATTACTTTGAACGCCCGATCGAGGTAGCATTCGCTTCCGCATGGTCGTCACGGAATTTCTGGTGGAATTTTCGCGCGGTCAACCTTGGATGCATCGCATAGTGAAGTTTCGCGCGGTGAATAGGCATACGATTGCGCGGAAAAACAATAGGAGGAACTTCCGCGACGCTCATCGGAGCGCGCGTTGTGTAGCTCGTGCCGCAATTTTTCTTCGCGCCTATTCCTATACACATGTGCATGCACGTTATAGGAAATCCTTTCACCTTTTTCCTTCCGTTCTTTTTTTTTGCGCATTGTCCTGCCCGTCTTTCTTACTCGCGTATGAGTAATACGTGTGCGTCATAAGACTTTCTTTCCCGTCTTCTTCCTAAGAAGTGTTCGCTCGTGTTCGCCCCTTCTGTCTCGCCGTTGACGACGGCGCAATTATATATCGCGAAAACGCATCTGCATCGCGTGCGTGTGTCGCGCTTATTACAGGCTCGGTATATTTTGTCTCGCCAAGGATAGCATTACTTCCTCGCGATTGTCGCGCTGACCAGATAACGTGTGCTTCCGGTTTTCCTCTCTATTCCGCATCGCTTGATTACTGCACTTCGCCGTTGCCGTTCGCTGTTACATCGCACTTCGATGTAATTACACTGTTTATCCTTGCGCTTTTCTCCGGCGAACTCAGCTAATTGGACAATTACGCGGTAAATAAAGACATTCTGTCAATTTATTCTACACTTGTGTGGGGTGTAAGCGGAATGCAAAATATCAGTCAGTCTCGCACAAAAGAATTGTTGAAAAACTACTTGAATACAAATCGCGAAAGAAATTGAAAGAATTTAAAGACCGAGTCGAGATGATCCTGAAGTATCTATTAGAATCTTGGAATACTGCAAGCTTCAAAACGCTTAAGGCACATTGAAGTAACTTTGACGCATTTATCATTTACACGTGAGGCCGCTTAATGCTGTATGGAAAATTAAATTTACATTGCCAATGTAAATTACGTAATAGCATTATGTAAATTTACGCCTGTAATAGTCGATCTCAAAATTACCCATTATAATTAACAGCAGTATAATTTTACATGCAAATTTTTAGATTTTACAAACTCAATTCGCAGTAATAGTTGTTTGTCCGCGAAATTATCCCAGCGAAAATAGAACTTGCAAATATTTTTTTTACACTCTTAATTTATGTAAGAATCCTTATGCAAATAATTATATAAAAGCATCGATTCTTTTCCACCGCATTCCTGCAGCGCAAGCTTAAAGATTCTTTAGCCAAACTTATTTAACTGCGACTAATTTGACATCGTACATTTATCAGTAATCTAATTCATGGTATAATTCAATCATTGAACAGCGGTGCTTCGATCATGCGAGGATGCAATAAGGAAGACCAGTATTCCTGATCGATTTCCATGCGGAACCGTTGCTAGTGCTTCGCGATAATCACACGATGCAACCCGGTATATTAAGACATACATTAATCGATTACTGCGCCGCAGCAGTAGCGATCACCCGCGAGGAATGGTCGGACGAGGGGGAGAGAGTGTCGATTATGCTGTATCGGCTTTTTGCGGCTCGCGTAACTTTCCTTTCCTGACATCGTTACGTGTGCGATTCCGCGGGCACGAGAAAATAGAAAAATTCCGCACACGCAGCGGATCTCACACGAGCCGCTACGGCGGCGGCGCGCGTAAGGATTACGGCGATCGATAAGGCATAAGCTTTCTTCCCACGAGAGGCGCGAGCTGTGTCCCGATCGCGATTATGTGGCGGGTCGACGGGACGCGAAACTTTCTTCGCCCGAGCTGCCGGCACTCGCCGGGGTTCAGCGAGTTCTCGATGGCGGCCATTATTAGTCCCGCTTCATTAAGATTTCCCTATGGCTGACGCATCCTTTACACGCATACGCGTCCACACGGATGCGCGCGCGCGCGTGTGCGTACACGGTGGCTGCTGGAGTGCACGCGGGTGCAAGAGCGCTCGGACGTATTGCGCGTTAATGACGTTAATGCGAGCCAGGTGCGCGTGATTCGATGAGTTACGTCCTAAATTGCAGATCGATTTTGCCGCGTGAAAATTTAGAAAGTGGCCGGCACTCACTGCCAAAAGTGCATGCGTTGCAAGATCCTCTCGTGACGAAAAAATTCGCGCGGAATGCCGATCCCGTTTGAGATATACCCGGTCACTTCATATATGTTCAAAGATATATCCAGGGTAATGGAGACGAAGAGCCTGTGAATAATTGATGTTCGTTGTACTGTTACATCCGCATATTTATGACTTGATCTTGCTTAATACGTGTAAATAATGCTAATCATATAGATACCAGTATACAATTTTGTAATTGAAGTGAATAATTAACCCGTTCGCCTTATGAAATTGTATGTTGAGCAACGGATGTATTATTTGGACGATAGTTACAGATAAAAACAGCTTTATTATATTTTTTTCAAAGCCTTTTTCTGGCTTACATAAATCATATTGCAAAAAAGTAATGAGCACATGTAGTCATGATAATAATAGATATATTGAAGTAATTCATGGTGTGGGTTTACGTTCTCAGTATTCTTCTACATGATGATATAGAGCTACATCTCCTTAGCAATAAATGACATTTTCAATTATACAAATTTTGTAATCTTTCTGAAAGATCACTTCTTACGTAAGAGGGAGAATCTAACAGATGCAGAATAATTTTTTTTTAATTTTACAATGTTGTAATATAATGAAACAATTTTTTTTATCACCAGTATCTTGAATAAAATCGTTTAATTAATTGCTAGCTATAAAAAAACAGATCGGTCATGATGAGTGCTAAAAACAGCAACAAACTCGTGCTTGATATATCATCCATAATTGGTATTCGTAAGGCCAATCGCGTGATGTCAGCCAAGGTACATTGCTTGCTTCGCATAATTAATTCGTCATTATACCATGTGTAGATTCCTTAGCGAAGGAATAAAATGAGTTTTATGTTTCTAACACCGACACAATCCTCACCCCAATCGGACCGCTCGGTTGCTCGTCGTGATCTTTGCTCTACGAAGTTCGTCTCGTTCTCACGATTCGTCCGCTCACAAATGTTTTGCTAGGCTAGCGCACCTAAATGTGCATACACTCGGGCAATTTTACTGATTGCAATCAATATTGTAATGGATTCATCATTAAACTGACATGCGCGCGTGCATGTGAACAATCCTGTAAGAAAGTTCATGTTATTAGAAAATCTCAAATTGTATAGAACCGCAATTACATTCTTCAAATTATATCACAGTAATTTGAAGAACTCGTAACTTTGAAAATATTATTTGCTCGAATAACTTGGAAAAGATAAAGATTCGCTTTTAGCTATAAGAGAAAAAATACATCATCTATTCAATTATTCAAAAAAATTCCGTATTGTAAGATTAATTTGTCAATTACTTTTTTCATCAATTTTTTTGAAGTTGGAGTCTCATAAACGTAGTCGTGGTATTTGGTGATTAGTGTGCTAAAATATACGGAATGTCCTTAAAATTCTCGCGAATATATGTGAATGCACAATATTGCAACTCGACGTCGAGTGACGAGCGTGTGTTACGAGGCATTCGCCTGGTCTCGTGCGATTCGAATCTGTCATGCGAAGACATCCTTTCTCTTATAAGAACGAAGCTATTACATAGTGACGAGGTCGCTTATTGCGCATGCAGTATGTATGCGTGTACATTGTCGACCGCCGGCTTTGCGTTCTCCAGGGAATATTTCGGACATGTTACAAGATTTCGGGACTGTCGCAGTTTTCGATCGTTATCGCCTCTTTTACTGCAGGCTGGTTGCGAAAAATCGCACAAGGCCACTTTATTTTCTCTTTGAGAGTTCCTCGCGAAGAGAGATATCACTCGTCTGTACATCCTTATAATATACTTGTTCGCGGGAGATTAGAAGCAAAATGCGAGCAAAGTGAGACGGACTCGTCAATATTTCTCTCCGTTAGAAGGTAACGAAGTGAAAGACATCCGCCAATATTTTTTCAAGAAACAATGAAGAGGAATTGCATTTCCATTATAGTACATCCGTTGAGTTTCATTAGAAGATGATAAAACATCCGACCGCGATGTCACTATCGGGCGTGCTATCGCGAAGCCAACTCCGGCATTCTAAGATTGTCTATAATTGTCTACTTGCATTTGCCAGCGAGTCGATCGATAATTACGTGCGACGCAATATCCGATGTCTCGTGCAATTTGATGGGTTTAATGATACGTGTTCCTCTTCGTTTACCTGCGCTTCGCTTCGCGCAATTGCCGATGCGGTGCATCGGAGATGCGTTTTCGAAATTTCGAAACGCGCCTAAGAATTTTGCATCATGATCACGCATTCGCGAGGAAGTTTAACGATGACGGGGAACGTTAATAAAACGCAGTGTGAAATATTATTTATTGACTCTGCCATGTTGCGTATTGGAGCTCCTCGTGGACGATACCTGCCAAACCTCGTGAAGTAGGACCGTTCGCACCGAAGGCCGCAGTCTCCGGTCATTTTACGTGACTAAAAAACGCGATGGCCTTTTGCCGCATAATCGATCGCACATAGCACAATGTCGCAAGATTACTAACTAAGCGCCGAGAATCGATTTTCCTCCACCACCGGTTTTTGCGATCGTCCTGAAATGTTCCGAATTCAGCGTCATCTGCGTCATAAATTTACAATTTGATGATCTGTATAATTTGACTTTCCGAATATCAGACGGAATCGACTCGATTAATCGACTCGATATCATTGCAATGTCTTCGTAACATTGCATCTTTATTGTAGATAGATAAATAATAAGAATTTATTATATTGATTATTAATGAATATTGATCAAGCTCTTTTTTTCATGTGATTGTAGCAATGTCCAATCCGAGAAAATTTTGTATTAAATAAATACAAATAATTTTGTATAATTACATTATTAATTGCTTCGAACTAGCCAATTAGTCAGTCGTGCCTAACCATGTTTGCAGATATTGTTTGTATCTCTGTATGCCAAATCTGATTTCCGTCCACGTTTCAATGGTCACTCGTGGCTAACATACATTGTTCCATTGGCGCAATGTGCGCAGTCATAGCCTACTTGTACATTATACGCACCATTCACGAAGTTAGAGGGCACTCCATAAGAAATGGAGGTCAAGTATTCGAAAACGTGGTCGCGGTCGTAACGCTTCTAAATTAGAGAAATTTCTTCGCCCGAGTTTACGCGACGAGTGGTTGACTGTAGCGGCGTGAATCATGATATCAAAGAAAAAAATATAAGACACTATGCGAAATTTTAAGAAAAATTAAGAATCAATAGGCTATTTATTAACTTTTTATTAACCATGGAACGTAAGGAGAAGAATAAGAGTTTTTTAATTTAAAAATTATAATATAAAAATCTTTTATAATAAAATAAATTTAAAAATCCGAATATGTTCACACATGCTTGATTCTTGCAATTAAAATAAAATCCAGTGACTATATAGTCTGTATCTGATAAAGCAAATAACATAAATATGCAATAGCATCAAAACGTTGTTCCAAAGAGTGCGAACAAGACATTGAAAACAGTATTAGCATCGCGAACTAAATTCCGCAAATTAAATTCTGAATGTCGAGTAGTTGTTATGCGAATTTTATGTTTTCCCTCGAAGGCTGCGCAGTAATATTGTTAATGCGCATCCGGTTCCGTTGTTTTCTGATAAAAAAAGTACAACTGCGCGCGTAGATTGCTGTCCTACGGGAGCGTGAAATAAATACGCGCGCGTGCATACGCGCATGGAAAGCAGGAAAAGAAAAGTCGGAAGACACACGAAACCGGGAGTTCCTTCCGTGAGGCTTCCAACTTCGACTCGCAATTCTAGAAAGCAGCTCGATGTACGTGCGCACATCGATGCATCCGCGCACCCACTGTCGGTCAGTTTTCTTCCGCTTGCGTGCGGGAGTCGTAATTTCGAAGAATCGGACACTGCAGAAACGCGATCGATGAAACGTATCAATAAGGTACAGCTGACTGGCAAATTTACTCGCAAACCTTACATGATCGCGAAGAAAATAAACGACGCGATCGGCGAAAGAGAATTCACAACCATCGCGTGCATCATGGGATGCGCGATCTGATGAATGAGTGCAATCATGCATACGAGATTGTTGCAAACATGTACGTTTCACTTTTTAATTGTCGTTTTACTGCAAGTTATAGTCTCTAAGTTCTTTCACGACTGTTTGTTATCTGTGAATGTGACAAACTTAGAATAAGTTTTATTTTAAGGACGATTTTATTATTATGAGAAGTATCGCACAAAGAAGTTGTTTACTTTACAAAATATACCTTACAGATTTAAGAGAGTTATAGAGTGGAGAATTAATAAATTAAGAAAATTAGATTAATCAAAGTTATAAAATTGAAAAAATAAAAGAAATTAATTAATTAACATAAATTAAACATAAATTTGTATTTATTTTTGATAGTTAATCACATGGCATTTTTTAACACAATATCGCACGCAATGCAATTGCGTAACGACTGGCCTTGCCTTGGAAATTGTATTTGTATTAATGTGTGAACATTTATTGGAATAATTAAAAAGCAGTTGTTGACGATATGCGAACCAAACAAACGTTCGAGATTTCTAAACGAGGTGAAGGTTCTCATCAATTTCATGTCATGTTTTGTTTTGATGATGGACATTTACTAGTTCGAGTTCAAGGACACATATAAAATAACATACATACAATCTTATATTTGAGATAGAAGTATTCTATAAAATATATTAAAAGCATAGATATGTAAACTGAGAAAAATACAACTATAAGATAATAGTTAAGTAGAAATTAACAATAATGTTTTATCGATTTGGAGGAAGTACGCAGAGAGTATATTACCAACATTAATTTCAAGCCTCATAAATGTTGTAAATAGCCGCTATTGCCATTTACGGTGCTATCGTTCTACACGTAGACTTTTCCTCGATGCGAGATAATCATGGGAAATTATGGTGCTCTTACGGTCTCTTTTATTTTCGGGGACTTAATTTTTTGCTGGAGTTTGATTTTAGTGCTCTTTCCGATTAACCAGTCCAGATTCAATCACGGAGCTTATTTACTACGAGTGAGTGCAGCGTTAAAGCATAGCGCGTAAATGCACCGACATAAATAAGAACGCGCACATGTGCGCGCGCTCGCGCGCAATAATGAACTGCCGAAGGATAAATATTTACGAGAAAGGCGCAGAGTTTTGCGACCGGTTTGGACGCGGCAATTGTTTCGTTCTTAGGCAAGAGAGCTTATAATGACGACCATAAAATTTATGCAGGATATATCCTACAACGAGGGGCTAGAGGGAAGAAACCTGTGTTCAAGGAGAGGCTGCTAAAAAGTTACCAAAACCGGTCAGCCTTGTCTCTTCGATTGCTCCTACTAATCGAATCAACCATATAAATCAACCTTGGCCGAAAGTCGTGATGTGATCATTCCCAATTGCCGCTGAAAGATAATCGTGTTAGGCGCGCCATTGTTCATAACCAGCTTCGCAAAAACTCGACGAATAAAAATCGACCGGAGTCGGATAGAAGCTGGAAAAAAACTGTCTTCGTCTGATTTACCACGTTTAATCTCGCAAAGCTGTAAAGTTGCAAGAATTCATTTCTTTATCTTTTAATGACGCGTTGAATGATTTCTCGGTACTCATTTGTTTTATATTTTTCTTTAATCGTTGTAATTTCTCGACTGGAAATTCCAGTTAGTATTGAGAACTCGTGATCTTGCGTTAAGCTCGTGATAAGCAAAACACAAGCAATGAGACAGACTGTGTAGAGTAATAATAATATTATTAATAATAATAATAATATGATGATGATGATAAAATGACATAATATTTATGCAAAGCCGCTATTTGAACGGATGGACAATTATTATGTCTAGCGGCTGAAGCAATTGATTTTTAAGCAAATTTAATAGCCCGTGGTTCTTTTATATTATGTGCAAAAAGAAGGAAAAAAATATTTTTTAGATGTTTGAATTTTACCAGCAATAGTGTAATTCATTATTTTCACATTTAGGGGCGGCCGTCGCGGTAGGAGTGCTGATGATAATTCTAGCCGCCGTTTTGGCAGTTCTATTTCCAAATCTTATCGACCTGGTGCTGGATAAGGAGCTCGCGATACGAGACGGCGGTCGCACATACAAATGGTGGAAAGAGCCGCCGGTGGTGCCGATGATGAAGGTTTACATTTACAATGTGACGAATGCTGATGAATTTCTTAACAATGGCGAGAAACCGGCGCTGCAGGAGCTGGGTCCGTACGTTTACAAGCAGCATTGGCAGAAAGAGGACATCAAATTCAACGACAACGCAACCGTCACTTATAAAGTGAAGAAAACATTCGTTTTCATGCCGGTGAGACCCTTAAGAAAATAATTAATGCTAATGCTAATCGAAAAATATAAAGTTTTAACATATTCAACAAACATTGATATTTTGATATTAATCTTTACGCTTTATTTTAGCGTTCATTTCTTGATCAGTTAATGTTGTTTATATTGCCACAAAATGTATGAGTAGCACGTAATCTACTTTATGCAAATGTTATCGAGACACTTCAAGCTTAAAATAGCAAAAGCAGACATTTTTATATGGAAAATGTTCGATTAGTATTCAAAGCTATACACGTCTTTAACGTATAGGATGCAATACGCGTGATCGTTGATTGTTCTCTTATCGAGAAACATGAGCACTTGGAATATTGGCTGCTAGGAAAACGCCAACAAATTCGCGTCGTGCTGAATAACGATCGCAGGCGTCTCATCACCTCCGCGTCATTCGAATCAACCGTAGAGATGCGCTGCTCTTGTCATCGTCACTTCGATTGCACAGCTATTCTTGCTCGTGCATCGAAATCACCGCGACTTTCTACACGTGTGAGAGAAATCCACGGCGCATCCACGGCGGAACCGAATGTATTTACGTCACCCAGCGGCAAAAATAGAACCAAAAATATTTATTTCTTGAGAAATCAAAATTAAAATATCTTTAAATGGTCGGAAGTTTTTATTATTTACCCAGAATTTTAATTCGTCTTTTTAATCCGAGTTTCTCATGCATATTCTTCTTCAGATTATAACTAAGTTTTACTAGTTTTATTATCGTTACATATTTCTTGCTTTTGTTATCTTTTTCGCATTGTTTCAGTTTTTTTATTGTTATTTTTCTACATCTATTATTTCTTATATTTATGTTCTTTTAATATGCTATGTTTTATTTTATCTTCTTGCACGTTTTTATGTCTTAATTATTATCCTGTCTTATTTCTTAGAAAGTTTTTATTAAATTCATTCATATTTTTCCATAGTTTTTATGTACATAGTTTTTATTTAGCTTGACGATTCAAATTAATTAATGTTTCCTTTTCCGCTGACGTTTTGTAGACAAGTCAGATCTTTTATCTTCTTGCTTTTTTTATCAAAATTTTAGGACATGTCGGCCGGATCCGAAGAAGATCTGGTAGTCGTACCGAATGTTCCTATGCTGTCAGCTACCAGTCAATCTAAGCATGCTGCTCGATTCCTACGACTGGCAATGGCATCCATCATGGACATCCTGAAGATTAAACCATTTGTCGAGGTGTCGGTTGGTCAGCTGCTCTGGGGTTACGACGACCCTCTGTTGAAGCTAGCCAAGGATGTCGTACCAAAGGAGCACAAGTTACCGTACGACCAATTCGGTCTGTTCTACGGCAAAAACTCCACCTTTCCTGACGTGTACACGATATTCACGGGCTCAAGCGACATCACCAAGTTCGGCATGCTGGATAGGTGGAACGGCAAGGACGGCCTGGGTTTCTGGACCACGCCGGAGTGCGACTCCGTTATGGGCACCGATGGTAGCATCTTTCCACCACACATCACCAAGCAAACTGTACTCAAGGTCTTCGACAAGGATCTCTGTCGGACATTGCCTCTGGTTTACCAGGTTCGCATTTTTGCTGATTGTTTTTCATCCGGCTGGTATAGCAAAAAGACGATGTCCTTCTGAGGACTCGAGTTACCGACTTTTTGAAACAATACGATGTTCGATAGCAGCATAAACAAGAAAATATTAAGGAAATAAAAGAAAAGAATTATATTTTATTTCATTTATTTTATTATCTCAAGTGTTTGTATTTTAATATCGGAAAACTATCAATAATTTGTTGCTACCAGTGTTTATTGAGGCATACACTTGAAGGCTTTGAATTGTTTTTGAAAAATTTGAATTGTTTTTCAGCGTGATGTGATAGCGGCCGGTGGAGTTCCCGGCTACAGATTTTCTCCTCCAACGAACGTCTTCACCACCGTGGAAAATTTACCGTCGCAACAGTGTTATTGCCCAGCTGGACCACCCTGTGCACCAGAGGGCACGTTCAACGTCTCTCTATGCCAGTACGATTCCCCTGTTCTACTCACTTTCCCGCATTTCTACCTCGGTAAGTATCACATAATGGCCGTTGCTAGGTGCCACGGCAAACCATTGCTCGTAAATCTCAAAGTGACTCGAAGTTACCTGCAACTAGAGTTAATTATAATGTTTGTGTTAATTCTTTCGACATTACATACTTACGAGATACGATATACATATATGGGAGAACGTAAACTGATTGAGCGATGTTCCTGTATATGTATGCGTCGTAAATATTGTCTTTGCATCCATTAAAATCATTATTATTGTTAGGATTGTTTGCGAAACTTGCCTGATCATGACGCGATATATCATATCATCCGATATTTGACGTAATGCCGTGTCATGAATCATGACCAATGCACGAGGGAGGGAATCTGACGCGCGTCTTCTAACCGATCGTTACATCGTCATTTCCATCACTCCGCGATTGATCTCGCGGAAATCTAAAATCTTACGTAATCGTAACACATAATGCCTCCGCGAATTATTAATATTTATTGCGATGTCTATATACATGTCGACGCGTCACATTCCTCGCGGCATCGCGATTATACTTGTTGCTTCCTTGTTGCTGAGGAGCGAATCGAATCCTCACCTCATGGCTTTCTTTACGTGGAACAGGTAACCGACCGATCGGCCGGTTTACGAAGATCGTTTAAGTACGTGCCAGTTTCATAAGCGAGATCTTACGCCTGTCGCTTCCGGCTTCGCGCGAGACTCAGTCAGTACAAGTCGGTTGAGAGTAGTCGGTTACCACAAGACCTATTTTTTCCCTCTAGGAACAATATCTTTCTTTCACATGTCTGTCGCGGAATGCCACGCGAGAGATTCTCTCTCCCACGAAATATTATGTTCTCGCTTTCTCTCTCTTACGTTTATTGCGGGAACTGTTACTTTCAGCGTTCCAGATTTTAGGCAAAGCCTCGAGAGTTTGTTTCATCGTCGTGCGAAATCATCGTTCTTGCTGCAAGATGTACGCAACTCTAATATAAGATACCTGATTCCTGCAGAACTAAATAGGGCGTATATGTGGAACTTTTCAAATTTAATTTTAAAAGCAAATTTTTCTTTTCCTTCTTTTAGATTCAAGATACTTCTTAATTTTAATTAAAAACCTGTGAGGCAAAATATGTTCTGTCAATTTAAGATTCATACTTTAAATTGATGTGTTGAAACTGTTAATGACGCTTATAACGCTAGTTATAATCGTCATTAACAGTTTTATACCTGTTTTATATACAAGCTGCCTAATAAATACAAAAATCGATGTTTCGTAAGCTTACATGAGTAAGAAGTAAATTAAAAATTGATGAATTCTGATTTATGAATTAATGTCGTTTTACTTCTCGCATTTACGTGTTATCGTGGCACTATTTCATATTTCAAATGGCATGAAGAACCTTAAATACAGCTGCTAAGCCGCTCGACCGACGACTAAGCACCATTTAACTGCGGTGTATTGTATTACGAATAATCGCACGAAGTGACTTTTGACATTGTGAAGCAACGTTATTATGTAAAAAACAGACATAGCATTTAATTAAACTGGTTTTCTGCCGATTTGCGCCGATTGACGATCCACGATCAAAACACAAGTATATGTAGATGAAATTATATAATTTTATTTGTAATTAAAAACTATAATAACTATAAATGTTACAAATTAGAAAAGAAGAAAATAAGGAATCAGATAATATATACAAAATAAAAAACAATTCGCTCGCGCTTTAATAATTTACACATTTTAACGTTTTTTTAAGAATATAATTATTTTCTAATATCAGTAATAATTCATCCTTATAGCGTCTGAGTTTCTACAATTCATTATAATATTGTATAATGACTTGTATTGCGTAGTGATTTATCTCTGTTGCGCGATATTCCTTAGACATTCTTTATATCTGATTGTTTCTTTTAGCCGATCCAGCTTTACGAGAAGCCGTAACGGGCATATCACCGCCGGAAGCCGAAAAACATGAACTCTATATCGATGTGCAGCCGATAATGGGCACGGCCATGAAAGCGCGAGCGAGAGTACAGATAAATCTCGCGGTTAGCCAGGTGCGAGACATCAAACAGGTCGCCTCGTTCCCTGACATCGTTTTTCCCATTATGTGGTTCGAGGATGTAAGTATACGATTATGCTTATTACAGTAACTGCACGTAATTATTTTATCTAACGCGATTATCTCTGCTGCCGCGAAGAAACGTTTCATTGATGTCTTAATAATAATACGGCAATTATATAACAGCATAACGTAATCGCGTTATTATATTTTAATGTTATTAATAATCATTACGACTGTGATATGTTATGCACAATTGAACGATTTTCAGTAATTGGTTCTTAACAATGTTTTCACGATTATGATCGTTGATCTGTCGCATGATTCACGATCGTAATTCACGACAAGATAAAAACCTATATATTGTGTTATGTAATTTTCAAAGTTACATCAACTTTTTGCGATACTTTGATCCTGTCAGAATAATTATATAAATCACATCGTGTGTTTTGCCTAAAGTCTAACTCGTTATGCGATAACTCATGTTTAATATTAAACAAGTAGCTGCGCTTTAAGTGCACGCATGCGGTACAAATAAGACTGACTGTGGACTAACGCAAAAAGTAGGGACAACCACTTTTTTATACCTAAATGATACACATAGATTGAAAGGCCTTAGAAGATTGCTCATGGCAGATCGCACCATCTCATCAAGCTATCTGTGTACGTATGTGTGTGTATGACTAACGTTGCATAAATTTTGCTAATTGCTATTAATAAAAGCATCAACCTAAGCGAAAGACACGTGATTTCTACTTCCGACATGCGTGTGTAACGTTATTCTACCTTATTTGTTTCTTTTTTTGCGAATTGTTCTTTACACATGCGGAAATTGTTCGGTCGAGGTAAAGGTTTCATATTATGAAAAAGCATAAGCAAAGTTCCCAATGATTTAAGCGAAATGACTAAGCAAAAGAAAATATTGAAGCTTTTTTATAATAAAAATGGAACGATTTATTCTCGTTTTTATTTCAATAATAATGCATGAACACACACAGGGAATTGTGAAAAATATCAATTATAATTTATCAATAACTGCAGCACTAGATAATATATTACTATGCTAAATAATTTATAAATTATAGTATCTCAATATAAATAAACAAGTTTCTTTGAATCAGAAAGAATTGATTTACATGAACAGCATTAAATTTAATGTTCACGTGATCAGGGAATCTATTCTCTGATCCCAATCTATATCTCTTAACTTACGTTACTGGCGACACAATGGCACGTCGCTTACAAACCGCCATCATCATCTTCGTGCCGGTCACACAGGTAAAATTGTATTTTTACCTCCGTGCTCGATGACAATGGCGAAAACGTGCTTGTTGCGCGCCGTTTGCGTGGATGGGACTCGGCGACGTTGTGCGTTTGAATACCGTGCACGTAGAGAGTCGTATTGCTATGCGCATTTCAGCCCATGATTCACATTAATGGAACTCGTCCCAACGACGGTCGGCGCCGCTAATAAAGAGTTCGACGGCGTACTCACACGATGCAACGTTCTTTTGACAAAGAAGTTCTTGACTCCAGTATTTATTTTGCGCCTGAAATATTGCTATACGCGAGAGAACTGGTTTGGCAATCACGAGAAATATTCGCTGAGAGAATCATGGAAAAAAGCTCAACCTTTTTTTTATTTATAATTTCCACCTATAATTCACCGATTCTAAATTGAATGGCATTTTCTGTTTGACATCCTTTTCAAATTTTCATGTATTTATTAAGAATATATGCATTAATAGATATGTTCAACTTATTCGCAATCTAGAATATCTGCATAGTCTGGATGATGTTTCATTCAAAGAAGTATTAATAGATCATTAAATAGGAGCAATAATTCAGAGCAACGTCTATTCTAGGTGTCTTATTCTGGGTATATTAGGTGTACAAATACGTAATCTCCTACTAATTTTCGTTATATTTAATCTTTATCACCTAAATGTAATCATGTCTTTTACGATGTTTCTCAGAAATTTCTTTTTTATTTACTCGAGCTTGTTTCCACATTTAACTCTAATTTTTAAGCTAAGCGAGAATTTACTGAATTTTTGTAGCGTGAAGTTTTATATTTAATTGCCAATCATATTTGTGATTTAAAAAAATGCTAATAATGTGTTTCTTTTTTATTACGCAGTGCGTCGACGAGCTTCCTCCAGAAATGCGTACTCTATTAAAATTGGCAGTGGATCTACCACCGGTGGCCCGTGCTGCAGTTTCCGGCGTCCTCGCTGCGATCGGCGCCATCGTCTTGCTGGGTGCACTCATGTGTCTGGCACGCGCCGCCAAACGCCAAGAGAAGCTGCATCTCAGCAACCCATTGCCGGCAAACGCCACGAACACGAAGAATGGTCAGCTAAATCCAGCTTTCAGCAACTAAAGTGTGAACTTCCAGGTATACGGCGAAGATGATCGCGTTATACTCACGCGAATCCGCGCGAGTGTTTCGAGGACTTGTACGATAATTTTATATATAATATCTTATAGGCGACGGGCATGTGCTTTATTTTTATTAGGATCCATGGTGATTTATCGCGAATTTTGCGAGAGAAAAAGAGCGGGGAAGTCTGCTCCTCGCATTACGTGAATTTTATTGATTACACGAATGCCGATATACTTTAGATTATTTATGTTGTGTTACATGTGTTTTCCCATCTTATCGGTTGTCTGATGCTTATTGACAGATAGATAAATGGCGTAAGTGTAAATAAATCGCGAATAACGATTAGCAAGGAACTTCGTGAAATCGTATTCGAGATTTCTTCGGTATTCTTTTATCGCAATAAAAATTATCACATAAAATACATAATTTTATAGCGCGACAATACGTAATTGACATTAATTTATGCAGAAACGACTTCGAACATTCATTAATGAGGGTAACGTTTTAGGAAAATAAGGAATATAAATCAAGTAATGTTTGTAACATTTTTCTTAGAACTACAAAAACTGAAGTCAAATTATTCTTTCGCAATGGAAACTCCACGATTTTTTACGATGTATTATACTTTACGATATATGACATTTACGATGATGTTTATGATACACCGTTCCTTTATCAGGATTATTAATATTAACAAGCTATGCCTTGCTTCACGACCTAATCGTTCGCAGAATTTTACATCATTTACGTCATTTAATCGTGACAGACAACATAAACAATTATTGCTGCAAATAAGGATTGCTGACGTAAGGATCGAACATAAAATTAATATTCCGTCCATAATGTGTCTTAAGGTCGAGCTAAGATCGCGATTTTCATTCAGATTGCGCGAGTGTATTGCGATGGGGGAGTTTAGTAATCGGCACGCACATATCGCAGCAGTAGCATAGTGACAGAAGTTTTTTTTCTGTATATAGAACTTGGTCGTGTCGTTATCGTCTACCGATTGTAATTACCAAGAATATTTCTTGTTATCCGTTTGTACATGTATTACTATTATACGAAAATAGTTCACAAACATAAGCCGGAATTTATTTATAGTACATAATTATAGCTAAATTCCGGTTTGAATTTTTAAATTTGTCTTTGTGTATTATTATTATAAATAAGTATTATATATAAGTAATATTACTAATAGATTATAATTAGACATAATAAATAAATTACTTTTTTACAAGATCAAAAGATGCCAAATGGATTGCGTGCGCAAATCAGGTTATCGGTGTCAGTGTAATCTAATACACTTTATTAATATTTAATTGCGCATGCATAAGTAAATTCTACGAAAAAAGGATTATGAAAGAAAATCGATTTTTATTTGAATTCTGGATAAAGGAAGCTAAGGAGGAAAGAAACTTTTCTATTTTTACCTATCAATTTATTTTTATTTGTTGTTTTAATATATTCCTTTTCGTTCGATCTGAAAATTTAAATAAAAATCGAATTTTTCTTCGAGCACCCGTTCTTTCAACAAAGTACCGAACGGATTAAAAATCGAAAAACAAATACAAGTGGTGAGGAAAATATATAAGATTAAATGTTTGGTGAAATTGGTCAATTGGATGTTTATGATCATTCCACTTTCACATCACTCATGCGATATTGACGCAAGCATTGCGACACAGATATTATATGCAACATTACGCGTATCATTACACACATGCACACACAATCGATAGCTTGTGCGTGCGCGCGTGTAACTGTATATTATACGCAAGAAAGACTTTTGTACTGATATGAGAAAAAATGAGTTTTACTGGCGTTTGAGGAATTAAAGATTTACTTCCCTTCTTGGAATATCTCGTTAAATGGAGGTTATCAGTGCATCAATGTGTAAAATGGAAAAAATAAATACATCACATCTGATATCCGCATCCGCGGATGAAGTGGAACAAATCATGTATGACGGTGATTGAAGAGATCGTTAATATTCTTTTCTTGTGTTCTCTCTTAGGAAATTATCGTTCGACCGATTTATATCATCAATGATATCCGGAGAAAGATAACTTACAAATACTGCTGTTAATAAAAAATTAAATCATTCGCAAAAGTAAATTGGAGATTTATTGTCAAAATAGTAGTAAATAGTGCTGAAACTAAGAATTATATTTCTCATATGTTACATTAAAATAAAAAAAAAATAAAAAATCTTTGAACCTTTATATCCAATTGGCTCTTATCCGGAAAAAAAAAAAGAAATAAAATATAGTCGTAGTGATAGATCTGGTGAATATGTGATGACGGAGAGTTTCCAATTCCAACTCCTGTAGCTTTGCCACGGTCAGTCGTGCAGTGTGCGGTCGAGCATTATCATGCAACAGGATTGGCATTGACCGATTGACCAATTTCAGTTGTTTAATAGCAAGTTGTTGCATCATTTCGTCCAGTTGCTTGCAATATACTTCAGCCGTTATCGATGTACCAGGTTTCATAAAGTTGTAGTAGATAACACCTGACCTGGACCACCAAACAATCACCATAAGCTTCTTCTGTGTAATGTTGGGTTTCGCGTGATGTCTCGGTGGTTCATCAGCGTTCAACCACTGATGTGAGCGTTTACGATTGTCGTAGAGTATCCACTTTTCATCGCAGGTCACAATTCGATTAAAAAAAGATCCATTTTTGTGACGAGAAAGCAAAGAAAGGGAAGCCTCTAGACGTTGCGCCTGCTGCGCATCGGTCAATTCGTGCGGGACCCATTTGTCCAACTTCTTTATCTTACCAATTGCAGCTAAATGAACCAATATGGTGGGTATGGAAACATTGAATATCGATGCCAATTCACGTGTACTTTGAGATGGATCGGACTCTACTACGGCTCTCAAGTGATCATTATCCACCTTCGTCTTTGGTCTTCCACGTGGCTCATTAGCGAGGCTGAAATCTCCATCTCTGAAGTTTTTGAACCAATTGCCCACCGTTGCTTTAGTAGTTGAACCTTCACCAAATACAGCGTTGATATTACGAGCTGTCTCCGACACTGTGGTTCCACGGCGGAACTCATATTCATAAATCACACGAATTTTGAACTTTTCCATAGTTCTATAAAAAAGAATCCACCAATAAAACTAATGAAGATATTTGAACAAACAAATATGACATTTGAAGAGCGAACATACATCTATCACACTAACCTAACCTGATACTGACGTCTGGCGCCAAATTTGAGATAACAAATGTTAAAGATGGCGCTTTTACATTTGTAAAGTTTCATACTTAATGACCCAATATATATGATCCTCGCATACTTTCTTCTTCTATCAAATCTCCGCGATTGTGCCGAATGGGAAAGCAGATTAAACAAGGGTGTTTTGTTTCAAGATTTTTATTTAAAAAAAGGAACTGCAAACGATACAGATCGATTAGTGCAAAATCACGAGCGCAATCGTAAGTTTGGTAAGACCAACAATGAAACTTATAATAGACTTACTGTTTACTATAAGTTAACAATAAACTTAACTAACAATAAACTTAACGTCTATGTTACAATATCCCGTTATTGGGGTAATGTAATCGCTAATCAATGGTCGTATGTAATACGTACTATGATCTGTCACCACTTAATTAAGTACAATCGTCTATTACATTGGTAACATATATCTGCGCGCACCGTTGTGGTCGACGACTGTTTGACAAATGTAATAATAACATGACAAACGTAATGCCACAAACACTAACCACGAATTGTGGCCGTCGACGTAATTGCATCTCATTTGACGCACTAAAGTCTCAATCACAGCTTGGCCGCGTTGCGGGGCATGTTCCTCTCTTTCTGCCTCGATGCAACGCGGTACGTCAATGTATTGTAGGAACTACTGATCTATCGATTGACTCTTGGATTCATTCCATTATCCCAACTCGGTTCGATCCTTTATAATGTACTCTTAAATAATTCTATAATGAGTCGTACAAATAAGAAGAACTTTTCGCCATTATTCTTTTAGAATTCGTTATTTAATTATTTCATTGTAAAAAGAAAGTTTTCAATTTTTTAAGAGCAGATACTCTATGCATTTTCTTATGCATTCCTCAGAATTCTTCAAACACTTTGACGAAAAAGCATGAGCGTTGTTCCTCTTTATTCGTAAGACTCAACAGGTCACTTATCACTTTATCAAAAAAGATATGTTAACAAGGTATTTGACACGAGCGAATAATACTTTCGTATTTTCGTTGTCAAGATCTATTAATAATCACGTTGAAATTTGTAAATCATCTATCGCTTTGGTAACAGAATTTCAGGCCGATTGAAGAAGAATTTTTTGACCGGAGTTTTGGAAAGATTTGTGCTGTTGCTCGCGATATTTCCAGAAACATGTGATTAAAGCGCTCAGCGAGATTACCATACCAATCACAGTGATCCATTGTAAGGCCATTTCCACGGATCGCATTAAATAGTACATGTTTTTGAAAGTGTCCAACAGATCTTTCGGAATATCATCCACTCCGATGTCTATCCAGATGAGTGGAAGGATTGTGCGATCCTTCAGATTCCCGAGGAATGGTACGCCGACTGCCTTTCGCACCTCTATATTCAGCTGGAACTTTGACCAGGCGTTTATGGGCTTTCCGAAGGCCTAAAATCAGAAAACAATGAAATCAATTATTCTTTCTATTGTTTATGCAATAACAGAGATGATAAAAAGTAGAGTTAACTTACTTATAATATAAATGTACATTATAATTACTTTTAGAGTTAATGTAAACGTACCTCATGTACATCAATGAAACTCTCATGGTCCTCCTGCCGAGGATTCAAACCGTCTACTCCCTCCAGCAAGGATTTCTCACCACCATAAAAATGAGGAAATGACGATAGCAGGGGTGCATTATCATTACACGCAGACATATTGAAAAGACCTCTAGGTGGGCACACTTTTCTTGAGCCGTCTTTCGAGCAGAAACATTGGTCCTCGCTAAACATCTTAGGTGATAATTTATATCTAAAACAAATAAAAAATTATGATAAGTATGAAGAAATATAATCTTTAATGTGTACTATGTAGTTAGTAGGAATTATTACAGATTTATAATTTATTTGCAAATTTATTTCAGAAGTAATCATAAATGTTTTTAAACGTAAAATGAATTATCTCGTACATAAAATGTTTCAGAAATAATGTCGCGTCTTATGCTATTTGTAACATATAACGTCTATGCATGAAATAAAAATTATTACCTTAGAGACGGCATACCGTAGACAGTTACTGGTTCACTAAAGGAAAAAGGTAAGTTCCTGCAAAGTTCCTTAGAATACACGTCGAGAACGTAGCTTGAGTTTTTTATTAAACGAGTTGGAAAGGTGCTGCCATCGGTGCCTCCGATCTTGTCGCACTGCTCGTCATCCCAAATATTCCGTCTTTTCATTCCATTTACCCGTTCGATCCAGCCGAGTTTATCTATGTCTTCTCCCGTATGTATCGTGATACGATCATTCTCAGTACCATTTTTCTGCAATCAGAAAGATGCAGATATTTTAACTTAACGATTAAAGTTTAGCTATATTCTACCAATTCCAAAAAAGAGTAATTTCAATTTAGATGGTTTTTTTATGTACTTGCGCTTTTCTAATTCAATAAAATTGTTAAAAATTTTACAATAAAATTTCTCTGTTTATCCTTCATTTTCGTGAAAGATGTGCACACATAAACTTATATATCTCTTATCTTTTTATAGAGAAAGTTATATAAAAATATTACGAAAGCATGAGTACAAATACGAATATGCAATTATCTACAGTCATGAAATTCGCAGATATTTTAAATTAAATACATATTTCTTTATAAATCTTTCTTCTCTCCAAGCTTTGATATAATCGTACTATACGTCTCTATTTTTTATTTCTCCATTATATATTAAATATTTTAATATAAAAAAACGCCGAATTTCTATATTTTACTAGATTTAACTATATTTGCAAAATCTTTAACGTCAAGATTTTTAGTGATTACGTACCATAGCCAGAAGTCCGAATTTTTCGAATGGTATGTCACGTTGGAACATTATAAACGGTTTGGCCATTTCGAAAAGGGGGTTGTCATATCCCCATACGTAGCCGCCGGTCGTCACGTTGATGAATGGCTTTTCGTGAAGAGTCGACAACACCGTACTAAGACTGAACCGCATCGCGAAATTCAGGTCCCGGACCAGAGCGGTAGCGAACATCAATGGTATATTCGGTACTACGATGATATCATTCTCAGGTCTACCGCCTACCCAATGATAGATTTTCTTTGATTGATAGGTCATCGTGCCGTTCTGATGCATCACCACGTTTACGCGGCTTGCCTTCTCATTGTATATGTAGGGACCAAGCTCCTGGACGTGCAACTTGCTCGCCCGACCAGCCTCGAAGTCGTCCACATTCGTATAGTTGAACACATAAACCTTAAACGTAAACTCGAAGGGTGGTTGTTGCCACCAGTCGAAGGCTTGGGTGCCGTTACGCAACTCGAAATGTGTCAGCGTGTAGTCCTGATACATGTTCGTGCACCAGGTTACATAGAAGCCCGCGAAACTCGTCAGGAACACGCCGCAGGAGAGCCAGGCCAGCCAGTTGCAAAGAAGACTACGCCGAGCGCAACGCTTCATCGCCTTCTTCTCCATGTCCAACGCGGTGTCAGCCAGTGAGAGCGTCATGTGGATTCGTGGATTTGGTACGATCGCCGAGGTAGATACGCTGGCACACGATTTTCGCGATTTTGGTCCTCAAGGGTCGATCGAAAATCGAGGGAGATCCAGTCTCTCGCGACGAATCTCTCTGGAAGCCTTTGGAATTCTCTGGAATTCGAGAGGGACAGCGAAATACTGACTGGAAAGTATTTCCCTCGTGTCTCTTCACGGATAGAACTCAAGTCAGACGAGCGGAATCCCCGAAGCGTCACCCAGGGATCTCGAGGAATTACTCGTGGGACCGACTCTCGCGCGAGCAGATAAATGGGCATCGACGCAAGAGCGTTGCCAATGGCCAACAAGCGTTTTCGACGAGCTGACCTGTGAGCCACGCGTACAAAAATCTCTCCGTCTTTTTTAAAATCCAGCGATAGCCTTACCACAGCGATGACCTTTGATAGCTAACACCTCCCAGATTATATAGTTCGTCCGCGGGTTCAGAGGCAATCGCTTGCTCTTCTACAACTGCGCTTTTCTGATTTCTTTTCAGGTACTTAAAGTAGTGTCCTTTCTACCTGAACAGATTTTGTATGCGGACCGGTGCAAACACGGTTTTAGACGTGTGAAAGAAAAATCGTTTTCTCCATGGTCACTTTAAAACTGACCTTTTTTTAAAGAAGTAAATTTCCATAAATAATAACAAACGGTAATCCTCGCTTCCCTGCCGTATACAATGCACGAAATATCACAAAATTCCAGAGAATGTCGAAAAAACTTTCCAAAAAATTGACACATTTTTTTGTATATTTGTATTATATAAGTATCTAATTATATAAGTATTGTGCAGCCAATATCGTGTCACACAATTGAAACCTTTGACAATATTGTGCAATCTTTCAATTATAGAACGATGTTGAATCAATTGTCAGATAATAGAACATTCTGAAAAACGCTTGGGAAACGTCTAACGGGGGGGGGGGGGGGGAAGGAAAAGAACGAGATTATAGAAAGCATTAAAAAATACTACTGTCAAGGTCACCACTGACCCGGGTATCATGGGTTTTAACCCTACGCGGTGTATGCACAATTGCGCGAGCGATAACGAAAGGGAGGGGAATTATTTTCGCACCCGCGAGTGTGGACATAACGCGTGTCATCCGATTTATTATCGCCTGAGTAAAATTGGAGGCTGGGCCGACTGGAGGATCATACGACACGTTTTATCGCCGCCAGACGAGAAAAAACATGATTCCAGATATCTTCCCGCCCAGGGAAGTCAAGGGGACGCAAGGCGGTCTTATTACGATTCCTATATATGCGTGTACAAAGTGGTAAAATAGATTAAAAAATCATCAAGACATAATAACGAGCATCTGCATAACTTTTTATTTGATTAGGCGTTAGTTGATTAGTTATTTTAGTTATTTTAGTTCACCAAGATATTGTAGAAGAATGCCTTTGTTTCTATAACAATGATAATTGCAGGATAATTATAATTATGTACAAAAGATAAAAAGCAATCGTATGATTGTATTAATTGTAATAATTTAGGCAGTAATTAGTAATAATTAATAGTATAAAAATATTATGTCGTAGTGTTAACTGTGATTCAATTATACGTAATTCCTAATATATTTTGCATTAGAAAATCACGCATTAGACACGTGAATGAAAAAGATAATAATAAGGATAAGACTTCAATACGCGCACATGTCACCGAAATGACCGCGAGATTTTCCCCGATATGGACTATTATCAATAAAGAGATGAAGTTGTAATAATTTATGTTATCAATATTTTTATGAAACTTAATCGAATATGATAGAAAACTTTTGCAATTATGCAAATTCATGGTACAGACTTGATAACTTCGCATGACTTGTGTGAAAAGATATTTCTAAGAAACATATAATCTTTCACACGCTTACAACATCATTAATTATTTTTTTATGTAGCGGCGCCTCGATTAGCAAATTAAAAGTACCAAAAATGAAAGTATTAGAAGAAAATAAACAGTTAAGCGTTACATATGTTCCCAGCGATCAGATGACCAGATGTACTTGCTACTGAAATCTGCTCTTTTTTTTATTTCTTTAGCGCGGACAATCACGTGCAAAGCTACAAAATGTTTTCTCTTGTTTCTGCACATCTATGATAGATGGTTAAAAAATTAGGGAAAAGAACTTATCTCGAGTCATTTATTATAACAACTTGTTAAAATTTCAAAGTTTCAAATTATATAATAATTATATAATTATATAATCCTATTATATATAATGCTTTTACAGACAATTTTACTGCAAATTCACTTTAACTTATGTAACGATTTTTACAAAAAAGAAGTATACGCGAATATATATTTTTATTTATTTTTCCGGCCCTAACATTTTTCTACTATTCAAGACATACGTAAAAGAACACATCACTGTCCAAAATATCACATACACTCTCCCATAAAATCATCACTGTGCAGACTACTCGTCGGTGGATAGTAATATGATGCAATTTGTATTTTTCTCCGACGCGTGCTAATTGTCTGACGTGACATCAAACGCGTCTATCCGACATTCTATCATAAAGTATTGTTATGTTATGACTGGCAAATGACCTCTTCACCCGCTCATCCTTCTGCGCCTCTATACCCTCTTATACTATCCTTAACGGCGCGTCGCACATCGTACGATGATAAGCGGGAGCCGCTCTTATCCAGTCGCGCGGATAATTACGCAAGGGTGGCCGGCCTCGATTCGGCGAGCCCTAATAACGGCTTGTCCGGCGAAACGTGCAACTGATATCGCAACAAACACGTGCTACATTTAACGAACTTAAAAAGCAAAAAAAAACAAAACAAATCATTACAGTATTCGAGAACAACGATGGAGATGGCAGCGATTTGACAGTCTGCCGAATCAATCGAGTGTCGCAACGCGACACTTGGTGGTGATAACTTTCGAAGTTTCGAAGTATAATAAACTTGCCGCGAGAATTTATGCGCGGCCAGATAAACCCTCGATTTTTCACGATGCGATTCTTTCCGCAACTCTGCAATTCCTCCGATATCTCTGTATTTTCCCGAAACAGTAAAACGAAGAGAAAATCGGTATAAGATTTATCGGCGACATGGTTGCAAAATGAAATCTGCTCCCCTGAGATGTGCGAAAATAATCGCAGACAGTTACAACGGTCGCACTCTTACGACACTTCCTATATTTTGTCTCAGCGTATTTTTCTGGAAAAAGAGCATGCAGATAACCGAGAGTTGCAGAAAATACACCCGGATCGAGTGGCATATTCTTGAAATTTATCAAATTCTTTAATGTGCTCTTGAATTTTTTATCTGAATTATTGCAGGAATCATGATAGAAATTAATTAAGCGACATCTCGAATCACTGAGTGAACTCAAAGCTATATATCTGCCTGGATGTTAAGCGCATGATACATAATTCACTGTTATGGCGGCAAAAGTTTTGATATTTCACAGACACACATAAATTAACAGGATGAAGTAACGAAGCTTGAGAAGAGGTGAATGCAGAAGTATTTAATAATTCTATACAAATGTACATTAGTAACAAGCGACATTTGTAACGGTCGAACTCCAAGCAAACTTGCTGATGACGGAGGGCCTGCGTACCGTAATAAATACAAAGATCGCCGGAATAATCTCCTTTTTTTCGGCGGAATTTGTACTTTTCCATCTCCTTAAAATACTACCTTTGCTATTATCCCGATTTCTCAAACACCATCAACGGCTGCGTCCTTACAACCTAAACTAGTTTTATTGTGCTTGTCCTCAAGCGGAGCTTGCAAGAGTTTTCGGCGTCTCCGATTGGACCGAACAGCCATATTATTCTCTGCAGCTTGTATAGACTTCCAGTCTTGCTTTTCTTGTCTACTTCGCCAGTGTACCTGAAACGTAAAGGAGACATAGTAAACATAGTTACATGCTTCACCTTATCTTTCTTAAATTGGATCTTCATGGGAGTAACCGGCACCTTTTGTTTGTGTTCGTTTACAGTCTCGAGACAGCGATCCATCACCATTTTCTCCGTCAGCACGCCATCTTCCGAGGTATAGGCAGCCTTTTGCCAGATCACGCCAAGCTGCGACAATTCTCTACCGGACATCCCTTTAGTCAAGTCCGCCAGTTTGCTGCACAGCGAACTGTAGTCGAATTGCGCGACTTTTAGTCTACCTTTACCCTCGATCGCCGGTTGCAGGATGTACTTATCGAAGTAAAGGCGAACTAGACGCTCACGCTCTTCGCGATCCGGAAGACGAAACTCGACCATCTGATCCAGTCGGTCGTTCACCGCCCAGTCGAACTGCTCGGGCGTGTTCGACGCGAGTACCAGCATGAACTTGTCGCTCTGTTCGCCAGTACGGTACAAAAACGCGTTCAGCATCGCCCGCAGGTCCTCCGAGATACGCTCGCTCGAGCGTTTTCGCAGGAACGCCTCCGCCTCGTCGATGAACAGCAGCAGCCCCTTGCGCGACGTTAACGCCCAGTCGAACAGCTTGTGTATCTCCGTTACGCCGTCCCTGCCTAGCGGCGCGAGGTCGCCGCCCGTCATGATCGCGTAGTCCATGCCCGAGTACTTGGCCAACTTCTTCGCGAACATCGTCTTGCCGGTGCCCGGTGGCCCGTGCATCAGAATGTTCCCGTATATGCCGCTGTTACGCTTCGTGTTCTTCGTAGCTATCGCGATATCGCGTAGCCTCTCCTCAAGCTTCGGCGCCAGAACCATGTCGGACAGCGCGTCGGCCTGTTTGTTCCTCAGCCTCTTTACGGCTTCGACCGGGTGCCGGATAGAGTCGAGAAACGCGAATCTCGAGGTCTCGCGCACCAGCGACGGTTTGCCCAAGCGTGACTCGATGTAGCGGACCGTCATGCTGGTCGATCCCTTGGCAGTGTATATTCCGAGGGCTACGAGGGACAGGCCACCCGCCGCCGCGAGGATCTTGTCCCAATCGCTGAGCAGGGCTTTCGCCCCAGTGCCTAATACTGAGCCAGCTGTCCTGAGAAATTTTTAATAATTAGGATAATTAAATTTCTAGCTAAAAAGGAAAATGCAAGTGACAGGAAGTGAGCTTACTTTATAGACTCCAAAACGGTGATCCTGTTTTCGGACGCTTTCAATCGGATTTTTTCCAGGTTCAGATCCTGATTCTCCCTGTCGATCTTTGCTTTCGCCTTCATCTCCGCCTCCAACTTCCTCATCTCGTTCTTATACCTCAAATCCATCTCGTGTTCTATCGTAGCCTTCCTCATGGCCTCCTGCTTGGCTACTGACTCCTCCTGTCTTCTCAAGTTTTCATCGTTCATTTTTTGTTGCTGTATTAATTGATCGTCATAACGCTTTCTAGATAACTGGTCTTGGTACTGTGCCCTCATCTGATGCTGCTTCGTCTCCTCCTGTATAGTTTTCCTTCTTTCCTCACCCTCCACCCGTTTTTGCTCTGCTTTAAGCTGCTCGATGCTGGCTTCGTATTTTTTGAATTCTGTCTGCATCTCTACTTGCTTTGTGCTCTCTTGCATTTTAGACAGGTCCAGCGCTTCTTTGGCAAACTCTAGATCAAGGTGAAACACTCTTCAGTAATCTTATATTTAAAAAATCTTATTTACGTTCTAAATAAGAAATAAATTTATTCTGTAATATAATAAGCTCTGTTATAATGTCCGAAATTAATTATTATTATTTTCAATGATATTTTTAATAATAAAAAGAATTCTTTGATATATCGATAACTGCATTGATAACTGTAATACCTTCTAAAGATAGTTTTACCTAAATATGCTGTACAATTTAAAATCACGCAAATTTCAGTCATAGAAAAAATCTCAAGCAACGACGCTAGAAACAGGAATTTAACCAGCAGTAAATAGATAATACAACATTGTCATTAATTGTTTTATGCTGCTCGCGGAGACCCGTTTTCTCAGTATTTCGCAAAAATGTTTATTCATCGAATCAATCGATCAATTCCCTCCAAAAATTGCATCATCACGCGCGCAAGAGATATTCTCCTGCGCGCGTACGTCCTAAACCCGCGAACCGCTCGCTTAAATAATTATGCCGGTTGCCTCTTGCGAAAAAGTGCAACTGACAAAAAAAGGCATCGTACTGGATCGCTCGAGGTCCCTGGCGGCCGCGGCGGCTCGTTCCAGCGCGCTGGAGTCAAACCTGTACGCCTCCATTGGAAGACTCTTCGCCTGAGAGCCGCCGCTCTTCGGCGGGGAACCGCCGCCGCCGCCACCGCCGTCGCCACTGCCACCAGCCGCTGGTGGTTGCACGTATTGTGAGAAATCCTGCGGCGGTTGTTGGCTCCGGTATCCGAACAGCCACGACATTTTTCCTTCCGATTGCCCGGCGTGCTCCGAAAAAGGTTAGGCGTCGCGTGTCCGCTCTCGTGGGTTTCGCAGTTTGTCACGTGTGCCGCTTCGATCAAACCGCAGATCGACCAGAGGTCGCGTGTCGCGTTCATCGAATCAACCTATGCTCGTGTAAATGATAGAAATTGGCCGCATATGCTTGCCGTCGGAATCTAGTCACTTTTTGTAGCGCCAAGTAGACCGTATCCATAGTGACTTTAGTTATAATGTTAAGTGCAGAGAGTGTACATTATATAGTGCAAGAACAAATTTAACAGCGAGTATGTAACTATGTATTCAAAAGCAGTTAAACAATATTTAAAATTTTAGGAATTAATGTTTTAGAATGCGATATTGTACTTTCTAACGATATCTCTTTACATTTCCTATATTTCAAGTGAAAATTGTACCTAAAGAGAGAGAGAGAGAGAGAGAGAGCAATTCTCTGCACTTGGCATTTCCCGCGTTCGCTCGCTGGTCACGAATTTCCTATTTGTCTATCAACGATGGCTGACGCATCGATATATATCGATGACCTCATCGCCCGCGGCAACTTCCTACTGCTGCGGTGAATGTGCTCTTTTCAAACATGGGGAGGTTACTTTTTTGAAGTACTATGTGGGATCTTGGTAACCGGGGTGCCGTGTTGTTGATAAGTGTGACGTGTGGTTGCGTGCTGGTGTACAACGCGTGGGGCACGATACTGGCTCTGGCGTTTTCGTTGTTGCTCGTGGTGTACGTGTGCTACTCGCTGCTCGCAAACGACTGCTTGGTATCACCGCACGCGTATTACATACTTGGCTACCTGCGGCAAGCGGTTGTCGAGCTTGCCACCGCCTTGCGCACCACCGTCGACCACGGTACTCGGTATCTACGTAAGCTCTGGCACAGTGCGAAACGTTTTCGTGAGTATTTTCCGTTCGGGATGGATAGGCGACGCGCGAACAGTTACCAGCTCAGCAGTGATTCGTATGCTGCGACTACCCCCGCCGTCGATTCCATCGCGAAACGCAAGACTTTATCACCGTCAGCGTCACTGTCGACGTCCACGTTCAGCTTAATCAATCAGTTAAGCCCGATTCCACTTGCCCGTTATCCTCGTTCGTGCATCAATGAGACGCTCGTGGCAGATGACAGGTCCTGTCATGGTACGCCCTATCACGCTGGCGATCATTATTTGCAGCAGCAGCAGCAACTCCTTTACGGCAAGCATACTTCTACACCGATCTTCAAGAAAGATGTCAGGGAAAGGGATTCCAAAAATGGTAACATCGATATAGTCTCGCAGTCACGCGAGATATCCTCTAAGAAGAGCTCCCCTATGTATGCTCAGAACCATACGCTGAGCCGTGGTGAGAACGCCACGCAATTCAGTCCCGAGGGTTCGCCATGGGGCACGAGTATCAGTCCCAAGATGCGTCCTAGGCCGGCAGGCATGAAAACTGTCCAGACTACTGCGGGACCGTTGTTGGCATCGACGAGATACAACATTGATCCAAAGTATGTATAAGTCTCGATATTAAAAAATTGTTTTAATTTTTATATGTCATAAAGATGTAACTCACTATATAATTATACGTGTTTCATTGTTTTCTACAGGGTATACACAGACGTGACATCACCAGGTCTTACAACAAGACTGACCAAGTATGCTACAGAAGCAAAAAGTAAATTAAATCACCAGTCTCAGTATGGCATGGGACAATTTCCGAAAGTAAATCTCCACGCGAGTCCAGTTCCTATGCTAACCACAAAATTAACAAAATTGAGAATGCCAGTCACGGTTAGAGTGGCACCGCCAGATGCGGTCAAGTACTCGTCGCCGGAGAGACAAAAAATATTACATAATATTTGCCACATGGAAAACAAGTCGCCCACGAGCGTCGTTCAAGTTCTGAGAGAGATTTCGTTGAAACGACACGCATCGAGGGAAGACATCAGCTTCGACGTGGTTAAGAAACAAAAGACGGAGGGCTTCTTCAGCGAGGAAAGGGAAATGGCTCTGGAGGAGACTAAGCAGAAACGACCTAGGGATGATGTGTCTAAATCGGAAGAGGATCTTTCTCCTCAAAGTAAATCTAGTAGACCTGCAAAACGTACAAAAACGCGATCCTGTTACGATATCCTAAATTCGCTGAGTTCAAGCATCAATGTTGCTACCGGCGTTAAAAGGAAAGCAGGTAGGCATCGAGCTTTATCTCAATACAGTCGACGATATTTTTGACGCATATCTTTACCAGTAATTTTTTTTTCAGTGGATTTCTCGCGTAGTGGATCACCCGATTTCGAGAAGCACTTCAAATCCTTGGAAAGTGCACAACACAATCATTCTTCTGCTATGCCACGGTCTCAGAACTTGAACACCGAATGTAACAGACCGGAATTTAAAGAAATATATTCGAGAATTCCGGAAAAGCTCGGGTCTAATAAATCAGAAGAGTTCCCATTGATGAAGGGGATACTGAAGTCGTATAAAGAGTCGAGAGTCAACTTGAATAAACCAGCACCTGTAATCCACAAGACCATAAAAAGCACAAGGGATATAACTGATAGCAAGGGATCTAGTGTCTCGACGAAATCTGTCAAATTGACGGATAAGCTATTTATGAGAGCTGAACCCAAAAGGAACGAGCAATTAAAGATGCTCATGGAAGAACCGAGTAATGTGAAGGCCAAATTTACGTCAAATAATGTGGAAGAAATAAGGAGAGAAGACATTCGGAATATGAGACAAACCAGCATGAAGGCGAGGCTTCAAAGTATGTTCGATGCGATATCGGGAAAAGGTAAGTGTACTATATATGTATGTACAGTGCAGGAAAAAATTAATATTTAAATAAAAAATTAATAATTTATATATATATACATAGTGTATTTATATAACTAAATTTAAATTGGCTCTTTTATAAAAATTGAAAAAATGTTTTAAAAAATTGTGAAAAGAGTGTCTACACAATTGTTTAATCTAAATAATAAGAAAAATTTTATTTGCCTTTCCAGCAGAGAGCAGATTCAATCCAGACGTTGTGATCCAAGCGGAGGATGTTAACACAGATGCTGCACCAGCTGCAGTAGTCACGTGCTCGGCTGTTTGCGCGACTCTCAACTCGTCAACGACCACAACCAACGTTAACACCACGCCGCTCACGACCGCGGCTATCGTACCGAGTGGATTCTCCTCGTCGAAAATTGATACGAAGGCCGACACGAAAGCAGTTGCAGCTTTTAGCTTACCGAACGTCACGTTATCGACGAAATTGGACGTGCCAGCAACGAGTACACCCGAGATAAAAGAGACAAATTTGCCTACTAAGATAGCTGACGCGATTGATCAACCGAAAATCGTGTCGACGGCGTCTACGGTGGCGAGCACGGAATCCACCTCGCAACAAGTTACTTCCGCCCCATCTGCAACGCCAATGTTCGCTTTTGGCAAACCAATCTTGCAAGCACCAGCTGCAACATCGAGCAGATCATTGCCAAGCTTTGGTAGTGGTGCACTGGGTAAAACCAGCTTTCCATCGATTACTACGACAATAACACCGTCAACTTCGACTAACTTCCTCGCAGCCGCGTCAGGAAAAAGTCCGGGAAATAGTACGCCTATAAGTTTGGCGTTTGTACCTATAAGTTCTAGCACCAACTCTAGCACACCGGACGCGAAAATCGAGACGAGTAACGCGGTTGCGAACGCAAGCATCGGCTCGCCTACCACGGCAAGCAGCACCAAGACTAGCTCCATCTTTGCTTTTGCTAGCAACAAACCTCTTCCAATCTCCACGACGCCGGCTCAGACCTTACCGTCGAGTTTGCTGTCGCAAACCACCAGGACCTTACTGCCAGTTCAGGCGACTAGTGCGACTAGTATCGTCGGTTTTACTGCAAGTACACCCAACCCTTCCGCGACAGCGTCGAGCATCGCGACAACAACGGCCGCGTCCTTGTTCAGTTTCGGAAGCAATGCTACCGCTTTACAACCTCCCAAGTCGGATATCTTCTCGTTCGGCCAATCCAGTAATGGGAGCGTTCAAGCCGCGAGCGGCCAAGCGATACCACTGCCGCAGGCTGCCAGTAAATCTTTCAGTTTCACGTCCAGTGCCCCGACAGCGATCAACGCAAGCAGTTCGTTTAGTGCGAACGCAACGACTACGGCAACAACAATACCAGCCTTTGGATTGCCGACGACATCTACGTTCTCGTTAGGCACGTCCATCGTTTCTACAACTTCATCCAGCAGCAAACCCCTGTTTGTTTTCGGTGCTTCCAGTGCAGCTTCGAGTGCAGCTGCTGCTGCACCAGTTACCACCGCTGATAATACTGCTACTGGCTTAGGTACAATGGGCAATAAAGCGATTTCGGCGTTTGGGGCACCTACAACGACCGTTCCGCAATTCGGCGCAGCTACCACGTCCATCTTCGCCGCTACGTCGAACACCGCTACGTCGAATGCAAGCATCTTCAGTGCGACTCAGCCGGTCTTTAGAGCCGCATCAGGAACTGCGAGTATATTCAACACCTCCAAGACCACTGAGCCCTCGATCTTCGCTTCGACGACCACATCGTCCGCGCCGCTAGACACGGCTGGCACGGCTGGTTCCAACTTGTTTTCCAATGCCAGCGCCACTTCGACGACCTCGACGTCCTCGGTGTTTAGCAGCGGCGCGCCAATTTTCGGTCAAGTAAAGCCCTCAACGTCTTTCGGGGCGAGCACGGGCCGCATGTTCGGCAATGCGACGTCACTGTTCGGCTCGACCACGCAGACCACGAGCGCGCCCACGTTCGGCAACATCTCCACCAGCACGATCACCCCCTCGAATTTCGAGATCGCAAGTAATGCGGCGCCCGCGTTTGGGACGAATGTCGGAGCAGCGACGAGTACACAGGCGACTCCGGCTTTTGGCGGTGCAACTAGTATGTTCGGTTCCACTGATGGCGCATCGCCGGTCCCCATATTCGGAGCGAACGCTGCGTCTCCGGCTGCTGGAACTTTCGGCGCGTCGTCGGGAACGAGTGCCTTCGGCGCACAGAATTCAACGGGCCTCGCGTTCGGGACTGCGAGCGGCGGCGGCGCTACATTTGGCGACAGTAAATCTCCATTTGGTATAACACCCGCGACGACGACTGGTTTTGGCACGCCCAGTTCATCCATTACTGCCTTTGGCGGCAGTAATCCCAACAGCAATACTAACAACGCGAGCAACATGTTCGTTTTTGGAAACAACCAAAAGGAGGGGCAGCAGACCACCACATTTTCCTTTGGATCCAGCTTCAACGCTGCGAACAATAATTCGGCCACCGCACCGCCCACTCCTTTCCAGTTTGGATCCCCGTCTACCAAACCGAGTAATTATTTCGGTTAAATTATTTTAATTCTCTAGCTACGCTATGTTTTAGCTGAAAACTATGTATCTCTTTTTTTGTACATACTATTTCATTTTTATTAATCACAAATGCGATAAATCGTCGTTTCGTTTTCCAGCAGCGGCAGGGTTTAACTTTACCCCGCCGGCGGCCCCTACCATCAACTTTGGGGCGTCAGGCACCACGCCGGCTTTCAATCCTTCGACGCCCGGGATGTTCAACATCGGGAGCGGATCTACTGCGCCGCGATCTAGAACAATTCGCACGCGAAAACCAAGATGATGTCAGACCAGAATGTAAATGCTCTGCCTATTCGAGAACGCAGTCTTGTTGAGGCTCATCTGGTGTGTTTGCTTTTTTAATAATGTAATTTCTTGCCCATAAGAGATACAATCGACACGTGTGCCGCATATTTAATTGTTTGGTAAATAAATCACATTAACAGAGATTTTTTCCATATTGAAGATTGGTGAAGATAATAAGCAATGATCGGTAATGTTACTGCGTTTCAAAATCGTCTGATGATAACTAATAAGTGTATCTACTCTGTGTGTGTGTGTGTGTGTGTGTGTGTGTGTGTGTGTGTATATATATA
This sequence comes from Ooceraea biroi, assembly GCF_003672135.1. Lineage (NCBI taxonomy): Eukaryota > Metazoa > Arthropoda > Insecta > Hymenoptera > Formicidae > Ooceraea > Ooceraea biroi. The sequence continues at coordinate 6,232,978 of NC_039513.1, read as the reverse complement.
TATATATATATAGGTATTTATACGTATAATACATATACAGAATAGATACACTTATCAGTTATCATCAGACGATTTTAAAACGTAACATTACCGATTTTAAAACAGTAACATTACCGGTCATTATTACTGTGTATATATATATAGGTATATGTACGTATAATATTACATATATAACAGCATTTCGTTTATTAACATTTTAGTCCAATTAGTAGACCGAAATGACATAATTTTGCAAAAAAAAAGAAACAGCTGCTTCAACTCCACATACGCAACAGTCGCTTCACACAACTTCGATATTACACAGTACGATACGAGACGTGCTTTAGAGATCGAGCGTGCATAAAAATTCATTTACCTGTACATTTGTATCTATACTTATGAATTACGATAGCAAGCTCTTGTAGGCAATATTTTAAATCGCCCTTAGTGTTTTATTAAATAGTTCAATGAAATTGAAGGTATCCGTAGCATTTCTCCGTTTGTGTTTCGTTTCTTTCAAGTTTTCATTAGAATATTACAACCGAAATTATATTACATATATATTTCCCAGTACATATAACTAGTAACGTACAACTGACGCATTCTTATTATTTTCACTTCACAAATGTTCATCGTGTCGTTCTTATGAAGCGTATTTCTTATCCACTAGAAAATTTCGCATTATCGCAAATCTTTATAAAATACAAAATTGTGATACGATAACAGAAATGTATTATGTTATGACTCGTTGTAAGCAACATATCTCCTGCCTTCCCGATACCTTCCTCAGAAAAATTGACGAATGAAAATCGTATATAAGTAAACGTTCTTCCATTTATGCGACGAGATGATATAGTACGATGATGTTTGAGATTCATCGAGGTATATGCATAAATTGAGACATATATGTCCCGTGTGGTTGCCGAACTTTGTATAAAATTAGAACAAAATACATATTTTATTTATTTGTAATGTGTTATTTATGAAGAATTTACTATCGGCTCAATAGCAATGCGTTATTCAGGGCGCATTTCGTCGTGTTCGAGTGATGCGTTTTCTGCTTTCTCACGTAATGAGTAATATTGAAAATATTGTATCATTATTATGTTTATCTGTTACATACATATAGATATGCTGACTTCATGTATTTTTACATATTAATTAACATCAAGCGAACAAATATATTATCATGTAGCAATAACAGAATTATGGGGTTGAATATACTCTTCTATTAAATACTTTAACTATCCAAAACTGTTAAAATTATCACAAATTTTAAAAGACCTCGTGGTTAAAATATTCTTATGCGTGATAGGGAGAGAGATAAACAGAGAAAGAGAAAAAAACACAAAGAGAGACGTGCGCTAATATGTTTTATTTAATTAGGATACGATGCAACAATTATACAGATTATTGCTATCTAATCTGTCTTTATTAATACGTTAGAGTTAAATGTTCGAACGTGTGTACGCGATAATTGATTTTACTGATGGATACATAATGCGTAAAAAAAAGATTTTGTTTTCAAATGTAATATACATATAATAATGGATAAGCGCTATTAAAATCTTTTGTTTTTCATCTCTGCGATGTTAAGAAATATATGTAACTCTCTTATTTACTCGGAAATTTGAATTTCTTTGTGGAGTTCGTTGACATTCGAACGTTTTTATCACGTGTATCATATATGTACATACATTCTTAATTTAGATATTTTCGATACAGTTCTCGTGCTTTCTAGATTTTAAAAATAGATGAGGAATTTGGCTAGAATGTTCGATATTGTCTGAAGAGTCAGTCATGTGTGGAGGTCTTCAAAAATATATTTCTATTGTGCTTCATATATGTTGTGTGAGAACAAAAGGACCGTAAAATTGGAGCTCGGAGTTCAAAAATTCGTTAAAGTCGAAGCGAAAAGTACGGTGGTACGGCTATGCCCCTCCAGAAAAGCACAATCGGTCCTCGGTAATGCTCGGCGGCGTTCGCGAGTCTTCGTGAAGGCTTCGCGCATACGATTGGCCGTTGCGGCATCTAGCCGGCACGCGATGACGAATCAGCGCGGCCGTTATACCCAGTCATGCTGTTTGTCCGGTCGCCTAGAAGCGCGTCCATTACAATCAGACTGGAACCAACATCAGAACCAAGAAGAAGGTAACACCTAGGTTCAGCGGAGTGTCCGAACATCTTACACCACCATAATGGCTGACCCGGAGAAGCAGCCCGAACAACCCAAGGCTGTTCAACAAAAAATGGTCATCGGTAAGTTCGAGCATGTATCGCCGCTTTTAATTTGCATCGCGACGAAAAAATCCGCCGAACGCGAGGACCATCCGCGCCGCGTTCCTCTGCCCATAATGGCGTCCATGCTCGCGGCACAATGTTCAGCCATGTGGTCGGCGCGCAGAAATCGCACAAAGAGTCTTCCTCTCGTTATAATTTACGTATCACGCGAGCATCGCTTTGGCCATCAAAACGACACGCTCCATCGTTCGTCTTTCTCACATTGCCGATTTAGTCGCGGATTTTTTCTTCGCGTAGCACTCCGATCATCGATTTTCGCCGACGCCGCTGTTGTGTGTGCTTCCGCGATGCGATTATATACGTCGCATAACCTGAAAGTCTACGACGGCGTAGAAAGCGAGAATCGATGCCGAGCTTCTAGAGCATTCCGAGATCTATGATGATATCCATCGATTTCTTGGAATACCCACATCGATCCTTTATATCCTCGGCGCGCGCGCTCCACGTTTTCGTTATGTAAGCACGTCACCGCGTGCTTCTACGCGAAACGTGCTTTCGCGGCAAATCTTTCGCTCAGATGCAGATGCCTGCAGACTTGGTAAATCGATCAATTTTCCTTTTTCATCGTTGCGAAATATTTCATTCACGTTCCATGTACGAAAAATAGAATAACTTGAACAACATAAGTGTAGAAAAATCTTTTGCAGCACAAGAAAATTGTGAAATTATGAAAAATAAATAATTCCATTATTTCTTCTTATTTTAAAAATTGTTTAACATCAAAAACGTTCACTTAGAAATTAACTTCGATTTTGAAAGTTGCTCAAGTCGGATTAGTCATATGTATTAGTCATATGTTATTAGGCGCATTTCATGAAATTGCGTGATATATAGAAAGCTAATTTTTATCAGTCTTAATGGAGTTCATATATTTCAAAATCATTAATATAATACATTTGTCATTAAGTCTTGTGAAGAAAATTCAGCCACGAATATTACTTCAGGCTCTAAGGAATTTCTGGTATAATCGTGATCGATCTATCGTTGTGACACTAAATTCGACCTTTGTTTGGGTTATACTGTTCCAAGGTCGCATGTAACTGTTATTATGGAGATAGTCTTATCATATTTTCGCTGAGAAATGGGATGATGCGGTGTATACATAATAACATTATTCTTAAATAACATTTGTCCCAAATTCTCATACATATACACACACACGCGAACTTCAACTAAATATTTTTATGTTTCGAAAATTCAAAAATATATTTATTAAAATATTTTATTTCACAACTTTTATATACATAATTATAATTATAATTTTTGCCATGATTTTTACCATCATATTGCTATTTTTTTATCGGTCATGCTTCACGCTTTTAATTCTCGCTTCCTTTAAAATTATTCTTAGAAACGTTAGTCGTTACCGTACAGATTAGAATCGTTGTTATATTTTGATTTCAAGCGATCACCTGTTCGTATAAACACGAGGATTCTATCATCAAGTATCATGTTATTCCTTCCGTCAAGGTTGTTCTCACAATTGGTAATAATAAACAGAGGGAAAAATATTATACACACTTCTAATATATAATATTCTCTTACTCATGCTTCTCTCTCGAAATTTTATATATTACATATATGATTTAAACATTTATATAACTTATTAATGGTAATTATTGTAAAACACGTGTAACACATAAATTAGGCGCCACTGCATTCTCCCACAAAATTTATACAGTTTACGATTATGTAGAACATAAATCAGGTAAATCATGAATTTTTTCTTTATTTTCAGCAAACAAAGTGACTGGAACTGTGAAGTGGTTTAACGTGAAGAGCGGATATGGCTTTATCAACAGGTCAGTAATTTTTTTTAAATTATCTTATGACCAGTTTTTTTCTTTTACCTTTCCTTCTTCTTTTCTTCCCTTTTCTTTAATTCTTTTACTTTACGGAAAACTAGAGAAAAGAGGAGACTCGCATCTATTCGCTTGCATAGGCGCAAGGGTTAGTCATACACTATTAATTTAAACGCTTACTCTCGCTACAACTGCCTGAAGCGTTCGTGTACGTTAACCGTTGCATCTCCTATAAAAATTCTTTGCGCGAGTAGATCAGAAAAATTTAACTCTTCTTTAATTCTTTTATTCGTGAATTGATTGCAATGTCGCACATGATGATGTGAACGTATTTGCCAATTTTCAATTCATATCGCCGCGTTTGCTGAATAAATTTTGTGACTTCCATTGTTATTACATTATTCAAGATGTATATTAACTGGCTGATATTCGCGCGACTACTTCTGGAAAAATTCTGACCCACGTGTTAACTCTGTGGTAGTCGACGAATATACTCGCTAATCTGCAACGTAATAATGAGTCATCCTAGCTTAACTTTATGTGTATTTTTGTGAGACTTTGACTTAAGATGAACCTTAAGCATGTTGAGCTTTTCATCTATATATATTTTATTATTAATAAATTTTTATTATTTTGTGATACATTGTATAATTACTATTTTAATTTTTATATTTTATTTATGAAAGAAATCAACCTTGACGCATTTACCGACGTAGTAATATAGCGTTGCCGCTGCTCGAATTTACAGATTGATGTGCGATTATTATATCATATCTCCCATCTGAAAGAAAGATTTAGAGCACTGTTTCTGAGACTGATCGATAATGATTTTAAGTTATGGGGGAAATGATAGTCTCTAATATTAGGAAAATCGTCGCTACAGCTTCGACCTGCAACCTCGACCTGGCAGTCTGCCGCGCGGAAAATAGATGCTTCGTTTGCCACGTGCACGAGCCCGTGTAGGAGCTCGTTCTTCGTAGAGTCCGGTTCCTCGCTATTTCGAAGTTCCTTCATTCATCTGGCCGAATGCCAAAAAATCTTCGCGCCCATAATGGCGTTTTGCCGTCGTTTACATCCTGTACGGAACTTGCGTGCGGGAAAAATAAGTGTTTCTGTTTTTTACCTTTACGTTTTAAGGAAGATTCGAGATCAAGTTCACGTGTCCCTTTGTACTGGAGTCTTACCTGTATTTATGAGGGCACAAAATAGTTTCGCACAATCGTTCTATTCAAGTACGCTTAAACTTCTCGAGTGCACTTTCACCAAACACTAGCTTGACGCACACACGTGCAACAGAATACTAGAAACGACCGTTATGATGTAGTCGTTCATAAATACGGGCACGCTTTCGTTGGGCTGCTCCAGCAATGAACAGATCATAGCATGCTACATTAGAGTTATTCGAGTTTTCATGTATCCGAGTTTTAAGGAATATGAGGATGTAAATAATATTCTGTGTTTTAATATTATTTAGCACAATTAAAAGACGTAGTCCTTTTCACTTTAAGAATATTTGAGAAAAATATGATACTGGAATCTTTTTTAAATTAAAAATTTATATTTGTTTTAATTTTAATTTTGTGATATTTTATCTCTTTCTTTTTTTTCATTGGTTTAGTTAATAAATAAATTATTATGAATAAATTTGTGAAAGAAAAGGGAATTGTAAATTTGTTAAAACAGCGACATGGAAAACGCAGAAATGCCTTGTAACTGCTAAACTGCTTCACTGATGTAAACTACTTTGTAGTAATCGTCGGTAATACCGGAAACCTTACAGCAAAATCCTAAACGAGCGGAGAAGCCATTTTGCAATAAATAAAACCGAAAATGAAACCAAACAATAAAATATTCTAGAATAGTTGGAAATAAATATCATTAACTTGAAAATCAATACGTGAGCTAAATGCCGTAAATAGATTTATTTAGAAAACAATATATTTTACTAATCTATCTCGGGAATATGTATCCATTGATCATTCATCGTGTTCATCTTGAATAGGATGAAACTCGACTAACCAGCAATGGGAGAGCAATGTTCTGTCTCGATACCCATTGGATCATACCCTGCTAACTCGGTATCGATTCATGTTTCGAGACGACAATAAAATTCATTGAACAGAAAACGTTATTTATTCATATAAATGTTGCAGTGTTTAAAATTAAGGACATTAACTTTCTATTTTCATAAAAATAAATTTAATACAATAATTAATTATAATAAAAAAAAGAGTATAAAAAGTTATTTTAAGTTACGGTTATTGTTTGATTTTGTGATCTAAATATATCATGTGAAAAATTTAATCGTACATACAAGTTCTCGCAAATGATTAATTAAGCGATATTATGTAATATCGCAATTATAAAATTATTGTTTTTGGCCATTTGACGATTAAGCAAAGAGAGTTTGATTTAATCTTCGCATCTTCCGGTATCTGATACAACTTTTGTTAACTGAGAAGGGTTGGTGGTCTAGTTGGTGGCAGCTGGCATCTGTATAGCTGCCATCTCTCTCTTGACTACATCGCGGAGTTCATTGACCTCTCAACTCCGTGCTTTGCTTCGCAGCTTCATGGATTCCGATTACGTCCGCACGCTCGCGAACTCATGCGTAGGATAGACGTTACATATATTTGCGACGCGCGACTATTATATAGACATGTGGAATTTGAGTAGAGAATGCGGGCGTCACGATGACCTAATTAAATGAAATTTCTATCATAATTTCGATAACTAGATGAATTTAATAATTGTTTGAACAATTTAAAAACATTTCGATATATCAGTCACAGAAATAGAAATTACAACGGTTTAATATTTTATTATTATATTGAACTTGTTTAAGTAATTACAAGACATAAATAGTATAACATAGTACAAGAATAACAATTGTTTAACGTTCATGGTTGGTTATTATTATAAAATTAAAATAAAGCTTTTAAGAATACTAATAATTATTAATTCAATATTTATTTCAAATTTTATCAAAGAATCCATGATTTTTTTATTAATATTTTTCGTAAATCTGATGCATCAATATTATCTTATTGTATGTAAAAGAATTTATATAGATTATTTTTAATATAATTGTTCTGATTCTGTTTCAGAAATGACACCAAGGAAGATGTATTTGTGCATCAAGTGAGTTTGCTACATAATTAATACGTTAATCGTTAAATATTTTTATTTTTCAAATTTTACTATATTTCACTGTTACGTGCAATTACAGTCGGCCATTGTGAAGAACAATCCGAGAAAAGCAGTGCGCAGCGTCGGAGACGGTGAGGTCGTTGAATTTGATGTGGTTATTGGCGAAAAGGGCCATGAAGCCGCAAATGTCACCGGTCCAGCGGGAGAAGCTGTGAAGGGTTCACCCTATGCCGCGGACAAGCGTCGCGGTTACCGTGGAATTCATTGGGTCTACCCAAGACGTGGCAACGGACGACCTCAAACTCGTAGATCGCGCGAGGGTCAGGAAGGCTACGAAGGTATGCAATGTTGTTACTTGTGGCATTATTTGTTCAATCTTTTACTTAACCGGAGCATCGCTACGACTCAGTATCTAATATTAAAAAGAGAAAATATAAATTTAAACATAGTAGAATTGTTTAATTTGCGAGATAAGAGTAGCTTAATTTTTAATCATTAATTCGATTACTTATATGTTGTAAATCAGGCGAAGGAAAAGTCAGCGATGACGCAAACGCGACCGACGGCGGCGGCCAACCACAGCAACAGCAACGCCGCTACAGGCTGCGACGTCATTACGACGGTTACTATCGCGGAGGACGTCGTTCCGGGCCTGCTTCAGGCCAGCAGCAAGGAGAAAATGCTGGCGAAGGTGGTGAACCAGCGGAAGGAAACGGCGAGGGCGGCGCTCCGCCGCGTGGTGGTGGTCGCGGACGTGGTGGACCGTCACGGCGCTACTTCCGCCGTAATTTCCGTGGAGGAAGAGGCGGTGGCCCTCCACGACGCCCTCGCAGCCAGGATGGCCATGTAAGGGATAATAATATTTAACCGATCGCTTTGAATCCTTCCCAATTTCGACAGTTTGCTGGCGAACGAAGCTCCTCGGATTATAAACGCTTTGATCGCGAATCACAAACACGTTTACCGAATCTTGTACACTTGCTTTGCCTTGAATTCCCGAGATGGTACATCTCAAAACGTTCGAAAGAGTGAAGAAATGATGACGCAAAAGTACTTTGCTCCCACATACGTCATATTTTAATTAGATTTTTATTATTTCAACGACTCTCTCTCTCTCCCTCTCTCCCCAATATTCTTCTTCTAAGGCGTTTCGAGATACGCGATCTTGAGAATATTAGGTGGAAGTTTTTATACATTTTGCTCAATCGTTTTAGAATAGTTCTGTTTTAAGATATATATACCAAACACCTTTTGCAAGGCTCCATAAAATTCAATCTCGGTCGCTTTTGCATCTAGATGGTGAATTGTCCCTTTATTATTTCTTTCCTATAGCACTGCATTATCACATGCATCATCAAACGAACATTATAGATCTGTAAACGTACGTTTATCTTTACATTCTTGAATATATATATATATAACAAACACGTCTGAAATCTCTAATTGAAATCTCTGCACGGTAGTGTTTATTAACATGATGTGAGATTAATCTTAGTTGCATTATTTATAAGAACATCGTCTCTTAGATGCACCACTTAGAGAATTTAGTTTAATATTTTTAGCAAAAATATAAATTCCGTAATACATTTCTTATAGCGTACGGGGTGCATTATAATCTGTGCGTCTTCGTACGTATCATGAATCTTATTTTTCTTTCATATTTTACAAAATCGAACCTTTTAATAATTCCGGTACTAGCGAATATCCTGTGATTGGCAGAACAGTCCAGTAGTTGTTGCGAACACTAGCTAGTAATATGAAACTAGGTGACTGACGACGGCGAAGCCGCAGGCGAAAATGCACAGATCGGTAATTCGCGTAGAAATCCACGACCACGTTATAGACGACGATTAGTACGACGACCTCGTGCGACTTCAAGTCAGCAGACAAACACGGTAGAGAACCTGCCACCTTCGGGCGCACGCAAATCCTCCGATCCTGCTTCTTCCCCCGTCACCTCCCCTCAAGCACAAGTCACCGATATTCCTCTCGAGTCCTGCGATAAAACCAACAAGGTACTGTGGTATCCTTCCTCTCTCTCGATCGAATTAGGAGAGAAATTCACGTGATTCTGTATCCTTCAACGACGAGAAGCAGACGAACAATTTTATATGGTTTATACATTTCAATTTACAATAAATATCGTTTGCAATAATTTCGTTGCACGAAACGGTCATTTTGAATTTTCGAAATTTAATTATGACCTCGTCATAATGTAATCGAATCACTTTCGTCTGTATATTATCTATAAATATCCTTTTTCGTTGACGGATCGCACTCGTGAGAGTTTCCTCCTGTTTCTTCAACGTGCATTCGGACAGAGCACAAATCCAACACGAATCGTAATCAGAGGCTACTTGGTACGTGTGATTTCTCCGAAACCACGCGTCGTAAAGTGTCGAAACAATATTGCAGCAAGATTTTGCAGCTTGCGTAAGAAGCGAGAAGAAGCTCACTGATTACGAGACTTCGAATGCACTATCCAACAACAAAATACGGAACGGTAGCGCTTAGCACACTGTTTGCACGTGTCTTTTTGTACTCTTTTCAGTCGGAGCAGAAGTCGGATGCACCTAAAGATTCGGATGCACCTGCCGCTGCCCCTGCTCCACAGGTAAAATGTTGCTTTATTTCCTCCTTTTTTTTTCTCAGTCTCGCTCAAAAACTCAGTTCTCGCACTTTTTACACTTTCCGACATTCAGATACGCGATTAACGTGAAACAGATCTTGAGACCTCTTTTGTTCGACTTTACAGGAGAGCCAACCGGTGCAGAACACCACCACCGAGAGCACCGCCTAACCGAAAAAATAACGCGCTATCGCCGCAGGACACTCCTTTTAATATAACACCAAGATCCGTTATATACACAGAAGCATTGTCAATTGCGGAACAGCGGCAAAAACAGCAACAGCAACAATGAAGCAACAACAATAAATATATAACAAATCGAAAAATTAAAAAAAAAATGATATACTCTCCCACGAAAGCAGATTAACATGCGTACGCGTGGCAAACCTTGGGAAGAACGATTACAGCAGGAAAGGTAACCAATTACGTGCGACGAAATAAATCTCTCTCCGACCGAATTAAATATAAACTTTTGTTGTTTTGTACTTTCGAAATCTTCACGCAGATATCACGGATATTGTCAGCATCTTACGCACGAAGCTAAAACTCAAGATTTGAGAGCCAGCCAAGTCGTATTAGATGACATTCATTACTATTACAAAAAAAAATATTGTTAATTAATTTGTGGTGTTGAAAACGACAAACATCGATGGTGATTTCATTATTTCGAGACACGTGTGTTCGAGACTTGATGATATCGAAGGTACAATAGGCACGCGTGATTTTTCTTTGTGACCCGAACGGTCTCTCTTAGCGAGACTTTCTAAGAAAAAGTTAATCAGAACAGTAACCGAAACCAATCAAATCCGCGGTTATTCGAATGGAATGTAAGGATTGGTTAAAAATTTACTGAAATAAGAGATAAAGGAATAAACAAAAAAAAAACAATAGAAGAGTAAAGCATCGGAGTACGGGAGCGATGAATTCGAGCGCGACAAGAAAAAGAATATATATGTATATTTTTTGTTTGTTTTTTGTGTATTTCTTGTTTCGTACACTTCTAATTTTTCTGCGGTAAAGGCGCATTATAAACCGTTTAATATGCGATATGTATTTGAGTTTTATTGCCATTTCCACGAGCTTTCTTCACTCTCGGCGACTTCCCACCAAACGGACTAACGAAAAACCGATACGTGAATATTGCTGATGAACGAGTCCCGCTCGCACTTGTTGCCCGTCTCAAAATCATTTGTCTCTTTCGGCTTGTACCGCGAAATCGATGGGATTGCCGTATTGCTTTTACTCTTTTATGCGCAATTGCCTGGCGTTAATCAATAAGCGTGGCATAAGTAATCAATATAGTTAATGCGATCGTATCGAATCTAAATTTTCTTACCTTTTATAAGCGATTTGTATCACAAATAGAAACGATTATTGTAGTAGCATTTATCTGTATTTTTAATATTGATTGTAGTGAACACTATCGATATTGACCCCTGGCGGGTCAATATCCCGTCGGAGCGCGTACTATTAATTAGCGATTATTGTTGCTTTGACTTCACACGCTATTGATTAGGCGCCCAGAATAGAACGCGGAAGTTCGTGAGGTTTCTCGTGATGAGATGAAATATCCTACTCCCACTTGGTCCGAAGTTTCGCCAAGGTGGATGGGAAGATATTCGCGTTCGTTGCATTTCGTATAAAGTAAATAATTGATAGATCGCAGATGTGCCTCCCCGTCATATCTGCCGATTCGCTTTTGAAGAATCCTTACGAACTTCGGCGTCCTGTGATCGTGTAAATGATCGTCCGGTTGTTTCTGAAATTGATGTCGATCGACATCGACATCGACAATGCACCAGAGTTTTTTTTTTTTAAACTACTGACCGTATGCATGCAGTAGTCGATTCGATTTGACTTTTCAGAGCCCGGCGTATCACACTGCGATTCGATTGACAATATGCGATTATCGTAGACTGTCATGAGAGCTAGTGAGAGAGAAAATGGAATTTATATACTTTTGCTAACTAATTTTTAAAATTTTAGTTTGTAATATCGTCGACAAATAGTAAAACAATGTATATGTACTTTCTTCAAAGAAAATCTAAGTCTTTATATCTGGTTATATCAAAATTCTATCAATTCGTTTTTTTTTTCCATTTGAATCTACCAGACGATAAAAACGTTTCTGCAAAACTTTCCTAATATTTGAAGCATCTTTCGAATTTTCGTGTCGTTTGAACGTAGCTTACGGATGTTACATGTCATTTGTTTCCGTCGTCGTATAAATTCGGTGCCTATCAAAAGCCAGTGGAAATTAACCAGTGTTGGGCGAGATAAATTCACAAAAACCGTTACGAAAGTAACAAGTTTGTGAACGTGCTAGCGTATGTAAGGTACGCAGAAGTACATACATTCACAAAAAGTGTGCAGAGTACATGTCACCGATGCTGATACATGAACAACATACACTTTCAAGAATCATTGTTCATTATTCATAGATAGAGTTTGCCCAACGCTGACACTGACACGCGATCGTTCCCTGCTTGGGTGCCGGCAGAGAAATTCCGCCCAAGATATCGTGTATATCACATGATCGTTTTCAACTTTGTCTCACTGTCTCGTTTGTCACATCCCGTTTGTGAAGTAGCGTTTGTCAGGCCACAATCCAAATGTGTTGAGTCTTCGTAAAATTGCATAATACCTTTGTTGCATAATACAGAACTCGAAAAGCCCGAGTACTCGGTAACTCGAGATCCGGAATTATCAGATTGGCTAAGGTAGTAGAGCGGTGTAGGGAAGTAATAAATGAGAAAGAGATGGAGAGGAAGAGAGAGTGTGCGCGTGAGTGTGGTGCCAAGTGGAGAGAGATAAACGCGCGGTTACGTTACACGGACACGCGTTATTTTCACTTTTACAACCGTAGAAAGAAATAAATGAGACGATCGAATGCCGAATGGGCTCCCAAGTCGCGCCGGAAGTCGCCGAGATTCTTTTATTCGATCCAGCAGGAATAAAAACCCTTGCGGAGATCGCGAGATCGACATGTTGCGTCGCGCTTCGTTCGCTTTTCTATTTTCAACCGCGTTCCGCTGGGACGAGACGAGAATGACGACTTTACGAGTGACTTTCCGGGTCGCGTTGTTTAATGTAATCACTCTTCCGTTGTTTAACGTAACCGCGCGTTCTTGCGAAAAACACAGTAGAGAAAAAGAAATTAAAAAAAAAGAAAATCCAAGAGAAATCGGCTTCTCGAGACAGCGACAGAGAAGCGCGAAAACAAGCAAACGTTTCAAGCGGCGCGCCGGACGGGCGCGCGATTGTAACTGTCTGCAAAAAAAGAACAATGCATGTGTTACAGTGAATATCAGAAGTTAAAACAACAAAATGCCAAAAAGAGTGACGACGAATCCAGCAGTTAAACTTACACGCGGTAAAAATATCCAGCCAAGATAGTAATCGAGAAAATCAGTTTGCGCTTCGTCGTTCGGATTACATTGCCGTCGTCGAAATATTTTGGCACGATCACTAGACAATTGTGATCAATCATGGAGCGTACGTGTTCGTTACAAAAGTTGAAAGACGGCTTATGATCGGGCGACATGAAAAACTTTACAGGAAAAATTCGATCTGCGACAGGCGTCATATACACGGTCCATTCAATTTCCGGGCACTTGGAGGAAAACTCACTGAATTTTCGACGAAGGAGACAATCTCCACGAAGCCGGGGTTCTCTGCATGTCGAACGATTGTCGAAATTATTTAACATACGAAGCGTCCGATCGCGTGTAGATTCTTCTCGTTCAAAAATCTTAGTCCTCCGTGCACGTATTTGCTGACTTAATGGCCGTCAATATATTGCAAAATTTTGCGAGTGTTATCGGCGTGTTTCGGTTCTCCTCGTCGAGTATTAATCAGTGATCAGACTCGTCGGGAAGACGAAGACTCGAGTCACTGTCGGAGAAAAAGGAAACGAAAATCGTCCTTTCATCAGAAAGAATTTTCGGGAAAAGAAGGATAGCCATGACATACGCCACCCTTCTCGCCCGAAATTTCCGTCGTGCATTCGCGTCGTGTCCGTCGGGGAAAATAATCGCAATAAAAAAGGATATCACGTCGCGACGATCAATTAGCTCCGATTCGAGTTTCGCACGAGTAAAGGCGATACTCCTGCATATATATATATATGTATGCAGGAGAAAGACGACGACAGGGACGAAGAATAAAAAGGAAAAAGTAAAAACTGAAGAAAAAGAACCGAAATCCCGATCGAGGAGACGTTCAACTTTCGAGAGACAAAGAAAAAAAACGTAGAGAAAATCTATCAAAAGACCTCGACGGACGCCGGGCATGACGTTGTCGTCGTCGTCGTCCGAGCGTGTCCCGATAAAGTCGTCCGTCGACTGCCCCCTCAATGAATTTTGTACCGAAACGTGAAACTCTAAATGCTAATTTCATACACGAAATTTAATTTTTTCACGAGAAACATGTGCATTATAAAAAATAAATCTACCAAAAAAATCGCAAAAACCACAAACCGAACATGGTATTTTTTTCATTCAATTCCCTGTTTATCCTAGTTTCTGTTTTTTTTTATTTTTCAATATATATATATATATATATATTTATATTTATAGTATATTTGAAAAGTATGCAGTTGCAAACAGTTTGACGAAAAATATATCAATCCTATGTACTAAAGCATAAATGGATAATTACTAAGCGATTGATTGAAATAAAGGTAATAAAAGAAAAAACAAAACTGAACGAATTAATAACCATGATGTAAATATAATTCATTGAATAAATTTTATTCAATTGTTCGTAATAAATTTATGAAATTTTCCTAATCCTTTATGAAATCTCAAAATTTACAGTACATTAAATAAAGCATAGCATGACTTGAATGGAACATTGCAGGAGAGTTCAGTACTGAATATAAATTAAATATCTCATTTATGCTATTTACTTCCGTCAGGGAGGGAGGAAGAAAGAATTTCCAAGATAATGCAATTGCGCGAATCCTCGGCATGGAATTATATATATATATATATATGTATGTATATATATACATATATATATATATATAATATGTGTGTGTGTATGTATATATACACACACGCATTTCATGCGGCGGTGTTGATCGGAGTTCGAGAAGTTATAGATATAATGCATTCCCGTCATAGAGAATTTCCAATAATACCGGCATTACAGCGGCACTTAATCATCTTTCGCGCGATATATAAATTAATTTTCCATCCTGGCGTTAATCTCGCGCAGAGCAACGATCAGCAGTAACCGTACGTACCTGGTCCTCATAATTGACACAACGGATTCGATCTCGGCATTACAGATTCATCATTATGAATCATAAATTACACGGGCCGCGTATCAAGCAGCACTCCTACATAGTTTAATGACACGTTAAATTCTGAATTCATCGGCAGCGAGATGCATTTTACAACGCGGGATCCGCACAGGGGGCACGCGCCGCTTTTGATACCGAAATCTGCTTTTGAGCTTGCAGAATTTTCCTCTCGATTTTCTTCCCTTAAAAATCCTTGCGTGCTCATACGGAATGGATGCACCGAAGACGATCTTGTATTATTGAAATTCTGCGAGATAAAAGTACCACATCATATACTTTTCAGATGTCAGAGTTTTATGAGTGTCGTTATATTTACGCCAGAGATATCATTTATTAGAAACCACAAACACGAAGAATTGAGTTGATAAAGCCACCGAGACAAATAATCACAAACGATCGTTAATTCTTAAAAAATAAGTTACATTGTTATTGATTATTTTTATTGTTAAAGATAAGTTCTTAGTATGTGGAAACAGGTTGTATATTTTACATCATCGCAGAAATAATTTTATTCGAGATAACGACGTGAATTCGAGATTCACTGGTGCACTTACCATATTTCCATTTACAATCTAGTAATAGTTTGAGGTATTGAGAGATAAAGCAATCGTCACGCGCGTTTCTCGCTGCCAAACATTGGGCAGTTTACGTCGGTTTTGAATCCTGTAATAAAAGTCTGTCCAGGCTCTGATGCAATTGATACCACCAAAAACAAAACAAGACATCGACTATTTTTTGTTTTTATTTCTTTTTTTTAAATATACTTTGAGTCAATACAATGTTGGTAGTAATACCAACCAGTTGTTTTTGAAATGGTTATTATGTTCCGTTTTTGGAATCGTCTCCAAAACCGTGGTCGAACCTCGTTGAGTGTCCTGAATGGTGTCGTAACGCTTTTTTTTAATCGCCAACTTGAGTTTTGGGAATAGCCAAAAGTTACACGGAGTCAAATCAGGCAGGTGTGATGCCTTTTCTGTCCAAGAAATCGTGTACAATCGTGGATTTGTGTGCCAGTGCATTATCATGCAGGAGTGACCAGACCCTTGCTCTCGGTATTCAGATCAAACTTGAAGAATGCTGTTCTAGGAACGATTCAGAACATCCAAATAATAATCAACGTTCACCGTTTGACGTTCCCATATAAATTCCTTATGGACGATTCCTTTCGAATTGAAGAAAACGATGAAAGAAAGCAATGTCTTGATAATTGGCTTTTCTGTATGCGCATTTTCTTCGGTTTTGGCTCTTCTGGGCTCTGCCATTTCGCACTCTGCCGCTTTGTGAGTAGCTCATATTGAAAACACCATGTTTCGTCATCAGTTACAATATTTTTCATGAAATTCGGATCAATATTGCTCGCTCTTAGCAGTCTTTGCAGTGCTCCACTCTGGCGTCTTTTTGATCCTCCATCAGCGTGTGCGGTATGAAGTGTTTTTTCGACGAGTATTTTCGATAAAGTACTGCTACATTTAACGTCAAAACTGACGCAGAAATACTACCTTGAAATTTAGGGTAATCGAGCTTCATAACGCAATCATTCATTGAGAGAAATAACGCTGCAGAAAAAAGTTTTTAAAATTATTCGCATCAGAACCTGAACGGACTACATACGCATAATATACGCAATACGTGAGCATGCAACTATCACATAGATCCAGTAATTCATGTGCATTTTGTCGCATACGATGGTATGTACATAGTCTATGTATCGCACAAGAATGTTATCTCAAATATTTCTTAAGAAAAGAAAAACTTATTCTCTCTGAAAGGAGACTACAGACAGAACATACTTAAAACACGTACATCGAATATACAAGAAAAGAAAGATGATTCCTGAACCCAAACCGCAATAAGAATATCTCATTATGAATAATTTTTAATTTTATACATCTCGTAAAGATATTTCTGATTATTAAATCGCAGGGTGTTCTCTTAATGAGTATCGAGATTACCGATTGGCAAAATTCCCATGTTCTTGCTTCTCGCACGATCGATCGAACGAAGATGCGAGAGCGAGAGCGACTTATCAGGCACTCCCGATTGTATGTTCTCAGATAATGATACGATACACACCGCACACACACGCGTGGCAATCAGCAGAGATCTCGGTTGAACCAAACCGATCGCCTGTTTGCAGGCAAAATTTAAAAAGTTGGCTTCCAGATCAACGCCTCGGCAAACGCCTAGGTCGCTAATTCCGCGATACGCGGCTCATGCTCGCAATATCAATTATCGCTATTTGTTCTCTGTATGCGGTGATCACCGCGAATATAAGCGACCTAAGCGCGATGCGTATATGCGTATACGCGTACGTGCGCGCCGGGTGATACGCGTGCAAATTGCACGACATTATGCGCGCGACGTGACGTTCGCGCGCGGCGAACGGAGTTCTTTTATTCCATCCTTCCACGGTAGCTTTATCGCTTTACTTGGGTCCCGGCGATTTTATAAAGGCAATAAAGTTAATGTTCCTATTCGCGCAGAGTCTGATCCGAATTGTCGCAGTATGAGAGAGGGTCGCAGAAAAATCAGATTTGGAACGCGTACATGCCCAATGGTATTCACAAATCAAAAAAGGAGACGTATACTTTCAAGGGAATAAAAAGAGACTTTATTAAATAACATTTTCAACAGTAACGCCGCTATCTCTTTACGTTCTGTTAAACTGATCCAGCACTTTGTTAGATGAACAAAGCAATCAACAAGTCGTTAGATAAACAGATAATTAGATACAGATAATAAAAAACAGACACACAAAATAATTACGCTGTTAGGATGCTACAAATTCTTGTCCGAAACGTCCGATTTAGAACATTGACTCGACATATTATGCCTTAAAATATCACAGTGTGCGTCGAGGAATTGCCTGGACCAACGTCTACGCTACGATCAAACGGTTCGTCTTTTATTCGAAGGACATCCTTGGTCGGCCGCGGTCGACCACGCGGTTACAGGATCCGTTCCGGAGTTCAGCGGCAGCTTCCTGCTGCTTCTGTGTGCCGTTCAAAGCGCCGTCGGTCTCCAAGTATTCCCGCAGTCAGCCAGACAGGAGCTTAAAGCAATTTCGGCCAGGTGTGTGTCCCGGTGCGGTGGACAGGCGACTTGGTGAAATCTCTTCAGAGCGTCGCACAGCGTCTCGATCGCCTCGTCCACCCTCTCGTCTTCCATACTGGCCAATCCGCGGGCGTAGAGTGCCTCGCACTCCCGCAGGCACGCGAGCCGATCCTCCAAGCAGATTTTCTTCTGACAGCCCTGGCATTTTATCATCTTACTCGGCCTCTGCTGCGCTGGCAAATGCAGTCCGTCGCATCCCGGCGTAGGACACCTCGAGGAGAAAGACCAAAAGGATATTGCGCGATTCTCTTGCATTCAGGACTTTGTCTCTCTGTGACGGGATATCATTAAGAATTAAATCGCTAATGAGTTATGTATCGGCACCAGAATGCTTGATGCACCTTATTGGAAATGATCAAAAATAATTTTTTATTGATAAGAGTTTTAAACTGCAAGCACAAAAATTTCATAATTTTTATTATCATCTTTGACTTGTATAGATATAAAATTTCGAGGAGCCACTCAGATGTTACTAGTTACTTTCGCTCGTCTTTACGCTCTCATCTGATGTCTCTAATAATAATTAAATATTTCGTACAAACGTGATTAATAAGTTAATGAGATAATCGAAAATATAATATAAAAATGCGTTAATTTAAATTAAATCAGTATCTCCCTAAAAAATGGTTGAAACATAAAAATGTGCACTTAAGAAAATTACATTCGCATTAACGTGATGAATGAAATAATTACTCGTAATTGAACTTTTGTCCAACGTTGGTACCGACTTGCTTTTCAAAGACTGTCCCCGTAGTTTATTTCTCTGTGAGAGAAATACTGTCGGCTCACATACACACAGCCGCACTCATTACTGTTGTTATTACCGTTGACGCAAAAGACGCGTAACGAGTAGTGCTACTACCCAGAAAATTACCGCGAAACTGATAAAAGCACCTGGCCGTGTCGTTGGAGTTGGTATAAGTATCTCACGACAGTGAACAGAAGTACCTTTGACGACGGGAAAGCATCCTTACGGTGCAGGTGCTTCTTTCCTTTGATAAACTCGCTTCGTCAGGACTTGCGGTTTTTAACGATCTTGAAAAACGTTTGCCGACTTTCTCTCTTTTCCTCTCGACCGCTTGTTATTCTTCCGGCGTGACGTTTTTGCGCTTTTACTCATTACCCTGATTTCTTAACGTCTCCTGAGATTTTTACAAGTACTTAATGGTACGCGCGCACGAATTGACTTTCTCGGATTTGAATTTCTTAAAGATCTAATCTCTGCAGGTGCTGTTATTAAGCACGATTCTAGACAATAACATTAAAACATCTCATCTGTTTCAGCAGATATAAAGAAATTGAGATTAATGTTTCAGACGCCGTTGTCAAAGTATTATTTCGCTTTATTTCTGATCGATATTGCTTCGCTAATCTATTGGACAAGGAGATGTTCAATTAGAAGGGAACTCGAGAGAGGCGAAACGACTTGGTCGTGTACCTGATAAGATCGTTCATTCAATTAAATTTACTTCCTTAATGAGCTTGATGGCAGAGAATTTAAATGGACTTACCTCAATCTGACGGAGTCGTTCGTCAGATTCTCAAAGCGCGGCCAGTCTTCGTGGCAAGCTTTGCATGTGCACTGGAACCAGTATCTTCCCGCTAGTGTCCTTTGACGTTCAGCAAGAGTCTTCTTCGTGAATATCGGTCCATAGTTTTCGGCAACAACGTCGCCCGGCTGTAGACTGCGAACTGCTCTTATTACGATGCATCGACCGACAAAACATCTGTTTTAATTTGACAAAAAATTTTTTATAATCTTCCGCCAATTTATCGCATTATTAATCAAAAGAAAAATTAATGTTTGCTGCCGATTTTCTCATATCCAGTAATAATGTGAAGTAGCGAATATAAATAAATTATAAATTAATTCATTTCATATTGGTGATGCAAACAACATTATAGAAAAAACTATAGGTATACGAAAGCTATGGGTAGATACATATTTTACGTACATATATCCCAATATTGCATCGAAAATCATTAACTGGTTTCTAGCCGAAACCGAAGTTATTATCAAGTACAAGTTAATAAAAGGGGAAGGGCGAGGTGCAATTACTTCGCCATGAAATAATAATCGTAATCATCACAATAGCCCCGACGACGTTAATAACGTGAACAGTAACAATTTACGCTCGCGCCGAGCAATGCAGACGAGTTTGTGACATTACAGAATAATGAGCGCGCTAGTGTAATTTCGCGTATAATGGCCGCGACCCACGAAGTCATCACAGACGCGCTTTAGTGCTACTCGGAATATACGTAAATCCACGTACTTAATTAGCGTTAATAGATTCGCAGTATTCCTCGGTAGAAGCATCGCGGGGGTTCATCCGTAAAAGTGGAATTTCCCGAAAGGTGAACCTAACTCCGCCATTCCTATTTATTTCTTAATTATATCCTATGTTAAATAAGTAATTCCACTATTAATAAATAGCTATCTGTGAGATCGCAAAAATAATTTGTTAGGAACGATTTAAATATGGATTATTTTATTTCATCCCATCATGTTGCCAACCATCTATGAACGGTGAGCTCTGTAAATGAAGAGAACTCATTTTGACAAAGGATAAAGCTTTTTCGGTAACAAATAATGAAGGTAGTAGTTGAAACAGACCGGAAGAGAACTTTGCTTAACAGTCAGGCGGTCGTAGGCTGAGTAATAATTCGCACGATGACACAAGCGATTGTGTACTGTCTGGTTATACTATTATAATTAGCTCTCATCTGCCATGGTGGTCTTTACTCTTTTCCGCGACCACGTTATTAATATGCAAATCAAGGTATGCGAGTCACGCGCACTTTGTCGGAGCGCAAAGTTCGTCGAGACCGCGTGTGAAACGTGTACAAGTATACACCGAGTGAACACAGTGCAGACGAATTTGAACCAACGACGAATGCGAATTTTAATCCAATTAATCCTACTATCAATGCGACTGTCAACGGAACCAACGTCTCACATGTGGTATCACTAATTGCGAAACTTTAATTTAAAATGTAAAAATATTATACAAAGAGATATAATTTATATTTTATATGAAGAGAGTTCTTCTACATAGAAATATCCTTTTGCTCGTGGCGAATTTCATTAGATTTTGCCTCTCTCCATGCGTGTTTCTGCGGAAATTTATTTTTCCAAAAGACTCGGACGATACCCGCAAGGAGTATAAGCAAGCATGCTCCTTTCGGCTCGCGTTTCCCTTTACTTACCTCATCACAGCGGGATAGCAGTCGTGATTGAAACGGGCGACCGTTGGATAAATCGCCACACCGAGGTAGACCGGTCGGCTGCCGCGGAATCGATGCCGCTCGCTCAGTCGAGTCTCGAAGAACTCATGGGCGTTGAATTGGAGCAGTTGTAGGTTCCTCAGCAGCAGGGCGGCCACGGCGATCTCGTCGGCGCCTGGGACCTCTGCGAACTCGCCAAAGTTTCCGATATTAGTGCGAGCTCACCGCGCGTTCTGTGCATTCTTCCACTCGTCCATTTCTCTTTCTCTGTCTCTCACACACTCTCTCCGATTCTCAGCATCTTCGCAAAAAGTTTTCGCGACTCTATCCGCCAAACGTTGTTAAAATTACGATTGTACGGTTCGCTAAGTAACGCGCGCGCGTGCGGAGAACTTGCTGAATCAAAAGTTCGTCCTGCCCCGCGCGAGGTAAGCACATTTCTTTCCCTCGACAAATTAGCCCGAAGTTAAATACAGGCCGGCGAGGGCGATGGACTGAAGCAGCCGATGATAAGTACCATCGTCCGGTGTGGGGCACGCGAAGAAGCTGACTCTCTGCAGGCACTTGAGCAGGAAGGCCGCCATTAGCGATCTCTCCAGGAAGTCTTTGCTTGTCCGTCTGTCCTCGTGGGTCACCATCTCGTACGGTGTCACGTCGATCGTCTCGTCATCCCTCTCGTGGCACTCTTTTGTGCCCTGCTGCATCTTCGTTTCGGTACTCTCCTCGCCTCGCCTGGATTCCTTCAGTTTCCTCCGTCTGATTCTTCTCTTGGCCGACCTGCTACTTGCTGACTGCGGCTTTGCATCGTGCATTTCCGGCGTGGATGCTGCCGCAGGCGTCGAGATCATTTCGCTGGCGTTCTCGCCGTTCTTCTTCTTCAACTCCTCGTGGATCTTCAAACACTTCTCCAAGCCCTCCTGCGTCACCATCCGGAAGGCGACCATGCTGAGTACACTCATGCCGGAGCCTAAAGAGAGGAATGTAAGAGCGGCTCGTAATTAGCCCGTAAAGACCTCGGTTACGGCACTCGGGATAATGGATCGCGTGCGTAAAGCGGAGCTTTTATTTATGGAGAAAAATGGCTCTCGAGAAATATAATAAAATTTATGATAATTTTATTGATAATTACTCTATCACTATATCAAACACATAGTCATATTCTTTGTCGAATATTGAGATCAGACTTTTATTAATAAGATAATTTTAATTGCAACGCCATCAATAAAAATTTGTAAAAAAGAAGTCATTTGGATTTTTAACTAAACACATTTTCAATGTTTGCCAAAACTGCGTCCATTATCGAGCGCACTTTGTATATGTTACAACGATGTGATGAGGCGTTTATCTATAATCTTACCTATCAGTAGTGCCAGAATTTTGCACTCGTATTTGTGATACGTCCCCACTGCGATGTCTCTGCACTTTCTGCCGCAAAAGGCAACGCTGCTGCAGTTGGGGCAGCCGATCGGTGCTCTCAGTCTAAAAATTTCTTAGATATTCGTAGATCGATCGAAAGGAAAATGGGTTAGTCGAGAGAGTAAATTATGCAAATTGTCGAATAAAAGCCAAGCAAAAACTTCGTTGCACGAAGGCGACGAGATTCAATCTAGATAAGTTCGTATATACGAACTATCGATCAACAATTTCCGACAATACATTTTAAACGCGAATCTGACGAGCAAATCGCTTCGTGAAGCCACATGAATTTCAGAACTTTATGAAAACATCCAAATAATATGAACACATGAAGCAAACGTCAAATAACACGAGAAAGAGGTCTTTTTGAAAACTTTTAAATATTATCTTCGAGCTCTCGTGTGTATTCTGAAATACTTTGCGCTTTGATTAGCACGTGCGGCTTTCATCTCCGTGCAATAACGACCACTCGTTGTCGTCTGCATACGTCGTTCGTCACGCGCGTCGCTCGGGTTAATGAAATCTATTCTCCCTCGCTCTGACTCTCTCTCGCTCTCTCTCTTTCTCTCTTCTCCCGTCGCGAGTTTATTCGTAAAAAGCTGTGGATAACGTGACGGCGGAGCTTACCGCGCTCACGTAGACAAAGCAGAAGTTACACGCGCGGGGATTATGCGGCCGCCCAAGGATCGTGTCCATTAAATTCGGGAACCATGGTAGAGAGACAGAGCCGCCGGCAATTTTCTCCTCACCTCGCGTAACAGTGCTGACAATGGGTGCCGTAGAACTCGGGTAGGAGACAACCCGCCAGCGGCGGCTCGACCGCCAGGATATCGCCCGGATGTATTTCCACGGTTGCAACGGCGTGTTTACCCGCTGCCGCGGTCTCACGGATTTCCAGGGCACCGGACGACCAGCGAACCTCGGAATTAACAGCGCCATTTAACGACGTGCCGTCGCCTGCGAAGACACATACAGTGATTTCTTAGGATGAGCCTCGTCCCGCCTGGTCGATTTAATAGAATCGCCGGATATCCGGCGCGATCACAGCGCAGATTCGCCGACAGGGTTGTTTGAGTTCCATTAAGGGTGTACGAGCACATGGGACGTATAATACTTTGCGGGGGGATTCTTTAACAAGCATGGAGCGCGTTCGTGTGCGTGTGGTGAAAATGGAGGTCCGAAAGGCAATGAGCAGATGGGAGAAACGCCGAGGTCAGCATAATCATCGAGATTCCGTTCCTCGTAATGATATGTGATACATCCCGGCGTATCTAATTCCGTCGGACTTTTCGTGACGCTTCGCGAATTGAAAATCCAGAGCGGAAGAGGATTTTCTTCTATCTCTATCGATTATCGATGCGAAAACTAGAGAGGCAGGGAGAGATAGTTTTACCTGCATGAGCTGGGTCTCGAATATCGTTTAGCAATCTTGGTGCCATGCGACGTCACGTTATTTTCTTCTCACGAATGTGTTCCAAAGATCCTGCGGTAGGCGCAGATACACAGTGGCAGAAACTATTTTCTGTTTCGCGTTTCGATTTCTCGGCCTTGTAGCGACGTAAAAAGATCCGGTGTGCTCTGCCATTCATGAATAAACAGCGTGGCAGAGTAGGTCGCGTACTACTACACGTAGTACACTCGCTGTCTGACGTGGCAGTTCATCGTGGCGCGACACGTGTAAGGAAGGAAGGCGATAAAGAAAAGGGAAAGAGAGAAAGAGAAGAGGAACTGGAAGGAGAAAGGTCACGCGACTGCGCTGGCGACCTTGCCATGGCCTTAATCTCACGATCGAAATCGCCAGCCTCCGTCAAAACAGCCGATATTTTCGCGCGAGAAGCAGCAATTGATTCAAAGTTAATCGCGTTGGAAAGCTGAAATATCTACGTTCTGTCGTGCGTGAAATCGTTTTACTCGAAATTCATTCAGAGATTGCAAAATATCGTCATTTGAAAGAAGCTTAAAAAATGAAGAATGGACTGAAGCGTTATTTGTATTATTCGTTACGTTAGATACTGAAATTGTGTATTGCAATGTCCGTACATTTGTTTCCAAGTGATTTAAAAAAACTCTTGATATACAATGATTGGTTCACATTCAAATGGCTATTAAATTAAGAGAAGAAAAAGCGACAATAATTTAGTTAAACAATAATTGAGCCGCTCTTACGAGACTAGGATTGCGGAATCCAATTCAGTCGGAATAAATCGAAATTCCATTAGCGATCGGCATCTCGCTCCAACGTATCTTTGATCTTAATGAAGCGGCGGCGTTCTCATTTCATTGTTAATCCGATTTATACGCGGCACAGAGAGTTCCACTATGATTTAAGAATTCCGCACGGGATACCCGGGTTAACGAGAATGTGTAAACAAGCCGCAATTTCGCGTGAAACGCCATTTCCGGTTATCTTGGCTACTACGCTCGCATGTGGCATGTTGCCCACTGTGGTGCTCTAATGAATGGAAGAAATTGCTGTGGTCCGAAGGGGATGTGTACACTCGAACCGACTAATCACGGTCCGCTTGCAGCAGACGATATCCGTGATATCGTGCAAAGTTTCGGTTTCGCTTGCTAAATGTATTTTAACCTTCTATCCACTATCAACAATATGGATTAACTCGAAAAATAAATTCTAGTAAAAGCAAATGGAATCCACTCTTAAAAACAGACATGCTACTTTTATTTTTACCTCCTTTCTGCGAATATTGAAATTCACAATTTCAATAGTCGACATTTGAGCAATTATAATTACGTAGCAATATTCATTGAATTGATATATTCAATTAATTTCAATAAACTTCCACGCTCTCTTTATGAATATCTCCTTTAATTCACTTCTTAATCTAAAAGAGGAAACGAGAATCGATCAGAGAGCGATCATTCCAAGACCATCGCCAATGGTTTCCTTCGTTTTTGTCACATATATCCGCCGTATAAGTCCCGCAGTCGCAGGAAGATTTCTGGGATTTATATATATAACGGCTAAGTGTCGATCAGGTCGGATTAGTACATGATTTGTGCATCGAACGGGAGCCTGCGACTTATTCCCATTATATAGGTGTATTTAGGTATCGAGTGCCTACATACATTATGTACATAGGTGCTCGGATTGTATCAGAGCCGATGGTAATGAGTACCTTCAGCTGACCATGTCTACCATGAGTAGGATTCAGTCCCTCGGTGCCTCGTATATGAAACGTGACTAAAAAAGTCGAGTAGATATAAGACACCGTGTATACTCGAGAGGAAAGCTGGCGAATGGGGTTGAAAGTCAACCCTCAGTTGACCTCACGTTTTACTTTCTGCTTGTCCTGACTTTCTATATACTTCCGGAATAGCCAGGTTCTGGCAATATAAATACCATCTCCTGTTACATAAAATGCGTTGTTTTATTCCGAATATCGCGGAATATAATGAATTTAATTTTGTAACTATCATGGGAACTATCAAAGCAACATCTATTTATCTATCTTGCGATAATATTGCGATAATATTGCAAATACATGTATATACAAAAATCAATGGATACACAATTACACGAAGAAAGTGCGCGAATCAAAGCTGTTCGATATTTCTAATACAAAAAGTTTTGAGATAACTGTCTGCAAATGATTTATTTATTCTTGTTTTTTTATTTATTTTTGTTATTATTTATTATTTGTATTTTTCTCATTTAAGAATATTTTTCGTCGCAATATCATAGATGTTACGAAATAATTAGTGGGAAGCGCGCGAGTGATGTTCATTCGAATTTTATTTCTGCGATTTCGTATTTTCCGCGTTTGTACAGTTAACGAAATGTTACGTTCGTGTCGGGATCTGAAAAAAATGCCAAGGGAATAATACTGGACGGTAGGACGGGGTGCGCGTTAAAATTGCAGGATTCATTCACTGATTTACGATCCAGCGGACCGATTACCACGAAGTATGCACGACACATGATGAATGGAGGAAATATTCATTTGCATCCACATACGTGCTGAACTTCTACGTGACTAACATAAATTTACATTAATTTGTACTTTTAATTAGTCTGATTTGAAACATCAGAAATTGATGCGTTTAGGAGCCATCAATGTTAACTCCTATATTTTCGATTTTCTCTCTCATTATTATTACCTCTTGTATTATCAAACTTATTTAATTATTTATTTATCTAATACAATGTTCGCGTGAGCTTAACTGCAAACTGCAAGAAATCACTTTCAACGGACCAACGTTATTTCGGATGATGAAAAAATCATATTGCGGATTGAGGACTAAAATATGAATAGCAACGCTGAGATAGGAGAAGGATAAGCCATTAGATTGAATCGTAAATAACTTTCGGTATAAATAAGGAATGCTTATTTCTACTGAAATGTAATATTTGTTTATCGAGAAAAGAGAAAGAAATATTTATCTATTAATGAAAACAAAAATAATTAATGAAATCAAATTATTTCGAATTCAGAAAAATGTAAGAGTACATCTTTGTGAGTAATTATTTATAACTCGGCGTACATGTACAAGCTCCAATAATGCTGGACTTAAGAAGTTGGACCTATCTATTTGAGAAAGCGGCAACTGATACTTTGAACGCTCTTCTAATTTGATTGGGCCGCAGTCAGACTTGTGAGTGGTTAGAGACCGTGGGCGGGGGCTGAAGTAAATGAAGTTTAGCTACGAACGGCCGCACCTGCAGCGGCAACCCTCGAATCGCGGTTCCGGCTTAAGCCATGAGCGCTCGAGGGGCGCTTTGCGGTGCTAGAATTCCACGTCCGAAAACAAAGAAGCGCTTGTTTCTGTTTGAGCGCGCGAAACGGTCTGGGCCGGCTCAGCCGGGGGATACTCTTAACGATCAATTAGTCGGGCGTAGCCACGGCTCGCATTTAGACTCCAGGCAAGCACGAAATAACGCCTCCACATTATCGGAACAATTTACGCCGCGACGGCGTACTTTTTTTAAGATTATACAAAGCGCCAGTAATCGCTCCGGATTCTACTGAAACATTAAGAAGAGATTCACATAAAGCAGACACCTGAGAATCTTAACTCGAGATTCAATTACTAAGATATTTAATTTCGAGTATCGAAGAATTCCAACACGGAACGGGATATCGAATAATTCGAATCAGCCGTCTTGAAATTTTCTCTAAAGAGTTCATACTAAATTTGCCGAGAGAATATCCCGCTGTTAAAAGTAAGAACGCTGAAGGTATCTCTCTCCGGGGGGGGGGGGGAGATAGTATCGTATGCAGCAGCTACAAGAAATACGGTCGTAACTGCGAAAGAATTTATTAATCAATATAAAACTAATTACTGTGAAGTTAACGCGCGCAAAGTCGCTGGTCCGGAATCCGGGGCGAAACTTTTCCCCGGCCGAAAAGACCCCTAATTTATTCCCGTCGCTTAGCGTTAACGGCGAATCGAGAGGAGTTTCTAAAAAGCTTAGAGGGATAAAAATGCATTCAATCTAATGAACATTAAAAGAACGATATCAAAGTAATATATTGCCGCCACGCGACCAGATACACCGAGATGGAGCTGCATAATGACATGTCTTTTAATGTAATTTCTGGTCCACGGAACAAACAAAGTTTCGCCACCGTCAGAGAAATTCCAAGCATCTCGTCTCTACGAGTTTGCGAGTCAAACTGCTATTCGTTCACCTGAGGGAGGAACGGAGAGCATTGCCTGAAAATCGTAAGTGGAAGTGTCGTTTACTACTGTCAGCACATACACGCAGATAACCGTATACCCCTATACCCATATACCTGCACAAACACATTGTTGTAGAATAAAACTGGAAAAACACTTTTTTGTCCATCATCGCTTTCAAAATCCCTCAGTGACGGCATAAACGGCATTTATACGAATAAAATATGCAGCCGCGAGCACAGTCAATCTCGCTGCTAGCTCGGCGTTATCACCATTAATCACAGTTATCGACGAGATCAAAATTTCATATTTTTTAATTCCGTCCGATTGATCGCTCGTTAATTGCCAGCCCTGTGATATGGCCACTCGCAAATAAATCGGCCGTGCCGTTTTCCGATGCTAATGCACGTACCATCGCTAAATATCC
Source organism: Ooceraea biroi (assembly GCF_003672135.1). Taxonomy (NCBI): domain Eukaryota; kingdom Metazoa; phylum Arthropoda; class Insecta; order Hymenoptera; family Formicidae; genus Ooceraea; species Ooceraea biroi. Next base: position 6,203,984 of record NC_039513.1, on the reverse strand, counting down.
GCGCAGTTATTTTATTATCATCGATAAAGCGCTCGAATAAAAATCTAATTAAACACTGCGCGCCTGGAGTGCTTTTATCCGGAGTTCGGTAATCGTATCTTTTACGTTGTGAAACGTTCGCGAAATAGCGGCGAATGTGTTTCGTGCCCTAGGATACGTTACACGGTGAAATCAGATCGAACGGTTCAGCTGCGAATCTAGATCAACGTTGTCAGACGATAGATATATCTCTCCCTAGAATAATTCGTTTAAAATTGGCTGCGAATAAAGATTTTCAATAATGTTAAAATGGTAAGACATGACAGAGGTAAGTGAACATAATTAATAGCATTAAAATATTAATTCTCTCCTTTTTTTCGCGTGTGTATATGTATGTATGTGTTTTTCTAATTCTAATTATATATTCATTATGTATAGTAATAGATATTTATTACAATCTCTCTCTGTCTACAGAATCAATTCGACGATTTAAGAATAATTTTATATAAAATTTATATTATATTTTTATTTTAAAAACCATGTGGGACAAAAACGGATACAGGGTCAAAAAACACTTTTTTAATTTTTAAAATATTTACGCGCTGAAGAAGTAGCTACGTATTATATCATAATTAACTATTTATGTTTTGCAGGCCACCAAGTGTACATAAAAATGGTATCCCTCGCACAACCAAAAGAAAAGAGACAGAAATAGAGAGGAAGAGAGAGAGAGAGAGGGAAAGAGAGACCGAGGCATATCCTTCGATCGACGGTGGTCGAATATGGTTTGGTCGCGTGCACGAAACATCGGTGAAATAATATCGTTTTCACGTATATCCGTCGCACGCTCCCGAATGCATGGAATTGTTCGATGGTCTGCATCGGGCCATCTCTCTCTTCCCTGGCTCTCCTTTCTCCCTTTCGACGGCACGCCTCGTTTGCGCGGGAAATCCGATATTTCCCGACATGGTATTTGGCGCTCAAATGATGCGCGCGCCAAGTTATCGACGTCGATTCGTCTCTTTGTACCTAACTGGCCGTCAGCTACACCGGCTCGGGGCCTCCTCCGTAATTGGAAAGTGTCTTTTTGTTCTTCTGCTCGATTTACCTCTCCACTTGCAAAGTTCGTAACCTACCCTCTCCTACTCTTTCTCCTCTTCCTGTCTCTCGTTGCGCCGATGCCGCGACTGATTTAAACACTATCGACGCATTCCTACGTAGAACGAGTCCGAGGAAAAACCGAAAAGAGCTCCGTTCCGATTTATCGCGCCCGCCTCCGTGATTGCATTTCGCGTTAAAAGCACCGTCCGAATCAGAGCCGGGGAGAACTATTCCGTCGGTATAGAATCGGGGTGCACTAACGTGAGGTAAACCTTCTCTCTCGGAGAAGACGGTCTCGGAAAATTTAGTTGAAATCGTTACGGTCGCCCATCGGCCACGTGCTTCTCCGTTCTGTCGATCGTGGTTGATCGAATTTGACGAACGTTCCTGTCGAACGTGTTCCTCTCAGGGGGCGCGGATTATTTATCACAATTCCGCGAGTTATCCCCATTTGATAAACGGAAGGGCGAAGAAACCCAATGGAATTATCCGCGTCTAGACTGATCTCGTTACGAGATGACGAATGAGGAGTGTCGAGAACGGTTGGCGATCGCGGTTAACGATCCTCGATACGTAACAAGGAGGCGTGCGTTATTTCGATCTACGGTGCTCGGAGTCACACGGCTGGAATACCGAGGCTTGCTGGCGTATTATGATACCGGCTGTCGAAATTTCTTTTGTCAGGGGATGCAGATTCGCGTGAAGACGCGGGTCCGGCCCGTCCGCCCGTTCGAGCGGCACGCATTATGTGTTTGCATATATTTGCGGTGGCATCTCTTCCAAAGGAATATCGAATTAAGCGTTTCCCGGGAAAATCGACTGTGCGGGTTACCATGGAAACCATAGTCGACCCCCGTGTTTCGCTCCTCAACCCGGCGCACGGCTGCATCCTCGCACAAACTCGACGACGCTCGGATCAGCACCGAATCGCGTCCGATCGACGTCTCGTCAAACTCTCCGATATACGGGTCCGCAGATTTTTAGGCCCCCACGACGCGTTTTAGGTCGCTCCATTTACCCCTGTCACGAGACAAGTTCGGACAAGACTGGACTCTAGTAGACTCGGACAAGCATGGACCAACCAGGAGCCAAGTTGGATCCAATTCGGAGTCAGTCTGGATCCTGACATAGAAAAACCTATTCACATAATTACTTTCTGTTTTATAAGCAGCGCGTATATTTTTCGAGAATAATCTAGAGAAACAAGAATCTCGGGCATTTCACTTGTAAATTTGATCACAACATTCCGCTACGTTCTTAGTCGAGTATTTTCCTTTTTGACGCGTCTAATGCACAGTGGATACTTCGAACAAGTCCACGAGATCGATAGCCACTGGAGTGACTTGCCAGATTAAGCTCGTTACTCTGTATCGCGAATTATTCTTGCCAGGCGTTCGCCAACTATCAAGGATCAATACCGCTCTCACGCGCATAGTTCAATCCTAATGCAACTTGCCAGAAGTTTCGGGATGGGAATCAAACGTAAAGCCCGTACACTGATACCCCAGAGGGAGAGAGTGAGCGCACAGCGTTAATCCGACCATAGAAACTCGAATCCGCCACTCGATATGGAATAAAGCGCGCGCTTTTGTCTCCCGCTTCTCGGCACCGCTCGTATAAACGTCGCGCCGTTTTGAGACTCCACGTCAACAATCGGTTACCCTTCTACCGTCCGTCATCTGGATGAGTGGCTGGATATTCGACTGTCAAAGTGAGTTACCAAACTACGGCCGACAGTTTTTAATCGGGAGCACAGGTCGGGTAAAAGAAAATCCACGGACAGTCGCAATTTTTCATCGATCTTTTACGTCCAACAGCGAACTCGCGTAGTTAATTGCTACGTGCTGCCTGCAGCATCGAAAACACTCAGTACCACCAAAAAAATCTTATAGATTTCCGATATCTTCAGGAGAAGTACGCAAGACTTGCTCTCATTCAACTCAAGCAAACTGACGGTACCGATAAAGTCACTTCATCATCAGTCACTGATCATGCACTTCATATTTATCTTATCGATGATGCTATTCCAGATACAATTTTTTGTACTATACAATTTAAAATAGTTTTCTTTAAGACTTGCAATTGTTATATAATTATATTTTTGCAGTTGCAATACTTTTAATGGAGCGGAGCACGAAAGGAGTATAGGAAAATCTCTTTTTCGAGATATTTGATAGCTCGATAACCAAGATATTTGAACCGTTCGAAGCGTTTCGACTTCGGCGCCCACCGCGATATCGGTTTTCAGGTACACTCGTGAATCGTCGTGGCCGGGAAAGCCGGCTAGATCACTTCCGCCGATCGTCTCTCGCACACCGGAAGCCGGCGGAGCGCGGTCGTGAAGCCGATAGGAGGAAGAAGGTCCTCACTCCGGGCGGAGAAGAAGGTTTGCTAAGCCCGAGGAGTACCTGGCCGAGAAATCGAGTAAGGGGAGGAAGAGGGAGAGAAGAGCGCGCGAAGGAGTCGATTTTCCAGAATTCGTGGCGATCGTGAGTCCGGGCACGCGTGGGTTCGCGCGATGCGGCGCATTGCCAATAAAGTTTCGCCGGTTAACGCCGCACAGGTACGCTCGATCTACTAAGGCCGATAACTCGATTCCGCATCGATCTCGGGGGAGGGAGAGCGGGAGAGTCGGATGGAGAGACACGGTGTCGTTTTCCGCAGGGAGAGAGAGAGAGAGAGAGCTGCGCCGGGACACGCTTCCGCGGGATTCAATTTGCTATTCTTCCCCGGTCTCCGGCAACGTTGCACACCTCCTTCCCGGTGCGGTTCTTCGGGAACGAGCGAACGAACGAACGAGACGAACACGCGGTTAAACGCATCGGTAAGCGCGGCGCGCGAGTGCCGATAAATAGCGCGGCGGTATTATCAAGAACAGGCCCCGGGCCGCAAACCTAGTCAAACCGGGTTTGCCCCGTCGGGGTTCCCGCGAATCGAATTACCGGATATCGCGCGCGATCCGCGTGCACGACGAGCATCCCGCGTTTGCATTCACGTGACAGCACGGCGCGAAAATAAAATGTTGCGGCAGTCATGTAATAAAGAATGCGGAGACGCTTTAAGTATAGAAACGAATCGATCGTGCATCGAGTCGTAGAATACCCGATAACCGATAACGAATCGCGTCGATTACGCGCGGGGGAAGATTGCGAGTTTTTACCGCGCGGATGAACTCATCCGAAAAGCACCACGTCTTATGACTCGAGTGAGTAATTACTCGCCCGATTGTTTCCGCATTCTGCAACCGTGCAATTATTCATCGCTTCCCTCAGGAAATGCGAAACCGATACAGTACTCACCCTCCAATAGACCATCACGCATTTTGTTGTAACGTACCTCCGAAACGCGACGCCCTCAGATTCCTCGCCCCTTAGACACGTTTGATTGCAGCGTTAATGCTCGCAGTTGGAATCGCAGGGACACAGAAAGGGCGGATAGCAGGCAGATGAGGGGAAATGGGGCTGTATAGTTGTAGCATTAAATTCATCGGGAGAGTGGGGCAGCCGGAGAAATGCGATGGATGGTGAGAATGCAAGTTTACGCGACACCACGGTGCCGACGTCACGGCGCGGGTCTTAAGCCGGGTTTCACGAATCACATATTTTGTGGGGCGACGACGGCGGGGCGGCTTTTGTGCGAGGCAGAATCGCGCTTGCCGCCACGCCGGTGAATAGGATTTTCGCCGACAATGCCTCGACGAGGAGGCGAAACTCGATATCGTTCGCGAAGTCACCGCGGCAGAATTTTCGCGAAGAATACGTGGCTGGCTCATCACGCTCGTTCTCTCGCTCTCGCTTCCTTCCTCTCCCCTTCTCACGCCCTTTTGCTCTTGCTCTTCCTCTTTCTTTCTTCCTGTCGATCTACCACGCGGCACGTGTGTTTATGACGCGCCGATTGAATGCCGAGCACAGCACGCGTGGTGTACATATATCGGCGGATGCATTCGACCAGCGAACACGGTAATTAACTCAGGGTGAAAGTGCCACGGATTAATGTGGAATATCGAGTATCCGATTGCACTTGCGCCTCCGTGTGCACATCCCTCTTTCTATGCATACGCGCAAGCTTTCGTCACTCTTGCGCGTACCTATGTACCCTCGGTACATCCATTCCGATTCAAAGTTCCGTTGATTACCCGCCCGCTCGATTTCGTTCATGTAGCGCATACGCCGCACGTATGCGGCTGAGCTACCAGCTCGCTATAATTCTTATTATGCGCAAGGGGTTGCGCGGGACGTGCTCTTTATTCCAGCCGGCGAACCCGAAAATGACGCATTCGCGAAGCCGGTTCTCCAGTGCAGTTCTGTGGCAGTCAATAGACGCGAGACAATACCGAGGAGCGCATAATCCGAGAATGGCTCCTGCATTTTGACGTCGGATACACGGAGAAGAGGACGCGATCGCGCGCGCGACGTTATTACTCCTGCCTTTATTGTGGACCTTCAGTCTCTCTCTCTCTCTCTCTCTCTCTCTCTCTCTCTCTCCCTCCCTCCCTCCCTCTCTCCCTCTCTCTCTCTCTCTCTCTCTCCCCCTCCCTCCCTCTCTCTCTCTCTCTCTTTCTCCTTTTCCCTCCGCACGCGCACCGGTAACAATATTGACGCCAATCTTGCTCCGCTAATCTACTTGTTATCCCCGCAGATTACACTTAGAACCGCCTCCGTGATAACGTTACGCATCCGCGTTAGTACATTCGGCGGGTGCGATACAACTCCCGTGCTGCCAGTAATGCGTCAGCGCATGGCATCATAATATCTTATCGTTCGCAGATAATCGGTATATTACTGCGTCAGGTGTTGTATTCGGACGATTCTCGGATCACTAAACGAATCAAGATCCACGGGTGTCTATGATCCTTCCCAGGGCGCAATAAATATCTATCTATCTATTCTTTAGGAATGCGAAGACGATTCGTACCAACGTTATCTTGAGCTTGAATCGCATTGGATAAAATAACAAGGTCATATTTGTTGGATTCATAGACGCATGTCGAGGATACAGTAACGTACCTTCTTGCTGGCTCGCGACTAATCGAATCAGCCTGCTAATGTCGGGATCAACGACGGGCACCAGCGAGTTCTCGTTGCTCTTCAGGAAACGCTCGCACTCTTCCGTCTTCTGGCGAAGCTCCTGCCTGCGGCAGTAATAAAAGTATTACGTAAATGAACGCGGGGAGGTGTATCCAATCGTAGACATCTACTTTGCATATCGTTTATTAATCAAAGCGAGATTCTCGCGTGGCTCTATTGTAATTAGCAGGACATTTGCAAGTCATTTACTATGATAAGGCAAGGCGTAAGAGCGTTATGAATATTCGACATATGTCCCGCCGCGTGTCGCAGACTTCCGGAGTAAACACTCGCGGAGCCGACGAGCTTGAAATTACTATCTTCTCGAGTTTCACAAGATAGACGCAAATACTGCAGAGTTCCGCGACTGTAAGATATACTCCTTCGGTATATACGCATGTTCGGTCTACAGTAACCTGTAGGATAGAATGTTTGACGTGACGTAGTACTATTGATACAAAGATCGCGCATATACATGTGTACATACATACAGATCGATGCAGAGAGGCAGAGAGGAAGAAAGAGAAGCAAACAGGGAAATAGAGAGAGAGAGAGAGATTCCGAATATGTATGTATGTAATATATTCATAATTGAAAAGCTTTGCGGAGAAGCGTTGCAAATTTATTGGACGCGAGATATTCCGTTGGAAAAATGCTGCCACGGCTTGAAATATAATTTAAAATACAATTGAATATAATAACGCCGAAAACATGAAAAAAAAGTAAAATGTAAATAATAAAACAGAAATATATGACGAGCGAATTTTTCATTCGGATTTATTAAATGTGAATTCTGATGGAAGAAAAAAATGGTTGTTATAAGCGGAAATCGCGTGCATCTGCTGTCGCTGTAGTTCGCGAAACTGCAACTTCCTGCTGCGTGTACGTAAATTTCTCGCAAGCCGAAGGGGAAGCAACGACATAAATCGTGGCAGGAACACGGTTTTGCAACGAAAACGAAAAAAGGAAGAACGAAAAAAAGAACTCTGTGTAGCAGAGAAAGTCAGTTGGAAATTACAATATTCATTCTGATAAAAGGAAGCAATGCGCGATCTCTCTCTTTCTCCCTCTCATGTTTGGAAGTAATTTATTATCTCGATGCCCGGCGAATTAACCCGCTTTTCCGCCGCGGACTCTTCCGCTGTGGACAGCACGAATACACGTCCAATTGCAATAAATATTCCTACAATTACAGCAGTGCAATGATTTGCTCAATTAAGGCCTGACATTACCAATAATTAGTGACGTTATTTTACGATGATTTGATTTAGAAAGTTCACGGAAATACTGATGATGATATAAAGTCGCGCGTATGTGGAATGATCGGAATCGTTAGGTAAATCAGACTAAGTAATAATCCTTACTAATGGAATTAATAACAGTTGTTATAACTAAAGCTATCAGTTGCAGTGAGTAATGCAGCTATTAATACTGGTTACTGGAAAGAATAGTGAATATTCAGATAACAGGTCCATTTATACGGATATTTTAACTGGTAACTGAGTTTTTTCGAATATCCATTGTATTTTACCCCCTTTAGAATCCCTCAATTTTCCCTTCGCGCTTTCCGCTCTAAAATACATTCTTTACATACTTGACGTTTTAAAAATGAAAAACATGGACGTAGACAAGATAATATATTAAAATAAATGTCAGTATGCATATGTACAAGTGCATGTAGTACATACGAATAGTACATGGACAAACGTGAAGTTTAACTTAAGGGGAATGCGGTTTAACTGGCTCTGAAAGGGTTAATCTATTATTTTGGATTTTTGTTATAAAACCATTCCATGGGACAGTTGATACGCGATCGTACTGACGAATGGATACCGAGGGTACCACCCTTGGGCAGATCGGGTATCAAATATTATCCATTATTAAACACTACAGAGCCCAGGCCCGTGCAGCAGCGTATGTCCGTCAATTTTTCAATATTTTTCTGGCTTCGAACGACAGAGCGCTTCGAACGGCATCACTCACCCCATCGTTGCACATTGATATATCGGGATAAATTCGCACGTTACCTTTGATACACAGCTCGATACGGCGCGATACGATATCATTCGTTTGCCCACGTGGATTCCGCGCCGTTACGACACATCGAATTCCGCAGGATATCGGAAGACACGCAACGTTTCTCAACGGATCCTGTACGGTCGCTAAGAGCATACCCATGTCACTTTCAGTTAATAATTATACAGAGTAACTCGCGCATCTCTCGTAATATGTAGAGATGGATCGGTTGATAAATATGAAACCTGAACCTTTTCTCTCAACATTGACAAAAAGTTTTTATCAAATGCGAGCAAGCTGAAAATTTTGCCAAAATCAAATTGATTCGCTTAATTGTATCAAAAGCGACATAAGCGATTTTCATCATTTGTTTGCATCTGCACTTGATTCCAGAAAATCCAATGGTTTGAGCTTTTCGCCCTGGGAAGCTTTTCTCCACACTTTGTATTTGGAGGTACAATTTTCTGCGACAGAAGGAAATCATGAAGAAGGAAGGAGAGAGGAAGAGTGTATTCCAATCTCTTCGCTCGTCTTAGCGCGCAGCGTAGCAATACGGCAGCGACGTGCGACGATAAGTAACGCCGATACGCCGATATATCGTTTCCCACTTCGTATTTTTACGAAACGCGGGGAAACCCGAAGGGATTTTTCTACATCACTCTTGCGAGGAGGAGGGAAGGACTGGAAGCGCGCACATTTTGCGATTTTTGCGGCTGTCGTGAAATCGTCGACATCGCCACGATGGAGGAGACACGGTACGGTTCTGTTTTTCCTACAAATTGAATTCGGCGAACGTTAAATTTTATCGGTTATTAAAAACGACATTGTATGCGCGCGCGCGTACATGTGCGCGTGATCTGTCGATATTTTTCTGCTCCATGAACATTCTCTTCGGGAATTTTTCTCTTTCTCTCTCTTTCACACACGCACACTCTTTTTGCTCTCTGTTTCTCTTTATCGTTTTCCACTTTTCTACCGTTCTGCTTTGCCTGGGTTAATTCTGGAGTTACTCGGTAGGGAAGGTCGGCGATGTAGGCTTCGGATCACAGCCGCGCAATATATAGATTCGAAGCGACATATCGATCGATGTGGACGGGAGTGGAATAATAATTTGCACTGTTATTGCGAATCCATCCGGGCCGCCGCGCGTTTGCTCTCTTGTTCCCTCTTTCTCTTCCTCTCTTTCCCGCCTCTGCGTTCTAATGCTCTGCCTCTCTCTCTCTCTCTCTCTTTATGTGTGTGTGTATATATATATATATTCAATTCTTGTTGTTCATTGTCTCCTCCCTTCGCTCTTTACCAGTTATCCTCACAATCTCTTTCTCTTCCTTCCATCCGTTCTTTTGTAGGTAGAGTAAATGCTCCTATTGATTTCCTTCTCCCTTTCTCCTTTTTCCTTCCTTTCTCTCTCGTTCCGCATCCGCTTCTACACGTACACACACGTTAGGCGCACGCTTTGTTCGGCGGATGAGTGCAGCAGCTACGAATATGCGAATGACAAGTGGCAATCGATTGGAACTCATCGTCTCCGCGGCGGTACCCGCCTCGTCGACGTTCCCGCGAAGACGCTTCGCGTCGATAGAAAAATACTCTCGACATGTATTTGCCTCGCCGTAATGGCTTTATCGTGGTATACGTAACAGCCGTCTCGAGAGAGACAGAGCCAAATGAGAGACAATCCCACATAATCTCGCGCGGCATATTCGATTTCGTTTAATATTCCGATGAAATTGTGAAATGCGTTTTCCTTGTTAAAGAATTTAAGTAATAAGCAACTTACTTCTGTTATATTATGTACTCCGTTGGTACATGTTTATCGTGCGCTGCGTCTCTCTCAGTAATATACATAATTTTGCATGTTTTTATGTTCTGCCATGTTTCTGTCATATTTGCGTAAAAATAATTTTCTCACGATATTTATCGAGATGAATCAATATTAATAAATATGAATAAATATTAATAAATATTAATAAATAATTAACGAGTATCGCAAATAACTTGGTACATAATTTTAATTCTACGGAAGTCTCGTCGGAAGGAGGACGGTTAGCAAAACCGTGGGCGAGGTGAGCAATCTTGATCGACGTGAAGGAAGCACGGCCGGGTATGGGTTTACTTCAAAAACTTTTTACCGATAGCGTAGCCAACGGGCACTTTAAATAATCCTTCTCTGGACGCGGATATTAAATTTCTTACCGTGCTTCGTGGTGAACGTGGTGGATTCGTGGTAGTCCGTTTAAACGGTACACTTTGTCCGCAAGACCGGATTGCTGTGGTATTATATATATATATGTATTCCGTGAGGGGGTCTCGTGGCCGTTTAAACTCTAATCGCGACTTCTGCAAGAAACCCTTAAGGCTAATTGAGGCGACTTCTTCACGAAGGCGCTATTTTACGCTTTAAAAGACGCCGCGCCAGACTCTCAATATCCAGCAAACCGATCGGGAGAATTAGTTTCGTCGTAGTTTTTTTTTCAGGGAAAAAAAGACAGCTTACAAACGTACACAGGAAAGCGGGAGAGAATTTTTTTTTACTGAGAGCCAGCACGAGAGAGTAGACGAATATTCACCTAATTAAAGCCGCGACAACCGCGCAGTCTGTCTGAATTTTCAATTGATCCTTCCCGTGCAAGTTTCATCATTAACGGATTTACGGTTCGCGTCGAGAAGCACACGAGACGTATTGAATATTAACGGACGCTTTCATAAAAATTCTCGAAGTTGGCAAAGTGGTTTGCACTGTCGGTCGTCGTAGACTTCGACCGGTACGTGCGGTACGGTGGAAACGCTCGCTGCTTGCAAATAACGGCAGAGCTTTGAATTTTAATGCGCCACGGCGACATGAGGCATCATTTCGAAGGGAAGAATATGCTCGCAAGATTAATCGGCGGCACTGATAGCTCCGCCGCCATTTACCTTTATCACCAAATTAAATGTCGCTGGAGAGAAGTGAATATATACATCGTCGGTTTTCTTTTCTTCGCTTATTTGTGTAACTCGTTACTTTGCATGCAATCAGTATTTAAATTTAAACTACTCCTTATCGATACCTTGAATTAAATTTATCTCTCAATGACGACATGTGTTTGTAAGAGTACTATATAAGTATCGATTAATCGGAATATTCATTAATTCATTGATCGAGTTAGAATAGTGTAAGTTTCGATTAAACGTTGAAAGGAAAACTTCCATCTCGCATTCACTAGAGAGCCGTATCCCTATTTCATACAAGATACGATGGAAATTGTAGCATAACCACGAAGAAAGTGATCCTTCATGAAAAAAATATGAGACGAAATTGCACGATATGATATTTTCATGGGAGCTTGCGTTTCCTAAGAGAAGAGCTTCAAGCTTTCACGTATACATTCATTTAGATAAATGAGATACGCCAGTTGCGTCTGAGGGAAGCTGGGAGGGAGAAATGAACCATCTTTTTGAAAATAACCGGGCAGCATGAGATAGTGCATGTGAGATCGGCATTGTAATTGCGGTAGGTTAGAGGAGACATTGCTCATCTCTACCACACGCATTCAGCGTTACGCACACGCACACACATGTGAGTGTCTCATCCTATTTATCTGATATGGAGAACATATTCATCTCTGGTGTACACGCAAGATGAGACGGGGATCAAGTGGAAACATCGGCCACGCGTATGGGAACACAAATCCAATTAACGCTCTTCAAGTACAAAGAGTCTTGCCCCGCCTGCTTACCTGAAAATATCAATTCCGCTGAAAGAGATTTGAAAATGAAAAGAGCACTCGAAAATACATCCTTGATATCTTTCATTATCCGAGCCAATTGTTATCGGGTAATTGGTAAAGAAATCAATAATAAATATATATATGTATATTCCTCATAACATTCTTTCCATGCAATGAAAGCCCGGATTTCCAGCTGCAGATTTCAAAACAATCTGAATCAATCTGTTTTCTCCAATTTCAAGTCCATCTGCCCATCGCAAAAGTTTGATTAGCTGACAAAATAGACTCCAATATTAAACAATATCGTTTGATCGTGCCGGTTTTCCGAAACACCCAGTACAGCCGCTCAATCGGCACAAACCGCTCTTCGGAGAACCCCCAGAGAAAATTATTTGCGCGAATCGTTCGACGTCGGTATCGATGTCGAAACGCAGCCCGCAAAAATAATCCAGCCCGGGGCAAGTAGCGTTTGTACGAGAGCGCGACGTCTCTCTTTCCAGCCCGGACAGAAATATGGTCGATCCGCCAGCTATTTTCTCTGCGGTCCGGCTAAACCGGCAGCGGCCCACAGCGGCCTCCTCTCCGGATTTCCTCCCGCTTTTGCGAGCGCAACGCGTCCCGCGGCACGAAGATCCCGGAAACGCGCGCAAGCGCGCGCTATTAATTACGGCGTATCCAATTATTCTTCGTTACGCGAACGACATATCGGCCACTGTGATACCCATTTTATTATATATATATCGTGTCGAAGCCCATTGCGCGCATTCACCGCGCGATGCACACCTCTTGTGTGTCGCGAGAGTGATTTCACCACCGTATAACAATTAAACAACAATACTAATGCCGCAACAATGGACGCGATAACGAGGGGCAGCGTGGAATAACGTGCGACGCGTTCTCGCATATATGTGCTGGTTGTCACACATGCTGCACGGGAAGACTTATGGAATAGACTCGAAACGCCGATGCAGTAGCCGGGATCCGAGTAAGCGCGTCCCCGAGATAAATCTTATACTTTACTTCCGCCGTACGGTGTGAGCATTTTTCAGAGTGTCCTTCCCGTTTCTCCTCTCGTTCGTACGTATCCCGTTTCGTTCTGTGCACGATCCTTACCGCGATCCCGTTGGCTTACCGTAGAGGGATGCTCTCTCTCTCTCCGTATTTACGTTATTACCCTGCACCCTTGTATGCGTGGCTCAAACCGAACTGTCGCCGCAAACTTGTTAATTGCGGACGTCTGTCTGATCAACGGACGGCATAATGTCGAGTCATTGAGATGCGCAACGGCGTTAGATGGTAATCCAGTCGCGTAGGCGACGTCGAAACAAGACCACTTCACAGTCGTGACTAAGCAGAGTCGAGGGTGAAGGCCGGGTACGTCGATTACTTCATTAATTAGCCTGGCCGAAGGTGCTCCGGTATTTCTCTATCTCTCTTTCTCTCTATCTCTCTCTCTCTCTCCCCTCTCTTTCCCTTTTCCTCTACACTCCCTTTCTGTACGCTCGGATTCGCATCGGCTAATCTACCCCCGTGGGATTGCGTCGACACCCGTGCGGCTTCCGGACGGATTTTTTGCCGGAAACGCCACGACGCGTCATCTTACTTGCCGCGCGCGGATCTTCTTGTCGGGTCCAGGCTTCGGGAAATGTTTTGCGACTCTCGGCGGATAATCGGTTTTCCGTGCTCGTCCACTGATGCGTTTCGTTCAATATGTGTGTGTGTGTGTGTGTGTGTGTGTGTGTGAGCGCGCGCGCGCAGCCCTTTTTCGCTATAAACGGCGCCTTTAGCTATATAGGTAGGTGTAAAATTATGTTTTTTGTCCCGTTCTTTCATGCGAAATTTTGCGATAGCAAACGAATCATTTAATTAAATCGTGACAAATGTATCCTAAACATCGGAAGTATCTAAATATCGTAAATATGTCTTTGTGCAATATGTGCTCTAACCTGTGACAACAGTTTTTAAATACAGAAATCTTTTAAACGTTTCTTAAGTTTCTTGGTTGAGAAATTCGTAATATTAGCATATAATGTCTCTCTCACATAATTAAAGCTTTAACGTTTAATAGAACATTAAGGAATAAAGGATAAATTAACACTTCGCCATCGATTGTGAAACTAATCCCCCAAATTAAAAAATCGCCTTTGTCGGTCGACCTCTCTGCGACACGATTCGCAAGCTCGAGACATCTAACGGATTTAAAGCTTTTGCGGCGGGATTAAAGGTTACCCGAGGGTTAAGGGTCGGGTCGAATAGTAGAGCCGAGTTCTACCCTCGTTGCATTAATTCAACACGACTGCCTTGGATACTACTGCGCCATACATGTATCCGTAAAATCCTGTACGTGTGTACACATATGTATGCGTGCACGTGTATATGTATTATTTTATTTTGTACAATTCTTAGATGATAAATCTAATGTGGTTTTAACGCTTCGCTTACCCGCCTTATAAATTGCATCCTCGTAATAGTGACGGGAATCTTTCCATCACTTTAAGCACGCGAAAAGATTCATCGTGTTTTCCATCATCCCTCTGTTCTTTATTTCGGTAATTAAATCTCTCTTCTGCATTGTGTGTGTCTACGATCAAAGCTCTAGCTGCCTACGGATATCCATTAAAGAAATAATGAAACACTTTTAATCTACTTAATTTACGGAAATTAAAACAAAGAGATGTTCTCTTCGTGAAACAGTGATATTTATTCGTCACTACAAATTCGAAAACATCACGACGTGCCGCATACATTGTACGCATTGTGCGTTTTTATGAAACCTTTCTTATCCTAGAAATATCTAAATATCTAAATATCTAAATGCAAGAAGAATTCTAATTTATTTTCCGTAATCTTTTCCTATGTTAAAATTCGTATTGCAGTTAAAATAATGTGATGTTACTTTTCGAGACTATTGCATTACCAAAATTTAAAATATCAGATAGAGAGATTTGCGATGATAAATTATGTCACTTTGACGTGGCGAATAAAAATTCTTGCTCCAGCAACATGCGAAACATTGCTTCAGCTTTTTCCGCGTGCATGTTTATCCCGATAATCGTGTCGCGTCGCGTTGCGTCGCGCCGTCCTCCGTCGTTTATCCTCGAAAGCTGCTGCAATCTGGATCGAAGTCCTCTTGCAGAAACGCGCGAGCTCGAGCAGCAATCCTTCTTGCCGAACTGACGGGTGGACGTACGAGAGAGAGAGAGAGAGAGAGAGAGATTTTCTCACCCCGGCTGTTTTCTTACCCCGATCATGTTCAACGTCTCTCCCTTTTTCCACGTGCAGAGACGGGAGTACGGTCCGGTCAGGATTCGGGAAAAAACCGGGTTCATTGCGACCAACGCTCGTACTCATGACTTATCCAGTCGCGAATTGCCTCCGCGAAGATGGGAGCCGATCTAATTTCATGCGCGACCCCGATGAAGAAACTCAGGGCTCTTCTATCTTCGAGTGATGGCTCGAGCTGACTGTATCTGACCGATCTCCGTTTCTATCGATCCCTCTTAACACCGACTGCCACTTTCCATATGGTGTTTTTTTTTTTCGACCGTCAAGGAGCAATTACAAAATTTACGAGATTCTTTCAAGTATTTTCGATAAAACGCTTTTCCAAAAATTCACAAATCGTATCTGATATGTTATTTAATCGTTTCATAATTACTTGCTTGATATTTTCATATTAATAATTACAAAAAGAAACGAACGTCTAAGTGCCGCGTTACAAAGATCGGATCTTTTCCGTCACATTTTAAAAAAGACTCTTGTTCGACGAAAAATATTCCACCGCGTACGTGCCTCTTCGGCGGGGAAAGACAAATTGTCTTATGCATCGCTCTGCTCGGTTTAAATTCACCACTATGCATCCCGTCCATGAAAAGTTTCCTTTTGTCGCTTAACTTTTACTCTCCTCGTAGTTCTTAACTATAATGTTCAGATAATAATGGGATAGTAATATGGCTATAAAACGAAAATTGATACGGGTTCGAGACACTCGTCTTTTCTCCGCTTTTATTCGCGGATTCTGCAATTGCACTCGCTATGACTGTTATTCCGTTATTGAGTTATAAAGTAAACGAATTTTTCCGAGTGTCATTCCGCGAACTGTATTTTGTAACACAACCAAGCGGTATCTTCCCCCCCCCCCACAGAATATTATTTGTTTCGTTTACGAAAGCATTCGTAAAAATTTGTAAATATCATATTTCGCGTGTGACAGAAAAAACGAAGGAAACAAAGAGAGAAAAAGTTTCGCAATCAGCACTGCAATTTCTCCGTAGAAATATTCCGATAATTTTTGTCGTTACACACCGCATGTGCGTTTCCGCACGTTTCCCTCGTATTGTGCAATTTTTAAAGTAATTGCGAAACGTGCATTTGGACGTAATGGTCGAAAATATTTCATGATAATATCAGTCGTACATTCGCATATCACGCTTTTCTAACGATTCGGCTGTGTTTGAAAATTTCAAGTGGCGCTTATCGATAATTGTACCAATTGTAATTAGAACGTGTGTTCTCTCTTCCTTTGCTCGCTTCGAATATAATGCTGTTTGTGCGGAAGGGTGGCGCGGATCGGTAAAATTTATTCCACGTAATCCGTCATGTCTGCATTTATCCGTCATTAATTCAGCTGCGATTTTAATCGACAAAATAGCCGCCCCCGCTCTCACGGCTTGCACGGTGTTTATATTATCGATTTGGCAAAACGCCCACGAACGCCACCAACCAGAGGATGAATGCGGTTCACTCATGTCTACGCGGATGATGCGATTGATAACTGTAGCCGTCTCATCTGTCTAAATCGATAAACTAAGGAACGTAGATCATTAAAGCGAGACTGTACAAAATTTCGGAAAATCCACAGGTAAATTATAATTATAATATTATATAATCATACATAAACATATGAAAGATTTAGATTTTTCTTTTAAGCTTCGGTTCCATTAAAAGCATCATCAATGTTTCTCGTAATAGATATATTTTTTATTGCCATTTCTAATCCTTTTAATAAAATTCTTTTTACATTACATTTTAATTTTTATAAAGGAAACAGTTTTCCTTTCTTGAACTATTTTTCGAAAATATTAAATTTTAATTTAGCAGAATTATTTTAATACTGCTAAAACTGTTGCAAATCTTCATTAACCTTTTTATACCTTTCCATGGATTACTAAAAAGAGATCTCGAAAATCTTATAAAAGCAGCTTTTCCCGAATGCACACATAAATAGGCTCTTTGAAGAGTCAAATAAATTTTTCATTTCCTTTTGTAGCTAAGCTGTTAGCAACTGCTGTTAATTCCGCTGATCGCCAACGAACACGAAACGAATTAACATCGCTATTATTTCGCCTTAGGGAATTTTATGATATTTTCCGCCATTGTGTAATGACGGTTTAATCCGCACAGGATCACGTGCGCGGTTGTCACATACAGGTTCAAACTTCATCCAAATAACTGCTTTGTATTTTTTTCGAAATTTCAAATCATCCATCGTCAAAGGAGCAATGCCGGAAGTGCAATGTCGGCGCCAGGGTTTTTCGTTATAATTATATCTTTACTCGCCAACTGAAAGAACATGTTTGCTGCATAAATTTAACAGCACTCAGAAATTCATATTCCATTTGCGCGCACGATGTTTAATCCGCTTCATTCTATCAAAAATGCGCTCTCAGAAGCACCGTATTAAATGTTTATTGTTCGACTACTCAAAGGTTACTCATGTAGTCGTATAGCTAGTTTCACGAGGTTATCCTAGCTGCAGCAGCAGCAACAGAAGCAGTAGTAAAGAGGGTAGGCTAAAACCGGAGTCTAGTTTCGTTCGGTAGCGGCCGCCGCCCCGTCCTGGTAGATGCCCATCCCTTGTGAATATTTTAGGAAGTACGCGCACGAATCCCTTCTTACCCCTCGCTATATTATATCGAGCTCGAAGTCTCCGACTAAGAGCCAGACGAGCGTGTAGACCCGGGCAGATACATCCGCGATTAAATACGCCGTGGTGTGTACGCGCGCTCCTGGGAGACCCGCTTTCGCGAGAGAACGCGAAAATTATAGAGAAGAACCGGAAGTGCCGTTCCGGCAAGAACGCACATCACGCGCCCACAAGCTCTCTGCCTTCCGGGCAAACTTGTGTGGTTTGCATCACGAGATTTTTGTTTGCGTCTGCGAGAGTTGCTAACGTGCAAATCTCAAAGTCGAGATTATTATCGATTAACGAAAACAAGCTGCGAGATCATTTATATGTATATCTCGATTAAATTCTTTTTCATGAGTTGCACTAAAACACAGAGAATTTAAGGTCAAGTCTGTCAATGAAATTTCAGGATTAACCCCGCAATTATAATTCTATTGAATTATATACTCTATAATTCGATTAAATTATATACTCTGTAATTACGATGCTCGTGCTTGCTTTTGTTAATTACGATAGTGATATATAGATCGGATGTGCGCTCTACAATGAAACAATGGTGGGTTGTCTTTCTGCACCTAAACTTGACGCGTTCCGCGGATTCGAAGTGTACGTAACTTACATAGTTTCATCCGGCACGTCATGTTCGGTGGCCAACCGCAAATCCTCCAGTGCGAACTGGTACTCTTTGAGCGCCATAAAGATCTCGGCTCTTCCTAGTAGCGCCAGAGGCAATGCCAGACTCTGATCAAGCGTCATGTTTTTACCTGAAACAGATATCTTTATATATATGTGTTATACGATTTAGAAAAATATCGTTATTCCGGCTCGAGCTCCGCTCGTGTGCATCGATTACCGACGAGCGAAAAATTTATCGATGCAGAATCAACATAAAAATGCGGAAATCTTTCGCCCGATTGATACATATTAGCAAGATGCGATAAGCGGCACAAGCGTGAATAAAGTATTTATTCCAGTTGGATCTGGAATGGAGTAATCCTATGGTCGGACTTGCCGATGTATATTATATTTTAAGATCAATAAAATATATAGAATATATTCCTATGATTAGTAAACACTAAAAGATGACGTACATAACGTAGGTGTGCCAAGGGAAAATTATTAATTACTTATCGTAAATCATCGTTTTAACATAACAGTTTAATTAATTAGTTACTGATAATCAAGTAACTAATTGCATCATATTATATAGTAATAATAATTATGTAGCGATTAAATATTTGCATAACACCAAATCCTACTTATTAAAACAATATAATTACATTATTTAGGGTTACAAAATTAAATATCTACTCATTCATACAGAGTGACTCGTTTGAATAATTACCAACGTATTTATTCCAAATTAAGATGCCGATTATTAAATAAGCTCCAGTATAAGTCTCAAAAGATAATACATTGATGTATCCATCATTATCAAGAAAAATCTGTGAGATTAAACAAGATAATGATAACACGTAGTTTCAACAAAAATGTGATAAACACCTTTACAGGTTCCAATATTGATCGGCAAAATCGACTGCTATTAACGTTCTACTATATTAGTTAGCGACCTGATTGAGGAGCACGCAGAACGGCCTGACTGAACAGCAAAAGAGCCTTTTCGTATTGGCCGATGGCGATGTGCTGGTATCCTTCGAGTCGCCTGCGCTTGGAGATCTCCGCATCCTTGTCCCTGTAAAGGGGCTTCACCTTTGCGAGCGTGCCGACCACGACGTCCCTTATTCTCGCGTCGGTGAAAACCGCCCTCACCCGCTCCTCGTCGTCATCGATCCGACTGAATGTCCTCGATGTCCAGGTATCGCCCGCGGTTTGAGTCACGAAGTCGCTGAAATCGTGGAAGAAGCCTTTCTTCCCGGAGCGCAGGGTCTCCGACGAGCAGAGAGTTCTGTAAAATTCATCGTGGTCTTGCATTCTTGCGCGCGGACGGATGCACGCGTGCTACCGTTCTGAAGAAACCCTTTGTGCCGCGTTCTTTCCCCTCGGCTTCGACTGCGCCTCCCTTAATGAGATTCCCGTGTACAAGCGAATTCACCTTTAGACGGCCGAATATACGCCCCGTCCGTTTTTATATCGCGAATCAGCCACTGTCGTGGTTCGCAGTTCGCGTGTATCGCTCCGTCAGCTCCGTCAGTTCGGTTATTACGATCGCGCCTCGCTTACTTGTTTTCTTCTTTTTATACTTTTCCTCTCTCAAAGGTACTAAAGCTATTTTCTGCTACTTATTATTAAAAACATTCTTTATTCCGTTCTTCTGCATCATACAGCCTGAGACAGCAGGGTCTTCTGAGATACGAGATGAATCGCTGTTCCGTTCTTTTTGTTTGAGTTTACTTCTGTTATTATGCTCTTGGCTCAATGTGCATGTCTCTCACACATACATATACAGTTCCTTTAACATTCTTAACTAATTATATTTTGATGAAATCTTGGGTATTTCTGCTCGTAAAAGGAGACTGCCTCCGGAATACAATCAATTTTCTTCTCTCCCTGTTTCCGTACACGCCACGTTTCTCGATGTACCAACTAGAAGTCTGCCTCGTTACCCCCGTTGCTGCATCGTCGCGTTTCTCCCGACCGATGCTTTTGAATATTACAGAAGTTGGGTGTTTCGGTATTTTGTATCCGCTGTTACCGTCAAACGCGCAACCTCGTTTCGCGAATGCGGAATTAAGAATAACCGGGCCGACGACGCAATTCAGTCAGGAGCACTGACCGGGATATTAAGGAGCTGCGTCAAAATATTTTGTACTGCAGGAATTTCGTTAAGTTCGTACGGTAATTTCATACAGCTCCGCAAACTTTCTTCCGGCTAGAAACGCACGAGTCCGAAAAAAGACGTCCCGCTGCACTGAATCATAAAAACCCGAGGTCCGACGCACAGGCGGATCCCTGTTCTCTCGTGTCGAGTCCACGGAATTAAACGACTCTATTCGCTCGTGAGAAATAGCCACTCGGGAATCCTCTATCAGGGGGCAGCGAGACCCGAATTTAAAAACTTTGTCCGCTGAGCGAGTCTTCCTTCGCAAATTGGACGCTACTGGAATCTCCGATGAACACTGTATCCGATTCAATCTACCCGTTATTTTTTATTATTCTCTATTACGTGTGCTTGCATTTGTACCTGCGTTCGTCTCGTCAAATGTGTAAAAGTACCAAACGGACATGTAATCCGAGATCTGAAATCGTCCACACGAAAATTGTAAAAATCGATGTTTATTTCAATAGAGGTACAGATATTCAGTTGCACTGTAAATTAACCATCAAAAACGCATTCACGGCAATTGATCCGGGGCACACTTTACATATTATTAACATGTATGTATAAATACAAAACATATTTATCGAGTCAATACTTTTATTCAGAATTGTGCCAGTTTTAAATCTCTGCTTTAAATAGTACCGTCCAACGCACTATATAAACGTTCAGGTAATGTTCACTTCTGTGGCTCGTTTACCTCCCTTTTATGCAAACTTTTCACTTCTCCTCTGCCGCGTTGCATCCCGATTTCCTCTCGATTCCTTCTCAGAATCGAACGGACGTAGATATCCGAGCGCATACGGAACGACTGAAACGGATTACCGCGGCGGCGTACCGTCCTCCCCTCGACGAGTAAAACTTTAAAGATCCTCAGCCACTCTCATTCACTGCGGAAACCGCAGTACCCAGGGATTCCTCACGCTTCTCGCGCCGGCTCGATGCTTTATAAGGGGTTTACTTTATAGACACGAACGAGGTATTAGGACGAAAGACCGGTATTAGACTGACGACGCCGGTAGAATGCGGACGGGAGGGAGGGACAAATATATATGGACAGAGGAACGAGGACAGAATGTGTTTTACGAACGTGGAAAAGACCTCCCTCTCTTCTTACTCCGTCTAGAATAGCTAGAGAAATAATTTTAGACACGATCTATTCCCGTCTGAACTGGACGCGCGAGGCATACTCTTCTCATTGGCAGAGTCCTCTGGCATCGTACATTCGCAAGCGACGGGCGATCGTGCAAACCCCACGAAAATTTCTCATCGATAACGATATCCCCGATATTACAGACTTTTCGACCGTCCTCCACCTTTCTATCTTTATTTCTCTTTTTTTCCACCGACCTTCTCCCCGATCTTACCGTCGCGCCTCTTGAGTCGACGCGCGGAAATCCTACCTCCCCCGATATCCACGCCCGTCACTGCCCATTCCACCACACAAAGCCCCATTATAGCCAAGAAAATTTATCGCCGAACGTCCTTGATCTTCCTTTTCCTTGCTCCTGCTGCTGCTCACGGCGGAAAATACCTGGATTCGAGTAACTCGTAAATCGAACTAGCCGAGTAATAAAGTCGTACCGTGACGTTGCTCGTACATGGCAGAGAGAGAGAGAGAGAGAGAGAGAGAGACTCCGCTCGAAGTTTCCACACCTTGCGACTTTTTGCTGTTGCGCACCAAGCAAAATCCTCGGGCTCTCATGTGCAAGGTGTTCTTGGGTGGCTCCACTTCGATCACTTACGATTAATAGAGAGGCAAATTCGACTTTGTCTTGCCAGAAAATCTTAATTGCGTGGATCACGTCAGTTACATAGTGTTGTAATTACGCAATTCGCTGGATATTCTGTTTCTCGATTTTTATACGAAATACAAATTCGCAAAGAATATATAAGAAACTAAGATTTGTTAAGGAAAAGTTCATGTTTTGGCGAAAAAAATTTGTAACTGACAAGATGGTTCCGTTAAGGTGATGTAGTCTGCAATATTCTTCAATTAATTCTTCATTACTTCCCTGTGACACATTACTTAATGTGGGCGGTATTTTGCGGGCACGTTTTAGAACGAAGTCTGCGATCGGGCCACCTGGCTCGAGAGAATACGTACACGACTCCGACGTTTCCCACCCTCGAAAACGTAAAGTATCGATGCCGCTTTTCTGATGAAATATCGACACTTGACTTCTTCGAGTAAATGGAACCTTTCGCGCAGTAACGTCATATGAAATTCCCGAGGGAGGAGGCCATCGCGCGCACGGTATCGCCGCAGTTGTATCGATTTAACGTCTGACCACGTATATCCTCCGTTAGTCGTCATATGCGTGTCAGGTGACCCCACGCCTTATCTATTCGTAATCCGGCTCATATTTTTCTCTAGACTCTTACAAAGTTTTTAGTATTGTTGTCACGAGATTCTTCCCTGTTACAAGAGTGCCGTGAAAATTTTGTAGGATACTCGCCAAACCCTGGCGTCCACACACACATTAAATTTATCAGATACAAGATTTTGCGCTCCTGCCGCATTACTTTATAGTGAAAACTTCTTGATCATCTAGTCCAATCAACTTCCTTCAAATATCATCGCATATAATACAAGTTTCATTAGATACTACATAAATGTTTGCAAACGTCGATCACGATATTTCCATGGACCATGTCGAATCCCTTTATTTTTCCCAGTTTGTAACGTAACGCAGACCCTTTTCACCGAGCGGTTCAACCAAACTCCGATAGGCGCATTAAATTCTGCGGGTAATCCCCCTTTTTTTTGAAACACTGGTTCTCGTGCACGGCAGCCGTTTGTCGTGCGTAATTTTCTCGGTGGGAACGTTCGCTGACAACGTATCTTACCGACGGTTCGCGATAATCGGGCCGATTTATGAGCTAAGATGGGAAGTTATCGCGGTACTAGCGAAGCAAAACGTTGGCAGCTTTATCGGTCTCGAATGCTCTCTCGTTACTGCGTGCAGCAGCAACCCTTCGGGTAGATTTACCCGCTCGCCCTATGCCACTAGTAATTAATAGATTTGTCAGAGCTCGTACCATATTTATTGCGAGGCACGGTAATATCGCTATCACGCGTTAAGCAGAACGTTCGCGTGCAATACGCGCACAATATGAAGCCCCGACGTAATCCGTAGTTAAGTTCCCGACGGCCATTTAATTCGTATAGACGCTAAATGCCATTCTTTTTTGTCGGCTACGGTAAGCCGTTTCGCGTGTTAGGGCAGAAAGACGCGGTTGATTCGCGTAATTCGAGCAAATTGCACAATAATGCCGGCGAAATATTCGCCGAGGGATCTTAATGGTATTTTTATCGACTTTTCTCCCAGCGCTGCAGCGACGGGCCTTCGTGCGGCTGTTTTAAAATGTCTGCTGCAACGAAGGAGAAGTTGTTCTACCTTTTCGTCTTTCTGACTGTAACGTGTACTGTAGCGATATATCTGTGCATTTCTTTCAATAAAACTTGCAAAAATGCTGGAATTAATTATTGAAGAATTTATTTTCCGTGCGTGCACCGCGTTTCTCTTGACCACAGCCGTATAAGGGCGCGAAATTACCATCGCACCTTGTTCGACGAAATATCTCACTTCGGCTCTGCGCATTCTGCGCCACCGGCCACGTGTCATTAAATGCAAATTTCACAGCAGGCCAACTGGAGACCAAAGTTTAAACCGCATTTAGTGAGGCGTTCTTGCCAATTACGAGGAAAATTGATATATTTCCGGAAGTAGTAACACATGATTTTCACACTGGATATTGGAATCCATCGCAAATCCCGCATTTACAACTGCAATCGTGCTTCGCGCTGTTCATGTATATTCGATGGATATTAAGCAAGATATAACAGAGAATATTTTACCGTGAAAAATGTTTTCGTTCAAGAAAATTATATCATCGACCGGTTAACGACGTTATCGGCTGTCTCGGTTCTCGTGAGCTCTAAGTCAATCTTTATTAGCCGATTTCCAATGTGATTGCGTCCAAGCGGAGAGTTATCGGATCAATTCCCGCTTATGTCAACGTATTAAATATTAGTCGTCTTCAGTGACGCGCAATCTGATCTCTAAACATGTGACATCGAATGGAACGTATCGAATAGTTCGTACACCAGACGTCATAAATTGTTTCGTATTAATAGAGGGAGATGAACACTTCAGCGAAAATGAAACGTTTCTAAGTAATATTATAGTTCTTCGTGATAAAGATGTGTCAACGCTGTCACAGAGTAATTTGAGGTGATAAATATTTTTTGATACAAATTTTTAATCTATTCCTTTAACAGGAATAAAAGCTTCCTGTACATTAGATGATCGTCCAATGAATTTGATCTCAACTCATTTTCAAAATTTCTGCACTTTTTTCACCTTTTTCTTCCTTAACATGATAGAGTTTTTATGACGCCTAGTGTACATCCGTCGGCGCGTTTTATCGCTTTCGTAGAGCACTCGCGTCTCTTTCGCAATTTCTTTTTATCAATTTACCGCCCGTCGTATACCCGGAGCGATCGACTGATATCGTATGCGCGGGTGTTACATTAGCTCACACGACCTTCTTGACTGAACGTGACCGGAGCGTGCGCGTAATGAAGCGTTCGCTTCTGTAAAATTCGTCGTGCGCAAGCGGATTTTTTACCATCGCGGCACTTGCGTGCAAGCGGATTTTTATTCTTTATGTCTTCCGATAAGTTGCAGATTCTTTTTCGACAATTTCTAATGCGTCAGCTAGCAGAGTCATCAATCTCGTCGCGAGCCAGCTGGAGAATCTGCTTCTTTCGAAACACTAGATAAGCCAACGAGCACGAAAAATGCGATAAAATGCTAAATCTACGCATAAAATTGCTAACGTACGTCAACTTTTTTTATTACTCTATATCCCGTCTATATCATACTCTATATCATAAGCTGTATATATCTAAGCAAGTTGTATTTTGTATTGAGCTTTTTTCGATTATAACAGTCTCCGGAAATCGTTTTATTTTAAATTTAATTTTTATTGCAGAAATTATATAAAGAATGACACGCGTTAACGATATCTTTCATATTTCAATCCGCTGAACCAGAAGCAATTTGTTCCAGTGATTCAATGAGCCTATTTATTTATGTTCTAAAATGTACACCTAATTAAAATTGTACTATTATGTTTTACATGCCCATTTCGCTGAGTAAAAATATCTCGAAGGAAAGCTGTTGATCCAACAAGGTAAAACATCATCTGCGTAATTATTTGAATGCATCTCGTTCAAATCGTACTCCGGTCTGCTGCACAGCGACGGTTTTCAAGCTTCAGACGGAGATCTCCCTGTGTAATCCGGACTAACCGTGGCCAGTTCCGGACCGAAACCGTCGCGTCTCCGTAAACTAGTTTATGCCGAGAACCGCGCAATAAATTATCGTGAACGGCCCCTCGGGGACCGTTTTTCGCGATGTATTATACGCTGGACACGCGCGCGGAAAGCACTTTACGCAAATGAGAAGAAAACGTACTTCTCTCTCTTTCTTTGCCGTGAAGACGGAAATCGATCTTCGAATCTCGGGCTCCATTTTCGTTCCGCTTTATAATAGATCGGTAGATCGAACGCGGCATGATGCATCGCGCAAATACAAAATGCTTCATTCCTATTTAAATGCAGCCTTCTCTAAGGAAGGAAAAGAAAAAGGGAGAGAGAGAAACGAAAGAGTTAGTCGAATTTTATTTATCTCTCACTACTCGATATAAAGGAATTTAATTCCCAGAGCGGAGTAAGTAGACCTCCATTAATCTATCGATTGTCTTCGAAGGTCTGGCCATCTTCCCGAGCAGTCGATGTATTTATTTACCGCCCCCGTTTAATGGAAATGCGGAACGCGTTACGCGAACAATCTTTCATCCCCTTCCGTATACGGACGAGAGTAAAATATAGCGGCGACCGCCGGAATGTAATCGTCCATGACACGATTACCCGCAGAAATCTTGCCGAATCATCAGGTGGTTCGCCGAACGACCGCGGCCAGGACTGCGCAGTTTGCGCGCGTGTTTGTCGCCGTAAGCCTAATTGTAACCCGGTTAATTACAGCGTTTATTTGCGCCCACCCGCCCGCCCGCTCGCCCTCCCGCTCAGCCACGCGAGTCACCCCGCTATCGCTCGCGTTTCGCCCAAAGATCGGTAATCGTTTATCACATTCCGCGCAGGGACTTGATTAAGCCAGGCCGACCGATAATGATATTGAATGTACGATGAACCGTCATCAATTGTCGGCGCGAGTTGCGAAATGCGTCGCTCTACGATCGGTAGCGTTAATGAAGTCAATTAAGCGGCAGAGACGGAGGGGGAGAGAGACGGCTGCGTTCCGCAACGGGAAAATCTTCGCCGAAGCGCCTGTCATGTGCATCGACTCTACCCGGTCACAGATTTAGCGAGATGATTCGATCGATCAAATCCCTTTCCGTTACTGCTACATGCGACCATCCCAACGACGTGTCCGCGCTGCATCTCTCTCTTCCGCTCGCCCACTCTCGCGTTCCCTTTGCGTCCCGCTCTGCCGCCCTTCCGCCCCCTTTTGCTTGCAAAGCGCACGCCGGGCAATCTCATAAAGATGAAAGCGATTTCTCGATGTTAGCGTTTTAATTTAATCCTCTTACGCGCGGAAAGCGGCGAGCAAAAATGTTTTGTGGAACGTCTTCCAACTTTCTCGTTTCGTTCTCTCTTTGTCGAGAGACTTCCAAGAGATACCGCTCGCTCGACGCGTCTCTCTGATTGCTGCTAGTCCGATCCTGTTTGATTGTTAATTGAAAATTTCACGATACATGACGTTCCGTAATTAATCGATAAGAGTTTCTTAGCCCCTCAGTTAATCCATTCGTTGTTAAAAATATATCTGTGTATATATTAACAATGTATATATACATGAAAACGTGAGGAAATAGGGAGAATGGAACGAAAGCTTAGTCACTAATCGAATTCGCGCGTAACTATTTAACGAGCGTTCGCTATCTCATCTCGGCAGTATTTCCTGGACCGCGAGGGTAGAAAAAAAGAAAACGTGCAATGGACGACGAGTCGCAGTCCAAATATTAGCCTTCTTATCGCGAGTCAATGACGTCGAGAATAATATCTCCGCTATGCGTTCCGCATCTGCCGTTCATCTCTCGTGCCGCCGGGAAACTCCATTCCGTTCGCTATCCCGTAACGGGGAACGAAGTTATGGAAGTTCGCGGACGCGCGCGGCTAAAGTAGCGGTTGTGCAGCTCGAGCTGTGTCGCGCGGCGCCGCGCTCAGAGAGATTGTCGCACCATCGTCGTCTCCGAACACCATAAGGCGGCGGCGAGTTGCTATTATCTTCGCGAGCGAGATCGATAATCCGCCCCGTGCTCGCAAAGACACACGGATCCGAGCTTCCGTGCAATCTAATTAGTCGGGCGACGACGCCGGTGTGGCGAATGTCGCTCAATACAATTGCGACCGACGATTGGAAATGATATTTGCTTATTACTCGCGCTCGTCTTAACCCTCGGAGAGTTAAGGCTGCCTGAATGCAACCATACTTCCTACGCCCCACAGCGAATTAAGGGAAATCATTTTCTCGTAATTCCGTTATTTTGTACGTGATTTTTCGTTGCACAAATATTTGATGTTCAATACGTGAAATTGGGACAAAGTAAAGCCCTCATCATGAATGCTCTTTGTTTCTCCATCAGGGTATCTTCTGCATTTTTATGTGGAGTTATTTTAATGAAATAATGGTACTAACGCGGAACTCTGATTTTTATAGAAATACGGATTCAAGTAATTTTGTACATTTCATGCTCCGTCGATTCATGTATTTTATTCACAGCAGACTCGGCTGTTTTTAATATTTTAAGCTCGTCTTCGCAATTGCCTTAACGACGTGTTACGTTTCCTTTCTCCGTTTCCTCTTTCCTCCTTTTTTTCAGAAAGTCTCCGCGTATCCCCGAGGTAATAGCGGCGATATAAATGTTTCACAGTGTCACCCGCGGATTCCCTGGTTGCCGCAAAATTTGATTAACGAATCTCCTGAATTTTCTCTCACAGGCACATCAGTGCACCTGAAGTTATGACGGCTCCCCGACGAATTATTAATGGCGCCGTAGGATTACCTCTGTTTCGTGATTCCGCGCTTTCCCGCTAGTTACCCGCATCGAGATTCACTCGGCGAATCGTGCGGCGCATGCAATTATTTCACGCGTTTCGCCGTATGGAGATCATTGAAGATGACAATGACCGCGATACGATGATGCTCCCACGAATCCGTATATCGCATGTCATTTTACCTAGATTATAATTCCGTCGACGTTCGTTCGAAATAAAATTATGAGCCGCGTGCATGCGATGGAGAATTCTGAGGTGCGCATTATCGATCGGATGCGTAGCAACTGTCGCTAATTGCGATTGACGATTAATAATTAACGCGTACATCCCTAATCCGCCGCGAAATAATGTATCGTCCCGTGTTGCGTCGTGCGTGCAACGTCCGGTATCAGGGAAGACTATTCGCGATAGCAGGATATCAAACAAGAAATATCGCGTTATTTCGTGCGTGAATCTTTCAGAAAAGCAGTACTCGACTTTCATAAACAGCTCTCTCGAGTTATCGATAAACGGTGATATAAATTTCAGTTATTTATACTTTACACGGTATTACTCAATTTTCAGATAACTTCGCGCTCCCACTGGTTTGTTTACCCACGAATTTGCGAGGATGGTTCGGTCAACGTTTCGATCATTGACGCGAAAATTCGCAAGGTTCTCTCCCACGAATCGCAATGATTGCCAATGTTGGCTCACTGGACTCGCCAGTGTTTCCAGTCAATAACGATCGAGCGCACGAAATCGCGACTAATCGCGGCGATGAGAGCGATCGCCGGCTCGTGCGCGCATCCCGCCTGATCTTGCGTGGGCGTCGCGGCATCACGCAGCACGCCGGCGTACACGGACGGCGGCGGACGGTTATGCGACGCCTCGCGCCGCCGTCTCGCAGTAGGCGACGCGACCTCGGCCCGTCAGGATCGTACGGGTGATTTATGCGAGGAGACGGGGGTCATGCCGGTCTCTTTACACGCTGCCAGCCGCGGCAGATCAGGAGACAAGAAAAAAGAGCGGCCGCGAATGCCACGTGTCTTGGCGGTAGTCTGGCATTAACCGGCGATTGTGTGTGGTCCTCGTGTGTGTATTTACGCGAGCGGGAGTGCACGCCGGCTGAGAAGAGAAGATGATACAGTTTCGAGGTGGGAAAAGACGCGCGTCGCACGACGATAACCGACCAGGCGGTCTCAGTGTGGATTGATACGAGGGAGAAAAGTGGTAAAGTGCAAGACCGGCCAATGCAGCGCGATATATACGAGCCGGATATCTGGCTGGCGAAGAGGAACGCTAGAAGAAAAGCCGAGGGAGAGAAACGATCGTGAGTGTCAAGACAGACGGACAGGAGAACGTATAATGTAAATTGGCTCGCGATCGTGCACTCGCACGGTGACGCAACCGCCGAGCGTCGAGTGCGGTTGGCCACGGTGATATGCATGCGTTATATCAGACGACATCGATGATTACGTTAGAGAAGAAAGAGCGAGAGAGAGAGAGAGAGAGGAAGAGACAAAGAGGAGAAAAGTGGAGACTATCGTGACGAGAGAGAAAGAGCGAAGGAATCCGCGATGCGATCATTTCCGATCCTGCGGGAGAGCCGCCGGTAGTCACGGTTTCCTCGCTAGGAAGCCACCGTACATTCTCCCCGCCGCGCGCGTCTGACTCCGCACGACCTTTTCCACTTTCGACTATCTTCCGGACTGGGGCGCGGGGGTATTCTTCCACGGTGATATGCGAGCCCGCCGTATATCTTGGCGGTTTTCAGGTCGTTAGCGATGCCGGGGGTGGAACGAAGGGAACGGGGGGCAGACAGAAGCGGGAAGCGCGCGCGAGATTCTCCCTGAAACTTCCCGGGGATACCGAACGTTTTAGCCGAGGACGATCGCGCTCGCCGGAGCCGCGACTTTCCGCTTCCTCTCGCCCGTACGCGGCCGTCGTGTCAACACGATGATCGGTTAAGTTTCCGGTAAATTTAAATTTCTTTCGCTCGCTTCGGTTCGGAATGTTTGTAAATCGACGCATGACCGATCTGTTTGAATCATAAGGACGGTTTTTGCTGGAGAGTGCTCGTCGACACGCGAGAGCTCTCGAACCCCATTTGCCCGTTTATATCTGCGAATATAGATTCGCGTTATTTTCGTACTCCGCAGATCTCTTTTGCAAAACGAGTTCGCGTTTATGCGCTCTCTCTCTCTCTCTTTCTCTCTTCTCTCTCGCTCGCTCGCGCGCACTTTTTGTCTTTCTTTCTCGATAGCACGCTCGCTCGATAACTTGCACAGCAGTGAAATCGCAAAGTCATAGTCGGCCTTTAAAACGTTCGTGATTTAGAAAAGATCGATCGGATGAGCTAGATTCGCGCGTCTCTCGATTTCCTCGAGAGCAGCTTCGAGCCACCACCGCCGTCACCTTCTCCTCCGCCACGTTGTTTGTAAACAGCATCGATCGACGGTTCCTCGGTTTAATCGGATCAGCGGCTAATCCGATCGTTGACGTTTGTTAAACGTTCCTTCAATTTTTTAACCCTCCGCTTAATGCTCTTCTCCGCGAATCGTCCATCAGTCGCGCGATTGCGTTTTGCAATCCTCCTCTCCCGTTTCCCCCGCCAATCGCAATTTATTTACCTACCTCGTTTATACGGGGGTTGTTTCGTGACCAGCGTGAGCCCTCTTATGCAAATTTCAGCGCAGCTTTTTTCAATGTTTAAGCGTTTCTTTTAACTACTCGAAGTCTATCAGATTCAGAACTGTCTAACTTGGGGTTACGAATGTATTACATGGTGATGACATGTGTCTTACGAAGTATCAATTTTGAAAAGGAAATGAGAAGTCTACCTGAAGAGTCTTTTTTAAATTGTATTAAAAAGTTTGATGCAAAATTTCTCAGACGTTCGAACGATTTCGCGTGTAATTGCATGTCGTCTTGCACTTCGCGCTAAGTAAGCCAAACTGCCGTGATCTTTCTACCGTCGCAAGCATCACGAGATCATGAGGTTAAGCTGTCCGACAGTTCGCTAAGAGTTCGTCCCATCAGTCGAAAGTTTTCCGCGAAATCGGCCGAAAATCAGGGAAGCTTTTAACCCTTTCGGTCTGGCGGAGCGGCAACTCGGTGAAGTGGTTTCTGCTGGCCAAAGCGCCAATCCACCAGCGTGCCAACAATAGTAATCGGAGCATTTAGCAGAGGCGACGTTTCATGATAACGTGTCATGAAGAGGGATTGTCTCGTGTAACGCCGCATCGTGACATTTACAACGTTTTGTAATGTTATTAGGGTGAAATGCCCTGAAGTGTTACGAAGTTTGAATATGCGATGACAAAAAAGGAACGTTGCAACGGATAATTCTGCCATAATGTATGTAACTTATTGCGGAAACACGTCGGCGGGAAAGTTGCCCCTAGTTCATCCAACCCACCCCGGACGTCGAAGGCGCTTATTCCGCGGAGAGCCACTTCCGGCTGGGCTATTATACGCGCGATCCTTTACGCTGTCTCACGGTGTGAATATCGTTCATCGATCCCTCGTCTCTAATTTGCCAAATTACTCTTCTCCATGAGAAAAGCACGCTCGTTAGCGACTCTGGGCGAACGGACGCGCTCGCGAAAGACGTACGCGTGTCACGGAAGACGACGCGGTTAAATTAGAGCCATAACTCGTCGAGATTAATTTTCGGCGGTGGCAAACACGCCGCGGACGGTTTTCCACGCCGAGAACCGAGCGCACCGAGCGTTAATTTTTCCATCCGTCCGGGATTTTACAAAGGAAGGCGAGCTAATTCTATCCTCGACGGCGTAAGAATGGTATTCTTTTCGTGATTACGTGCACAGTGCAGCATGGACTCGAGTTACTTCAGCCATCGTACGGATCATTTACATGAACCAACATTTACCATCTCGTTTTTTACTTCCTCTGTCTAGCATTTACTTTTCGCATGTATTTCGCTGATCGAGGTATACTTCGTTATTGTTTGTACATTCCAACGAGTTTGTCGTTTAAAAACTTACTCTCGCGTAAAAATGTTTAAAAAGTCCTTCGAATGTTTTACATGTATATTTGCCATCATATCGCTTTGTTATAGTTTGGAGATCTCAAGCACCATTATAAGTCGGAAGCATAAATACAGTGACAACTTGACTCTCTCCATGCTTAAAACGGCCTTTGGAATTATCTGCTAAAACGCCGATAAAACTCTGTGAATTACCCTGCGTATATTTATGTACCTCGTACGTTTCTCTGGTTGTTCAGGAAGAATTTGTCTCCTGGAATGTACGTATTGTAATATATATTGTAGTATCGATTCTCAATCTGATTCTAAATACATGAAAGAGCTACTGCACGCTCGAGGCAGATAAATCGGCGCGTAACAGACTGTGAATGCTGACGGAGAGAGATAGCGGTAATACAAGGATACAATGGATTGTTGGGAAGCGTACACCACTAATGCGTTTCCTGACGTTTCCGCCGCGGAAATTCGGGTGGGCTTTGCGTGAGCTCAAGTAACTTTGTGCTAATAATCCATCGGATTCGCAAGTGCGCCGTGATAATGGCCGTTCGTTTCTCGTTTACCCGTCATTGAAGCCTCACTCCTCGAGTTCTCACTCTCGCGAGTCTGCCAATCCGACAGATCTTCCTCGCAGCGGCCGACGAGGGGAGAAATCTCAGTCCTCCCAAGTTATATCACTGCGCGCCTCGTTTATCTCACACCTCGGGCGCTTCTTTCCGCTCGCAGGTTTAATTTTCTTAGCGCGAGGCGTGCGTACGATGAAAAATAAACCAAGGAACTTTCGAAGTTGTCGGGAAGATATATGAAGCGCGAAGTGTGATGCAATATCAGCTATTAATTAATCTCGGAGCATTTAGGAAACTTCGTCGAAATGGATATATTAATTTAATATTAAAAAAGTATGTATAAAAAGATGCACACAACGAGAGAAGAAATATTTTGCAATTATCCAGTTATGCGAGTCTCTGTTTTACAAGAGTTTCTCCGCCTTTTCCACATCTCAGTATTTCCGGAATTTAATTCGTGAATCTTGCGCCGTCTCTCCGGCATCGACTTCCTTCTTTGTCTACTTTAATCTGCCGTAATCGTCTTTATGCGCGCTGCGATTCGCGAAGAAGAAGCGGCATCAAGCGCGCAATCAAAGTGTCGCGGACAAACGCGCTGCGAGAAGAAGACGGAACAGCTACGAGGGTGACTGGAAGTGTCTGGCGAATTTGTATGACTTGTTGTCTACCTAGCCAGCAGTTTTGAGTAATCGCTCGCTCTTTCCCCTCGGTTCCTCTCCGCTGCTCCGAAACATCCCTAAGCTGGGCGTCAGTCGTCACCCTTGCGCGAGTTCCCTGGCGCGCACGACCTACCCTGAGGCATTCTTTACTCTCCCATCAACGCGGCGCCCGCCGCATCGTCGTCGCCACAGTCGTCGTCGTTGTCGTTGTCGTTGTCCCAGGGTCGTTTCTAGGATCCGAAGCGCACACGCAGGCACTCCCGGAATCTCGTTTGTACATTTATTTTACTCCCTTCAACGTTCCTCTCTCGTTCTTCCACTTTTCTTTCTTTTTTCCCGCGTCCCTGCCTCTTCCTCTCCTGCCGTCCTTCGATTCGCTGTCGCAGTCAGAGTGGCACGGAACGGTGGGAAATAAATGGCCCCTAATGGATTTCTTAGACGTGCGCGCGCGGGCGCGCGGCAGAACTCAGGTGCAGCAATGCAGGAGTACCCTGGCCCTCGAAAGTACGGCGGAACTCTAAATTACAGGAATCATTGCCTCTCATCTCATCTCTCTCTCTCTCTCTTGCTTCTTTCCGTTCCCTTTCAACGTTCGGCAGATCACCAGCTGCACGACCCTATCGGCGCCGATGAAAACTTTTCACCCCGTCGTTTCTTCCCGCGGCCGTGTGCGTTCGCGGCGAACTTTTCGTCTTCACCAATAATCTCAGCGACATCTCGGTGACCTCGACCGCACGCGCAGCTTACTCTCTCTCTCTTTCTTTCTGTCTTTCTCCTCTCTTGGCCCACGTTCTCGCATCTGTGGTGATTTTTCAAGCTGTCCCGCGTGCTCGGCGAATTGCCGACCGGCACAAAGCGTAATTTTATTTGCCAGATTTATCCCGGTTCTTTTTCGACGTTTTCCAGTCATCGTTCCAAGAGTGGAGAAGCAGGTGGGAATGAGAGGCATCCATTGTGTAGTTTTGGTCTATAAGGTTGGGCGTTTAATATTGCGTGCTTTGCATTACATCTGGATGTTTACATAAATTATGTCAACTATTTTATGTTTGGAATCTATATTTGAATATTTGGAAAAAAGAATCACATGTAGCGATCCTAAACTTTGACAAAGTCAAGTCACCATTACGTTACAACAATTTTTAAATATTATAATCAGCATCTTTCTTTCTAAAGTTTCCAAAAGCCCTCAAATCTGCTACAAAGCACTCTCTACGTAAAACTCTGTAAGAGCTGTACTGTAAGAGCTTTATTTTTATTAAAAATTTTATTAGAATTTGAAAGAAAGAATGATATATATTTAACGGAATATAGTTGTAATAGAAGAATATAATAGCGGAAATAAAGAATTTGTCTTGCGAGGAACGTGATGAAATAAAAAATCGTATTATCCTGGTGAATCACATGCCGAAGTTTGTTGTCTCTTTAATGAGCAGAAAAGTTTTCTTTCTTCGTCAATAATCTCGATGGATTTCGACGTTCGGAGATCTCTTATTTTCTTATCATTAAAGTTTTTCTCTCTGTTTGCAGCTTCCATTGGTAAAACATACGTTCATATTTGTATAGAAATTTGTTTGTAAATTTCACTTCTTTGCCTGCTCGCTCTGGCGTTATCTCACTCCACAACGGCCTTTCATTTACTCCATTTGAGCGGGGAAACGTCGGCGTCGGCGATGAATAATTCCCAACAAAAATCTTACCGATGCGCCGCGCAAATTCACAAGAGGCACATCACAAACGAAATCAAGTAATTTTTAAAAAGTGATTTAAAAAACAGTTTGTATTTAAACAACGTGACATGCATAGTAAACGTATCTCTATGTGACTGAAAGTCGCAAGTGTTTTCAACAAAGAAGATTTATAACCACGCTGATTCAAAGTAATGACAAATACTTTTTCCAATATAATCTAATCATTAAATTACATCCGAAATTATTAGTTATACATTGCATAAAAGATTAATAGATGTTGTGTAATGTTTTTCTGTCAAATGTCGGTTTTCCTCTTCCCGAGCTGACGCATTGTACTGTAACGATAATAGCTTGCATTAAGCGCACGTGGAGATTCCACAGAGGTTACGATAAGCTAAAATACTCCTGCGCTGGAGTATCGTCACGTCGCAATCTACTGCGATCCTAGCGCGGATCGTACATTTAACGACCGTTTTGCGGGTCCGTCCTGTTCGACACGAGCGTCTGGACGAGGCGCCAGAATTTCCGTTGCCGTTGCCGTTGCCGGGCTTTATAATTGAGAGAACGAGCGCTTTAGCGATGCTAATTCGGTGAGTTGCTCTAACAAAACAATTTAACACAGCTCATACATAAATCATCGGCGGCAGATAAAAGTTTTCTGGCCGGGTGTGCTATGGGCGGGCGGCAACAGACGGGCTTGAAAGGACCCGTCGCGTCCTTCGATGTACCTCGCCCGTCATTTTCGCCCTCCAGACCTCGAGGAGGAGCGGAAAGTTGAAGCTTTTCCAGACGCGCGGCCCGTTCCTTCGGCCCCTCGCTGACACTCTAAATCTCGTTTGGAAATCTCGCTTCTTCGATAATCCATTCCCGGGCGTTCGCCCCTTCTCGGCTCTTTGCCGGCAAATCGGCCTGAATCGCGCAGCGCGCGCCGCTTCTTCGGCTGCATAGGGAATAATAAATGCGTCTTAATGACGCGAAGCCGAGATCAATGAAACGCGTCGTATAAGTTATGAGGGTCGAAGTGAAGTCTTGATATAGTGAAAGTAATAAGTTAAACCAAAATAGCGCCAGAGATAGAACGTCGCACTTATTTTTATCTAAAAGCACCCCGATATCATCCCTAATGATTTATGAAGTCTTTTCTAGACACAATTAGAGAGAGAAGAAAGAGAGAGACTATAGAAACACTCTTGTTCTGTCGTGTTAAAGTGTTTAAAATTTGCTGTTTTATTGACGTTACACTTTGAAAACATTGGAATACAATTAATAAACTGCAAAAATATTCACTTGTGAGAACAAGCATGCATTTTTGCTCAATGCTTTTACCATTAAATAAACAGACATTTACAAGGGTGAAGCTTATATCTGTGCGTGGGAAGAAAAATAAATATCCAAAACCTATATCAATGAACGATCCGCGTTGATGTAACTTTCAACCACGTCCGTGTTTAAGAGTTAAAATTATCACTTCACTTAAATAGGTATTACGTTTTGTCCCTCCATGATGGAGAAAATAAAAAAAAGGAAATGATCTCAATGCACCTCGTAGCTTTTGCTCCGGAAAACATCCAACGTGCGCGTTTGAAGAGAGAAGCTCACCCTCCTGCACTCCGCGTTTCTCGCACTACGAAAACTCGACCTTCGTCGGCGCCGTCACGAATGACGAAAGTTTCCGCCACTACGTGACGAGCGCATCGCACCCTCGCCGCCCTTTCACCCGGCCCTTCCCGTTCGCCGTTGGAATAATGCGATCCTAGCGCAAAAAAGCGGGAAAAACTGTAAACTGAAGTAACTCGCTGGAAGTCGTCCGATCGATCGCATTGTGTCTCTCATCGCATGATCGCCTCCCCTTCCTCAGGGGTACACTCGAAAGTTTCTTCGTCGAGGTTTCGCGATGGGATAGTTTCTCTGATACCACCGCCGTCATTTCCTCTCTCTCGTTCTTTCTCGGTGCTCTTCTCGTCCGACCACCCCCAGTCGCGCTAATGTTATTCGAGCTGTGTTCTCGGCATAAAGTGTTACCCTTTCGGTTTTCTCGTTTCTCCCTCGTCCCGCCGGTGGTTTTATATAATTTTTTTATTGGCCGTATGCTCTCTTCGCCGAGCGAGAAGCGAGGAGCGCAAGCCGGAAAATTCATGTGAGAATATTCGACGAGGCCGCGCTTTAGTTCGCTACGCTTCCTGCAACGAGGTCTCTAGATAATATACGATACTCGTACGCGGAAATTTTTTCGAAATGACGGCATCGTGATGCCGGATCGTGACACAATCCTCACGCCACAGGCACAAAACGGTGATTAATTAAACGGAAGCTAAACCCGTGTCGCGGTGGATCGAACAACGCGTGTTCAATGTTGAATTCGCCCTTTTTCCTCAAAACTCGCAGCAATCGTCGTGGTGCGCGTCGTCCTCAATACCGCTATTATTCGCTTGTCCATTTCTCTTCCGTGACACGATGATTTCTCCTGGTTTTCCATATTGTACCCGTGTATACATTTTTTCGGTAGCGCGCGCAAAGTGGCCGTGAAATGTCATTTGCGAATTTTATTCTCCCACCACGACCTGACCATTCTGTACTTTCCGCCATTATTCCTTTGCTCTTTCCTTTGTTCGAGTGGTGGCGGTGAGGAACGGGTGGCGGGGATCGGTTTTCATCGCGACACGATGATGAATGCGGCAATGTCCGCCCCGAGGCGAGAAACACCATGGCTCGTAGTCGCGCGCGCGCTCGCGATTCGTATGTGGCGTATATACTATACTCGGGGATTGCCCGAAAGCTCGGGTTTACGAGATTTCGCGTCTACACCGCTCTCGGTGCTCTTTCACGCGCGCGCGAGCGCGGGAACGCTGGATTTATTCGCGCTCCATTTCGCGCGATTTTCTTCCCGTAAATCTGCGTCCGCTTGCCCGCGCCATACAACACGCTCCCGGTTTCCTCTCGGCGTGGCGGCGAAGATTTGCATGCGTTTCGTCCCGCGAAAGCGCAGCAGCGTCGGCAATTCAGGGAAAAATCCGTCGCTCGCTCTCGGAGCAATGGAGCGTTTCGTAACGGCATCAGTTAACCCTTGGTCCGTTTATTTCGCGACGGGCGTTATCCAGTTATCCCTCTCCCGTCTGTCGAGAGGCGGGACAACGTGAAATAATAGTAAAGAAACGATAATTCGTAAATTTTCGCGCTGATACCGGAGCTGCTTCTTTCTTCTCCGCACGTAGCTCGTAAATCTTTCCATTATTTGGTTGCATCGACGGCACGTTGAGGGATCCGTCGCATCGTTCAAGATTAAAATGAAAAATCGCGTGGCGTGTTCGCGCGCGGATAACAGCTAATGCGATATTTATACGAGCCGACGTTACGTATAATATTTTTCCGTCGTGTTGCCGGTCATTCCGGGGCTGATGTTTACCTGCGGATACCGGGGCGTCGCTCTCGGTGGAAGGACTTCGTATACCATCTCAGCCATCCTGGCCATCGTCGTCCGCCGTCGTGTCCACAGTACATCCCCGGCTTACGAAGTAACCGAGTCCGAGGCGAGAAAAGCCACGCAGAGCGCGACTAGTGAGCCAATATCGTTGTCGCCGCTACGTCGGGCTAGCAACTCTCGCCGGGCAATATAATGCTGCCTGTCTCACTTTTCGTATTACGTCCGAGGTCGCGCACAAGTACTGTCTCAATAAAACAGGCGGGGACACAAACGGCGCAACCCCGGGCGATCCTTTTCTCGAGACGATATCGCGGAAGTCGTTCGACGAGGGTTCGTGAATCTCGGCGCGGAGCGTCGAAATCCGCGACGAGGCGAACCTATTAATTTCACTTTCTACAGGTTCCACCGGCGGCTTCAATGAGACCGCTTCTCGCTCGTTTTGCACCGCCTTAGCGGGCTATAAATCCCACGCGGTGGCTGACAGAGAGGAATAGGAGGAGAGTCCCGGTCGTGTTCCAATTTTGGCAGAGTCCCGATGCCACGACGAATGTCGACGATTCTTTAAAGCGATGTGCTCCAGCGAGGCGCGGGATTTACGATAACGCGCGGAATCGGAGGATCTTAATGCTCGCGAGAGGGCAAGGCGGTGGAAACGCGGTCGTTCTTTATCGCAGTCGCGCGCGAGGGTAAGCGACGATAATTTTCCGCGACGTCTTAATCCTCTCTCTCGCCGCGATGCTCGAGTATGATGGAACTGTTCGTTGTCGCAAG
This sequence comes from Ooceraea biroi, assembly GCF_003672135.1. Lineage (NCBI taxonomy): Eukaryota > Metazoa > Arthropoda > Insecta > Hymenoptera > Formicidae > Ooceraea > Ooceraea biroi. Next base: position 6,164,246 of record NC_039513.1, on the reverse strand, counting down.
TAGTGCGATTTTAATGTTCCCATAAATATCAAAGGCGCAATTTTCCTCGCCAACCGCAATGTGGACGGAAAATCGTCGTTCTTTCTTTCCCGCTTTCTTCAACGTGAGTGATGAGAATAACCAAGTAATTAATCTTTGTTCACACGTCTCCGCATACCCGCTGCACCAACTTCGCATGCAAATTACAGACCTGCTTTGCACGTGATTCGGCTATTAAGTTTATGGAAGAAACTCATACATTTTATTAGACAAGAAAGGAGTAGATTATCTGGCGCATTGTTTACGTGCTAAGCCGGAGCACATATGGGAAATAATGGATGTATGAAAGATCAACTGCATATATTTTCTCTCACCGCGCCAGCTTGGAAAGGGAGATACATCTGCAGATTTAATTGGTTACATTACGCGTGTCCATAGTCATTTTTCGCAGAGGGTCTTTTGATAAACAACAGCGTTAGTTCGACTTTATTCAGATGACCCGGTATATCCAATTCGCGTCCCAGAAAAACAAGCCGGCGCGTACGCTCGCTCGCTCGCTCGTGAGCGCTCACAATCCCTCGAAATGCGTTTCCTTTTATTCAATATCGAGGTGGGGTGTACATCGAACCGCGCCCGGCTCGCGTCGGAATTGACGCGCGCGGGATGGAACAACGATTTACAGTAAAGCAGCGGCACCGCATTTCAATAGTCTCCCGGTGAGAGCGAGCAACTTGCTGCGGAACAAGGTGTATAGCCTGAGCGAACGGTGAGGGGTGTAACGCTGCACCTCGGTACATCGGCTCGCCCGGCAGAAATATCCGAAATGGTAATGACATTTAAATGCCATTCATAAACGTCAGCGCGCTACCACCGCCGCGAGCACGCGCGCGCGCGAGCGAGCGAGCGAGCGACCGGCGGGAATTTTCATTTCGACCGGCAAAACGAGACGCAGCTGCGGCCGAGTGAATTTCGTTAGCATCGCTAAAATGGGAAAGCAGCTAGTGTCCGCGTGTCCGACCTCTTGCGAACGGTAAATCCGGATCCTCAAACGAGGCGAAAGAGCCTTCTTATAACGGCTGCGAGGATCCACCGCAGGACGCGTTGATTAAGAACGCCGTTGGCTATCGGCGCGATATCCTCGCGTTTCTCGGCGAGATTCGTGACCGTAGAACTGTAAATCGTAGATAAATTGTATCCACGTTAAAATTGTTAATTTGAATAATTTGTTGTTAAAATTCAATATTAAGATGTTCGACATGTTTTATTTTCACGAATAAAAAGAAGAATTGGTCCAATGTTTGTCTAATGCGGGGCACTTGCAAGGCTGCAGCAGTCATCTTCTGCAAGACTATTTGGTAAATTTTTGCGATATGCCCTGATGAATATATTAGTAATAGTATGACATCGCAACGAGCCATGCAACGAACCGTGCGTGGCCCGATATGTAATTATTATTACTAGCGGAACGAGAGAACGCGCGGCACTCGAGAGTACGACGAATGTATAATGTACTTGGCTGGGGATGCAACCGTCGCCCCGACCAGTGGGGAAGCTGAATGCTTAAACGGCACCGCGCATTTGAATGCTTAACTGACACGTTCGAGAGACGCGCGACGCGAAAAAGCGACCGGCGTCGTAAACGTCGCTCGGCGGGACGGACGGCACCGGGACGGATGCTCATTACGATTTTATCCCGACGAGTGCAGGCCACGATTTTCGGCTCTCCCTCGTTGATCCTTGGCGCAGCGTTAGACGTGCGGATGCACGATGTTCGAGTATGTTCCTCGCGCACGTCACCGTAGACGAATAATTCAGTCTTCACGCCTCGCTTCCATCTAGCTCTCTTTTCGTCCCTCTTTGTCATGCCTTATGTATCTGGATCGTAATTGCAAAAGACACGATATGCAGCAGCGAGTTAGGTTCATTTGCTTTTTCTCATTCGTATTCGTCGAATACCGTTTCACAGCAATCCAAGAAATTTCATTTCTTGCAATCTTGCAATTTGACTCAGCTAATGAAATTGTCGGTTTGCAGAAAGCGTATCTAAATAATGTCACTATCGCGAATTCTGCAATACGTACGGTTCTACTTCGCCAGCTGCATCCTAATCGCGCATTATTTTTGTAGAGACGTGGCTTTTCCCTCCGGCGCTAGTCGTTCCTTTCTTCGAAGGAGTTAGACACCGTCTGGATATTAAAGATTTTTCGCACAATACACTTTTTTAGCTATTTTGCGGCGCCGCTAGATCTCAGGACTGAGAGTTTTCTGTTTCTCTGGCTTGTGCGATCAATAAAATGTATGAAAAAAAACCAGATGCGACGCGAGTCGAGTGAAAATACCAACGTGTTATTTTGCTCGTCATTGCGCGAAACGGCATTACGAGATCGCTTGTTCTTCGTCGGATTCTGTTTGGTACACAGATATTTACTAATATAAATGTGAAATGTAAACATCAGAAGAAGGAAAATATGTAGAAAGTACGAAAAAGAGGAAAACTATACGCATAGCGAAATACTCAAATAATTTGTAAAGATAATATAATATGTTACGATACGTTAAAATAACAATATAAATAAATAAAAAGAAAACACGATACGCAAATGCACAAGAAGCAGTAAATACTCACATTACTCACTTGGCCTATTTTCAACGGCAAAGAAACGGGAAAAGGAGGAAGCAAAATCGGAAACTACGGAAGAATATTCGCACGCTTCAACGATAATAAGTGGCAATTTAATAGACGTAGCAACTAGTTACGATATATTGCACATATAATGATTGAAATTATAATTGTCTTACTTAGCCATTTTTTTCGATGACAATTTAGCAATGATGCTATTGAAATGCAGACGTTATGTGTGCCTAGAATGCTTCGCTTCAAAAGAATTAATACGTCGTTATATTCATTAATTTTACTACAATTATAGATATTCATCAAAACTCTTCTCCAAAGAATAATCGGCATCTCAATTACTTTTATTGGTGATACATTTTCGATATCTTGTCAATCTTTATAATCGTTTAGGAAATAGAATATTCATAGGATATTAGGACAGTGTCGAATGATGCATTATGTTCTCTAATGGAAACAGATTTTGACATTAAATGCCTTTGTTGGATTTCCATGGTCGGACATAATTAAAACTCACCGGAGGACGAATGTAAATCTGCAAATTTATAATATGTCCACGTGTGTGGATACGTATGTATAAACGTATCTTTCCGGATCCCTCATATTCTCGCGATTTTGCGCTTAATGACGTAATTCCGTGCTCACCGTTATGGAGGTGACATTAAAAAGTATCCTCGTAATCGTGGAAAAGCTAGAGCACGGCGTCGCCTGCATTATGCACATTATGAGGGTACTCGCGGCATTAATTTCGATCCGCTGGAGTGCGAATTTTAAGAGTTATGACAGCAGGCAAGCAAGTATTTTGAAAATTATGTCTACCACAGTATATTCATATTTTCAGGATTCGTATGAGAAACAGAGAAAACGAGACAGAGATGCATCTCGTCGCAAAAACATTTGCCGCTTTGTCTTGAATAGATCAAGATGTCGATGTTTCCGCGTTGACAATAAATAAAAATGAGAGATAATTTTGATTAAAATTACGAAAATGATTCTTTCATTAGATTTAAATAGTTTTTTCGTAAATAAATTCTTAATGTAAAGTTTGCTAAAACATATCAGGATATTTAATATCAAATATTGAGATATTAGAGATAACATTCGTGAATTCTTGCTGACTTCTCGACGACCGGGCTTCGGATTAACCAGAGGACCTCATTACGCGGGACACGAGCGGGAATTTCCGGGACACCGCGTATGCCGTGTAAACTTTTCAGTCGGAAAATCTCGCGCGACTTAATCCCCGGGCAGGAACAGTACGTACCGAGTGCACGAGCGATCGACTTAGGACGTTAAACCGGGCTTAATTCTTTCGCACGAACGTGACTGCAGGATACGCCCATCCGGAGGGCTGTATTTTTTCTTTTTTTCCGGTTTCTGGGTAGAGACCGATCCTCATTGCGTATGCCATTTTCCCTGTTCCCGGCGGCGAATCTCCCACGCACGCGATATTCCTCACCGCTTACGAAAACACTGTGCACCACTTACCGGAGCCGCTTCCTAACGATCTTTGAATACACCTTTCGCTCTTTCTGCCTTTTAGCATTTTCTTGCATCCCATCCTCCGCCCTCTTTTCATACCCACCCTCCGCAAGAAACTTTCGCTGATCTCGCCTCGCTTTGGCGTGTAAAAACCTTTGAGATGCAGATCGAAGTTTAACCCGCGCGAAATGCAAAGTACACTCTGTCGGCGGCGTAAACGTGATTTCGGCATTGAGAAACTGAAATTTCGCGCGGATTCGATATGGCGATATCATGATGGGATAGCGGGATCCAGTAAATTCAGAGTGGCCGGAGGTATTGTTTAATCTTAATTAAGAATAACTGATGCTGCCGCGATTGTGCTTGCGATGCCGCATCGCGATTACGGCGTCTAATCGGGGAACTTGCGAGTTCGCAGAGTAAGTATCTGGAAGAAAGTGGGCGTCGTATTCACCGAAATCGACTTAATTAGAACCTTATTCGATTGCCGTGCGCCAACGATTCCTTAATGCTTAACAATAATGCGAAATGGTAACAGAGTTTCTAGCGGGTCGTAAGCTCGTGAGGGAAATGCCCTCGCGCTTTCATAGAGATCATCACGAAGAACATGGTCGAAGCGCAGTTAATAATTAATCGAGAAATTTTGTGAAGCGGTGGGATGAAACCAAGCGCGAAATACGAAGAGGGTAAAAGCGCAGCCAGTACAGTGTCTCGATTAACTGGTTCGTCGCGACGAAATGGCAAGAGCCTTTTGTCAGTGCGATTCTCAATTTGCTGTGTTCGTCAGCGATCGCTTTTCGCCCGAGAATAGCTTCGAAAAGCAAGGAAGAGGATTGAAATAACGTGAAGCGAAATAGCTGAATCTTCAGGCATACATTCTATGATCGTCCAATGACGCAAATTTTATGTTTTGATGGTACATTGTTTATATTATATCATTAATGAAGCTTTGTTCAAATGCGAAACGTTAATATCGAGAAATTGGAGATATTTCTGAACTGATACTGAATCGCTATGTATTGGGCGGTAACATACATTCGTCTTGTTTTTTAAATGTTTTTAATAATATCGGTAACATGTGTACTGTACAACATATTCGTTATTAGAAACACTAAAATTACACTTACGGTTTATTTTTCAATTCGCGTGGACTGTGGAAGTAAAAAGATAAAGAAGAGAATATCCAAACAAGAGCGAGTACAGTAACAATACAGCAGAGTAATAGAACGAAGCATAATAGAACAGAGTAAATAGAGCATGAGGAAAATGAGTCGCATACAGCTTCTTTTGCGTGAAACATCCACTTTACGCGTTATTGCGAAAGAGCGGGCGAGCGGGCGCAGTGAAAAACGTTCGGTTGAAAAATGACGAAGGGGGATGCAATCGCGGTCTCCGCCGAGGAGAAATCTATCATTCTCCACCGAACACGCGGAACTTACTTTAGTTTTTAATGGAACACGTGCTACTATCTGGCCGCATGAATTATGCGATCTCCTTGAACGCGAGTAGAAGAAATAAAGCGCTCGATCACGCTTGCCCGTAAAAACGGCGAGGAAGAAGAGAAATAGCGAGAAAGAGGTACAAAAGAGATACAATATATTGAAGGATGTTGCGCTTCGAGATTTCGAAATCGGAACGATACAAACGGCAGAGCATCGAGGAACATCGGGGAGAGAGAGAAGATAACCGCGAGCTACGGGAGAATTAAGCGGACGTTGTTTCGCCGTTTAGGACTGTCGAGGGAATTTAATGGATCCCACCGGACGCAACATGTGCCTGAGAATCGTATGTATTATGCAGCCGTGCTCGAACTGATCGACGGCAACGGACAACATGCTGCATCCAGGGCCGCCGTACTCGTAGAGATTTGATTCGGCGTCTATCTCGCGAGGTGATACGACGTTTCGACGTTGTTTCTTCGTCCGATAGCGTCCAGTCATCGTAATGGACGTTATCGGCGCGTTTGCGGCAACCGTCAACCGTCACACCGGTATCTTGCGATATTTCGGCGCGCCGTCGAGCGATTAACGGAAATAAAGTATCTGCTCTCTCGACACCGCTCTTACACCACGATTAAGCGGACGACAAATATTTGAGGGTGACGGGCAATTATGTGAAAAGGTATTGTAGCGCGTTAACAAGCGTCGCGGAGCTCCAAAGATTTAAGGTATGTACCTTTCCTGGTACCTTCGTTTCCCAGCAGACGTTTCCCGCGAGTCGATGGAGCGAACGGGCGCTATGTACCCCTCTACGCCAGCGGTTCTCAAATTTTTTCGCAATTTCCGCTGGAATCTTTCTGTCGGGGAGTTTTGCGTGGGTTCTTTGCCAATTTCATTACTGCCAAATTACATGAACATGCGATCGATACTGTAACCTTATTGTTCTCCATTGAAACCCGAATCTTTATCGAGAAAGGGACTCCTATACATTCCTGTGTCGTTTCTACGTTGTAATGAACAACTCGCGAATTTTTCAGGGGTTTAAATAAACACAAGCCAAGTAAATTTCGATAAATGTGAGATTTGAAAGGGTAAATACAAGTATGCAAAGTGTCGACGCTTCGTCGGTCTCAGCACCGCTGCTCTGAATGCGCGTCGTTACCGTAATCCGCGAACATAAGTACATACGTGCATACGCGCGAGTGAAAGATAAGAAATTCAATGTAAATAACGCGCGCTACGGTGAAGATGACTCAAAAGGGATGCGCGACGTGACGTGAGCGAAAATTCTTCTCTCAAGTCGAGTTAACATAACACGCGCAGCTGCGTGGAAATAGCTTAGAAGTACGTAAAGAAAAGGGCAGAATGGCATGAGAGCAAGAAAGAGACGGTTAGCTTAGCACGATGCGATGGATAAACCCCTCGGAGCTGGCTTCTGCAGTTTTTCCCCTTGGCGCCCTATTTCACGCTAGTCAATATTAATTTGCAGATGCAGAACGCGGCGCGGATCTAACCGTCGTGCCGGTCGTCTATCGTTTGCTTAAATACCGTAAGGGAATCGGGACAATGTAATCGTCTTTTCGCATTACTTTCGCTGCAACTTTTATCGACTTTCCCCGATAAAAATCGAATTATCGCCGACGGGACGCGTGTGCTGTGTTTCACAGCACAGATTGAGAATCTTCGCGCGACTGCAAAGACTTCTAATTCTACAGTTTGAACCTAAACGTGCGTGATAAATCTGTCGATGCTCCCCTTGACAGATTTATCTACGCCGTTCTCGCGACCGCAACACGCAGCGTAAACAAGATCGATTGAGCGTGGTCTGTAAAGTTTTCCGGATGATTTAATATCCTGGTTAGTCTGTGCCGGGAAAGTAATTTCAGCGGGCAATGACATTAAACAAACGTAGAGAAGTAGGAAGTAGAGAAGCGCCGGAGTACGCGAGGCAGTAATTAACGCGAATTGCGGAATTTTTGGATTAAAGTCGAAACGCACGCTCGCGAACACGTCGTACGTTTGCCCGGGGGATCCACGCCTCGCGAATTAGCCCCCATTACGAAATTCAAGGGAACCGCGATGATTATTAGGCAGCCATTCCCGTGCGAATGTCTCGCGAGATCTCGTCGCAACGGTGGAGTTACGCACGCCGTTCGGGGAAGATGGAATTAACGAGGCTGATCGGCGATGCTTCCTCGAACGACTGATTTAATGCAGTTTCCAGTTTCCTTTGCTCCTCGCGTAACCATTTCGGAACTTTCACCGAGCATGCCGAATCTAATAGTACCTCCTCCTATACCCGCCGCCATTAAAACAATTACCATGGATTTCCGCGCTATTTGTTCGAGTCTTCTACCACGAGAATGACGTTCTCGCGACATTACACTTGTATTATCCTCCTAATTTTTAATATTCCAATTCGCGTTCGAAAAATGCGATAGTATCGCTGCAATCGACCACCAGAATGAGTTCAATCAATTATACGGATTACTCTCATGTAAAAGAAATAAGTATATGAACATTAATGCATTGAGCATTGTTTCTTGCTGAATTTATCGTGAGAATTTCCATTCCTTGATGATATCTACATGAAAGCTGGAAAAAGCATTATTTTATTTGTAACGAGTGAATAAATACTGTGTCTATAAACCGATATTATAAAAGAGCCGTTAATTCTATTGTCGAAACTATGTCATTACCTTTTTCTAGAAGACGAGAGAGAGCTAACCCGTTTGTTTCCGGTGTTGATGTCGTCAGAATTGGATCAACCGGGAAAGAGTGCAACAGAGAGAAAGAAAATAATATCATCGACGTGTTTACGCGTTGTCCGTTACGCTCGGCAATTTTTCAAAGAACCGAGAAACGTTTTTCAGACGAACGACCTGGTCTGATGCCAAGAGGAAGTCGAAACTCTGCGTTCTTTCTCCGCCGCCAACTGCGTTCCGGTTCACCTCGACTCCGTACTCGTGTCACGCGCCCGACGTCGCTTAACTCGCGCGGGTGTCGCATTGACGAGCTGAGAAATTAATTGATACTGGCAGCCACACCTCCGATTAAATACGCCGACGTTACGCTCGCGTTTCGGTCCGCGTAACGTCGTTTGCCCGAGAATCGCACACGTGTCGGAATGTCGCCGCTCGTACACCATATATACACGGGGATCCTCCACGGTATTACACGCAACGCGTGTATGACGTGTCGATAACCGGCAGAGATCATAGTCACACCAGGCTGTGTGTTAACCGGCCACCGATCTCGATGGAATGCCCGGTTCTATATCGGCGCGGATACCACTTTGCGAATTTTCGGATGGAGCGCGCGCGAGCATCGAACGCCAGAAGAATCGCCCTCCGGGGACGATTCGCCGTCGTAAAACGATTTAACGTTCGAATAAACGCGTTAATAATCGCGCGGCGGTTTTGCGGCTGGCCCTCCATTCTGTGTGCATACTCTCGATTATTGGCGTTCGAATTACACAAGGAACGAGCGATCTTCATTTAAATTTATAAAGCGATATTCATATAAATTTAATAAAGTCTCACGGAAAAGTTCTTCTCGTACAAGTTTCAAATCAAAATTGTTATCTCGTTTTTCGTGTGCTGTTTTTTGGTGCACTCGATTTGTACAATACGTCGTCGTTCATAAATTATCATTCGCGAATCAAACGATTCCCGTCATCCTGCAAGGAGTGCGCAGAGCACTGCGATGTCGGCGAGCATTCTGACGGATTAATCGACTGCGCTCTTTCATCCGCGTGAGAATTCTTTCGGCCATGATTGCACGGTGTCCTCGGCGCATTAATTGATCCCACCTTGCGTTCGCAATTAATTTGGTCTGTGTCAGGTGGGCGAGCGTCGATGTCCACGCGCGTGCGTCACAGCGCGGCGCAACGTTGTTGTCGGCGTTCTTGTTGATTGCAGGCTGTCGTCGACGATATCCGCCCCCGAGGTTTTGGTGCGGCCGCACGTCGAATGACGGTCGTTGACCGGATGGGAAAGAGAGCTTACGGTTTTCTATATATTTGAACAGCCACGAACGCGCGCGCGAATTCCGTCTGGGTGCTCGATTGGTCTGTCGTAGTCGTTAGGGATGGGATCAAGTTGATACATATATCCGCGGTTCTCTCGATTCAATCCCGCGTACTCGGTATCGTCTCATTTAACTCGAAGCAATTTCAAGAATTACTTTTCATGTTTCTTAAAAGCAAATCTAATTAAATGCGATAGAGTAAGATTAACGTGAGCTAGTTTAAACAAACAGAAGAGTCACGAAAATAAATTAATAAATCAAATAATAAACTTATTTTGCAATTTTGCTACTTTTCTTTTTCCGGAGGCGCTTATTCATCTGATTTAAGGCAATTGATCTAGATAAGGAATTGCATGGGCATAATTTGCTGAAATATTAGAATACGCTATGAAATTGGATATATACATCTTTCAGTGTGTGTATATATGTGTGTTTGATTTGCAATTTATAAAATGGCAGAGTAATCAAAGGATTTCGTTATCTGAAGTATATCGTGATCTGTGCACGCAAAGGGTTGGATCCCCATCCCTCGTCGTATACCGGCAATCACCGTTCCCGGGTATAATGGAGATTAAAGTCGCCGGCGAAGCACCTCTTTCACTTTCTGATCACGCACAAAGACCTGGCGAGACTTAACCTTTCGACAACAGGGATTGTTTCGCGCGGGATAACGGTCGGCGAAACTTTTCGCGCAATGTCGCGAAGAATCCTCGGTAAGCCCATTTCGCGATGAAACTGCATCGCGATATCGCGATGTTTCTTCCGCAGCATCTCGCGCGCATTTGAAACGGAGAGACATAACGTGCGGTGGTTCCCATCGCCTGATCGATCTAGTCGCCAAGCTTTGAAAAGCGATCGCGATGAAACGCGAGACGGGTCTCCACGGAGACGTGCCATTAGCGAGCACAAGAAACGAGCACAAATCCCTCTCCGAAAAAGCACAACATTAATACCGCAGTATATACGCGAGCGAGCGAGCAAGCAGACGAGAGGTTGAGCAGAGCGCCGAGAAATCGACGGAAAAGGATATTATTTAATATAACGTATGCGCGCGTAATGGAGGTCCACGCTTATCACGGGCTGAGAAGCTCTTTGAGGGCTTTTTGAAGCTCTCGTATGGCGCGTCGCGTACGTCTCCTCTTTCCTTCCACCGTCAACCACCGCTCACCGCTCTCGGTCTGTCCCTTCTCTCCCGTGTCGGTTTATAAAATGTGGGTAACATCGAGGGGCACGAAACGCGAGTCGCGGTCGACCGATATAAAGTCGGACAAACTCGACGCTCTTCCTTCTCTCCCGTCTCAGCACTCCCGTTGTCAGCACTGTCCATTTATACGACGCTCGTAAAGCACACAGTGAGAATTGAACGATAAGAAGGCAATTTTGGATCAAGTACCTTCTCAGGTTAATGCGCGCGCTGCAAAGGGTCCTAAAATTCCGGAAAGCGAACCGACAACGGAAGCCTCTCGCTCGTTCGGTGACGATTTCCGTGTCGAATCTTCGTGGTTCGATAAAACGATGGGCATCGACGACACTGCGTATATATCCACGGGATTGGACAGACGTAAATCCAAAGCCAGTTTTTCCCAGTTCGTCCTTCCTCCGGTTAAGCCCGCAATTTCCCGACCGCATATTCAGCGTTGTGATACTTTACCCGGCTGCGTCGACAGCTTCGCCTTCAACAACGATGAGGAACGGCAAGGACGAGGACGATGTCGACAGAATTAACGAAGAGACGTTTAATCGATTAATCGACGAACCTAATGGATTTATAACTCCACGCAGATACGGGATTCACAAATTACCTCGTATCAATTATCTCTCGTAACGTATCTCATTAATCAAATTAGACCTTTTATAATTTTCACGCGTAATTTTACGCGTTTCATTATGTTCGTGTCTTAAATTTGTACGCATGTTAATACACACATAAATAATGGTGTTATTATACGCGCTGAGGATTTTTAATATCGTTCTGAAAAATATGAAAATCGTGCTTTCCTGATATTGCGCTGAACAGCATTAACTAATTTGGCGAATAATAATTAACCATAAATATAAATTTAGCTGTAAAACAAGTTTCGCATTGGGCAATAGTTCCAACGCCGTTGGTGTGGTTTTACAATGCGCGTATTCGCCATAGATGTATTCACATTTATTTACTCGTTCATTTTCCAATTTTGCATGGTCCGGCGCATATTACTTTCGCACAGGAAAGGAGACGGTGGAGTTACGATGTGCAATTAAAATCGTCCCTTCCTCGCCGTTCTCCTTTCTTCCGTTGCCGTTCCGTTGTCGTTCTTGGGGCGCGGGCAAAGCAATTTACATGAGTAAACAGCTGGTCGCAATTATGCTTCCTTCCTGTTCACCACAAACGTCGTTATTTATCACAACCCAGTATTGATATCAGTACAATTTCGATGAAACAAAGTCATCGATGAATATCAAGAGAAATTAATTCATAATTTTTCTAATGACATCAGACAAAAGATAATTTTACATATAAAAATATTTACGTATTTAAAACTGCCTCAATAAATGATATATCATTCTGACATAAAGATAAGCAAAATTCAAGGAATTTGTCGTTATACAGATCTCAAGTTAAAAACTTAGAATTAGTTCCGAGAAATCAATGATTCCGAGACACTCCATGTGCTATTATCCGACAGACAGTGGCCATCAATCTTCGATTCCACTCATCGTTCTCGATGCATATTTTTCCACGAAACATTTCGTAGCACATTTCCGATCCGCGGAATCGCAGCAATGATAGACCGCGGCGATTAAAACTACAAGGCGTGCCGGCTTGTTGTGTATCGACCAGTTATTACGCGCTGGGGCTCGAAGAAAACATTTCTCATCGGCACGATAACGGAGGTTGGTGTTGCACAACGGAAGCGCACGGAATTCCACTCGACACGGCAACTTCCGCGGGCAGAGAGAGGCACTCGAATTCTATCGTGAGTAAATTAAATGGTCCCCTTATTGCGCCTATTTATCGCAGGTGCGCTACTATAAATATTTGACCTGCGCTCATTGACCGGAGGTGAATGCGTGATCATTTATTTATTGCTACGTCGACCGTTATTTCCTGCTTTCCCGTGGCTGTCCGGCGTCCGCGCTCGGAATTCTAAAACCGCGCGAATGGCGTAATATTTTACCATAGATTAATCCGCGTCCGGCGTGGCCGATATGCGACGAATAAAAATCTACTTTAATCTGTCCACGCTCCTCTCTTGCCCCGCAGTCTGCTCTTTCTCTATATCTGTCCTTGCCACGCCAGATTCCAGATAAGAACCGCGCAAATTCAGCGATCCTCTGGAAACAAGGCGAATGACCGTATCTGTATTCAAGGGACCACACCGCAAATCCAATACAACGTACGACGCGATTTAATTGATAGGGATTCCCGGAATACGCGACGCCGGAATTTTTTCAAGCTCGCCTCGGTATCGTATTAACGGCCTTATCAGCGTTTTTCGCGACGCCGGCCGTACAACTCCGAGTAATGAAATCGTATCGCGGATTTTTTCGCATTACGGATGCGGCACGAGTTCGGATTTATTTCTACGCGCGACGGAAGAGAGAGAGAGAGAGAGTGTATGTGTGTCTCAAAACACTTTCCTACTTCGGCTCCTTCTTCTGTTTCGTTCACGTTGCGCGCTACGCGACATTATTACGAAAATTTCAAACAAATCACGTAGTTCGCGTCCCCGCACCGATACAAATCCCTCTCTTTCGCCGACTTTATCGTCGCGAATCAGTTTTCGCCGTTGCACCCCCCGGCCACGAGCGCCGCGCGCACAAAATTTATTCCACGCCTGGGTAAAATCATATTGCCGCGACAACGAAATTAAAGTCTTCCGGATGAACGCCCTCGCTAGCGTGGACGCTGCCGATTGGCGAGTCATTTAAATTCTTCTCGAAGGAGAAAAATTGCGCGTGTTTCTGCATCGATGGAGCTGCTGCGTGGTAAATGCTTGTCGCGCGAAATTTACAGACACAAAAAGGTAAGCGTCCGAACTTCGCCCCTGTAGTTGTATCTTGACTTCTACAAGACCTAATACTTGAACTTGACTTGAAAAATAGATTCGATAAATATATCTTCACTTTGATACGATAGGCTGTCGTTTTGCAATGTAAAAAAGATCCTTTAACCGCGTGCCGTTCAGTTAGAAACATTACGTCAATTTTTAATCCGCCATACAATAAAAAGTCTATATCACTAAGCCGGGAGCTAAAAATAAAGTACTTGAGACGGAGTATATCACCCGAGAGATACACGGAATAGTTTAATTATCGCCGTTGAACTCGCGAGGGCCACAGGCCGACCAATGACCCGAACAAGATAACGGCTTTTAATTAATTCCATAATCTCTCTCGATTACTCTCGCGTCTTGCGCGATTCGATTATCGACGATTATCGACGATTGCGCTCAACGGCGAGGACCTCGGCCGTCCCGATCGCTTTGAAGGGAATTTTAGTAACGCCATCACGGTACGCGCGGTCGCGCCCTACCAGTCCCGCGTGGTGGTAGTTTCAGCGTACAAAGTACTTTCGACATTGAGCTCGTTTCAACGGTGGAGTCGCCGACGCGAGATGAATGGGGCTGCAATATCGAGAATGCGTTCGACAATCAAATTCGCATTACGCGAAGCGTGACAGGTAGAGTGGCGAAATGGGGGATGACGGGCGGGAGGGGTGCTTTTCAGGCGAGAGAGAGAAAGAGAAAGAGAGGTGGGACCGTACCGTTAATAAAGAACCTTTCACGGGGAGAGGGATCTCGCGTGAATTATAACCGGCCGTCACAGCTAACCGACGTGTAAGTGACACGAAACCACAATCAGGCATCTGTTGCGGCTTGCTGCTGCTATTGAATATACATATCGGAATGTGACGATTGATACATATCGGGATATCGCTGGCCGGTGAATTGATTTTGGTATTGTGCGCCTGTTACCGACATAGAGATATTTCCTGAGTACTCGCGAGTGATGCCACGCTTACGATCGATTCTCTTCCCTTCCACCTAATTTGGTAGCTCGGCATAATCTCATTGAAGACGAAACGAATTTCCGATTCTTAATGCTGACCCTTCCCTTAAAGTTCTTTCAAGTCTATCACATTCTAGTCTCTGTAGGTGTCGAAGACAAGATTTGAATTTTCCGATTCGTGAGAGAAAAGAAGATTCTCCGAGTAAAAAAGCGTTCCCTTGAAAGGAATGGTTCTAAACCGTATCATTGATTATTATCGAGCGGTTGACTATATTCCCTCGCAGCCTATTTTTCTGGTAAACCATTCAACGTATTGCCGTGATGTATATACGGCAATATTGCTGCTGTCGCGCAATGCGGTAAATTTTATAGGCCACGTTCGAGACGGCATGGTAGAAAAGCAAAGACACTTACGATGCTCGTTCGCTCATTTCTAATTCTTTTTTCCGACTATGCACAATGCTCGGGATCGCGATAAACGAGGGCAAGAATGTTTGCCGAGATACGTCGCCGCCGAATATGACGACCACACTCGTCCGTTGTATTTTTCTAGCGAAGACACGGAAAGGACCATTATGGACGGTAAGAACTTTTCGAAAAGAAGAGCACGAGGACGAAGGAGGGGTAGAGATATGGACGTAGAAACAGTTTCTCTCCCGAGTGTAGAAGGGACGGAATCGGAGTACAAAGTACCTCGAGCGATCTCTCCGACGGCGCGACGTTCGACGCGAAAATATGAGGATATCTCGAGAAAACTATTTATTATACGTATATCAAAATTTACGAGCCGCTAATGTACCGATTCGTGTGGGTGAGACGCCTCTCGTGTTTATTCGCGCGAGCCTCGAAGGGAGCGCCCGGAAAGTTTCGCGAAGCGAGGCAAAGAGATAGGGATGGCAAACTGTGGAAGATGAAACGGCAGGGAGGAAGGACAGAGGGAGAGAAGCTGTGCGCGAAACGCGAGTAAATGTAATGACGATGTTTAAGGAGAAGTTTCGACGTTTAGCTCGATACAACAATACGTCCCATTGTTGCTCTCGGCTACGTACAACAGACGAAACTCCAGCGTAGCCGGAGTCGAAAGGAACTTTCTGCGAGCACGAGCGCGATTCCAGAAGCGAATAGAATCCGAGCAATTTGTGCGCCCGTATACACATATGCGATATATACTGGTTTGATAGACGCCGCGGGTGCTCTTTAACTAAAACCGAAAGCACCAAAACAAATCCTCGCACGCGAAACCCTTGGCATTAATCCGGTAAAGTACGAGCCATTAGCTTCAAACGGGCTTTAGAATTTTTGCTGGCGGTATACAGTTCCGTTCTCGCCAGTATTTCACCGCATGGCCGACCATATATTTTTCTTGTTATTGCCTCCCTCGAATTCTCCTGTGCACGCGCGGTTCGCGTAAAAGCGACGTATCGCTCCTGAAGAGCGACGAGTTGATATCGATTCATGGGGGACCTCTGACATGATTCCAATTAAACTCTGAAAGATCAAATTATTCACGATAGTTCATTGACATCTACGCTCACTCAACCCTTTGAAGAGCGTGGTTTTCATTGAACGGACTTTTCACGAAAAGTTTCTTGTCGAGAATTCTTTGGATCGTTCATCCCAGATTGAAAGAGTTGAATCCAAAATTCAATCGGGACGATTTGCTGTGACGGATCAGCATTTAAAAACCAATTGGGATATAATTACAGAAATAGGAATTCTATGAAACATAATTTGCATGCCAGGCATCGAGTTTAAAGTTTGATGAAATCAATGAATTTCCATCTGAAAGTTGCATTTTAGTCACGTCGAAACTGCCGTGATCTTTCGCGCCATTTAAAAGCGATAGATCAAGCAGCTATCAGACAGCGCGAAACTTGCGAAGTTTCGTCCGAAAATCGATGTGTCGTGGTCAGGAGCGGCCAAACTTGAGTTTTGTCTTTTCGCTTTTTCGATCTTCCCTAATAGTGTGTCTTGATCAATGTTAACTCTAGGTGAAACGTCGCGATAAAAGATTTAGCGGATTCTCATTGAAACTGGCACCGTCACTGTCTCCTTACTTGCACCTTTTAACAACTTTTCCCATTCCACGAGAGAGAAAGAGAAAAAGAGTTCGCTTATTCTTTCGTTCTGAGACGAGCGGAAACATCGAGCTGCGCTGTCAAACCTCGCTCGCCGACGTCCTTCGGTGACTCACTGAGCCAGTAAAAATTTTATATTCGCACTTAAATAGCGCCTCAATCTTGGACATATATATATATATATATATATATATGTCCAAGATTGAGGCACAAAAGAGGTATAAATCCGACCGTGCAACCTCCATGCGGTACACCTTGAGTAATTCTAATGCCGGCGGTACTGTGTAACCTTCAAGCCTTATAAGTCAAAAAATACGTAAGAGAAAAAAATTTAGTACAGCCTTTCGAAAAGCTCTCGAGCTAAGCTACAAGAATATATAATAAAAAATAGGGGTTTCCATTTAAGATTTTTATGTTGACCATGACCGGGCTTTCCAAGGTCATACCAAGGTCAAATAGATATCATCATCTAATAGATTTTTTTAAGCCCTATGCTTTTTGTTTGAAACATTTTTCCACTAAATCATTATTTTCCAAGATTTTTAACCGTTCCGGAACTTTTTGCCAGCACTGTATGTATGTATATGTATATATTGTACATAGCGAGAGTGCGTTTATTTTGTTCGCTTCAGTTAAGTTCTTTTTACCCGGCGCCCCGCTCGCCGCCCGGTGAACTCGCGCAGACAAAAGTTATCTGACGTCGAGGCTTTTCCGGAGGTACATTGGATTCGCGTTCTACTAAGTAGAGGATCTTCGATGGTATGCACGGACAATGGTGCATATACGAACTGACTAGTAGTCGTTCCGTAGCGCGGCCGACATCTCGGAGATGAGCGCGGGAAATGGCATGGGAAATGGACGCACTACGTTGTTGTTATGAATAAATTTCATATCGGGGAAATAACCGACAGATGTGCAGATCGAGGATGGAAATTATCGAAACTAGTATAACTTTGAGCGTGGCACGTTTTAGTGTGACAATTTATTCAACCTGCAGTGATTTTGTGATTTAAACTTGAAATTAAATAATCACTAAAAAGTCCAAGTCCATTAAGGACTGAGAAGCAAAATGTTATTATTTAGAATTGTTGAAGCTTTATTTTTCAAAAGATCTTTTAATCCAATTTAGTTGTAGTGAAATTCGCTCTAATTGAGATATTAAATCATGGATGTTCTCATTAAACGCGGGGCTGCTAATCCGCTCTCGTTGTTTGGATTCCTCCGTATCGCCGCTGCTGGACGTCTTCGTTTATTAATTGTTTACCGGCGTTCCGTTTTGCGTGTCTGTCGCAAAATTCTCTCGCGGAAAGTTGCACAGCAGCGGAAGCGAATTCACCGGCATCGTTCCATTCGGGGAAATAACCAGAACGCGCGCGAACCGCGTAATGAATTTCAATTACGCTCTAGCGCAATAATTTGCTTACGCGGAGCACCGTAATTTCGTCTATGCCCGAATGCGAGTTCTCCAAAGTCGCGACATTTGTACGCCGTTGCGCGTCGCGGTTTGTTCTACGTGACTCTACGCGTAAATGCGCATTTGCGCATGGATGCGCTCGTGCGCGATATAAACCGTGCAAACCGTTGTGTAAACGGCGCAACGTCAATTGTCGGACCGAGTTAACCTCGATTAGCCCCCGCGCGAATCTTCTCGAGCCGGAACAATAAAACTCCTTGCTCGACAAATCGTTCGCCGAAATGCTTCGATTATGGCGAGAATGGCGCGCAGCGACCGGGGGCGCGACTCGCCGATCACGCGAAACAACTTTTTTCGCAGGGCGTCGAACCGTGATGTCAATAAAGTAGAATGGATGAATCATGCATGAGACGGGGAAATAGATTCCTGGATGTTCCTTTTCCGCTTCGCGCGCACGGTATCGCACGCGCGCATTAATATTCGTATTGCACGAATCCTCAGAAGACTCAAAGCTGTACAGGGCCGTAAAGTCGTAAAGGGATTGAAACCGGTATAATTCTCGGCACGTTCAATTTTCGATACTGCATAAACCGGCATAAAAATATACCCCATGGCGAATGGAGAGCAGTAAAGATGCATAAATCATTACTAATCTTAATTATCGTCTCATCGCGACTTCGAACATATACATTGCACACAACAGGCAAATGGTTACAAATTTATTAAAGCGATTCGTAGGTCGCTCGTTAGGCTCCTCCACCCTCGCTTCCTGATCCGTCGAGCTGCTTGATAAATTGGTTCTTGATCACTCTGCTACTTAATGCCTTCGTAGAAATCATCTCTCGCCTCTTTCACGGGGCGTCGTGAATTATCGACATGCCTAGACGAGTCCGGGGTAATACCCCGGCGCTGCAAAAAAGTCTGAAGCGTAGATTACCGCGTACGGAGATTAAGCTTACCGACCAACCGGCCGACCGACAAAAACGCGAGTTTTCCATCAAACTCGCGAGAAGTGTGAAATAAGTTGCGGGTGGAGCAGCGGCGGGGTGTAAGACGGCGCGGTGGAGGAGGAGATATCGAAAATACATTGCGAAGTATAAAGCCGCGACCCCCGAGCTCGGGGTCGGGGGCTTATGAATACTTTATAAGCATCGCTCTTATTCGCCATCGCGTAGTTCTCTGACGCCAGCCTTTTCTTGATCCCGGGCCTGCGGGGTCCGCGCGGGGCAATTTCAGCTGCGAAACTGCAGCGAACGGTTACATCATGCATAATACCGCGCGACCTTGCGTTTTCGCGCGACAAGTAGCGGCGGCGGCAATAGCGGCACATGCAAATCGCGCGAGTGGCGCGTGTCTTCGACGAGACATCGTTGACGCGACGCGACGCAACGTGACGCGACGAGGAGAGGAGAAATCGTTCGATCTCTCCTAAGGCGACGAACGACGACGGGCGGTAGGACGAGGTTATTGAGGCTTAAGCCGCCAGGTACTCCATTAGCGGCGACGTGCCAAGGAGCGGTTTGTCAAAGTGCGATGCATTTGCATAATTGCCGCGCGCGCCGAATAATTATGCGCGTATCCATTAGGTAATAAAGTCGAAGCTAAGCTTCGCGGCGACGCGACAATTTTCATCCACGCGACAGACGCGGACTGCCAAGTGCCGTTTTAATCTCTCGTCCCTTCCTTCTGCATTAGCGTGCGTTACCGAGTAATTTATAGTAGCGGCTCGCTCAAACGCAACGTGTCTGCATAATTATTCGCGTACGTGCGTATCGGCTAACGCAACTCGGACGAAGCAAACCAACAAATTTGTAATGCTATTCGCGCGCGCAGCCCTAAAATGCTCGCTCGCATATTTTCGCTCGATGCTGAATATCCGTGAACACGAGGTTTCGAATCAAAGCGAAAACCAAGCGATAACTTGCTGCTACGTACTCAGCGGCACTTTGTCAAAACGCGTCTCGTTTGCATACTAATCATTCTCGCAACGCCGGCGCACCGCGAGAGCATTAAGCGGGCAGAAGTCGGCAGTAAATCTCCGACGACTATCCTCCAATTCCAGAGTACAATCAGATTTGACATTTTCATGCCTATATCTACCTCTATTAACCTTTGCACGAGTCGCAATTTAGGTCCGTTGTGCATCTTCAGATATGTTATCGGCGTTGAGCACGGTGCGTTACGACTTCTCAGCGAGATAAACTCGTTTTATGCGAATTACCATATTCATCGCCTCGGTCATTTTTCTTTTTTATTTTATCTGTTTTTTCTAAACGAACGTCAATTGACGTTTGAGTGCGCGTTTGTTCTCTGGCTTACAACGTAACAGATGCAATGCGCCTGATTTCTCTGGGTATTTCCGTGCCGCGCGGAAGCGAGCCTGTGAGCGAGCCCGCTTCGTCAGCGCCGACGTGTCGAGATGCAGTTTGTCAAAGTCCGATGTATTTGCATAATTCAACGAGCTGCCGGCATACACTTACGAGAGTGCACGTCGGATAACGCGGAGCTCAATTTATGATCATTTTTGCCGCGTCGGGAACGTCGATATCGGAGGAGGAAGGTAACTTTGACCTGCACCTCGTCTTAGCGGGGAGTTTGTTATAAAGAGACTTGCCGCCGCGGTGGAAGTCGAAAATCGACCTCTTCCTCTCGCCCTTTCTCTTCCTCTTTCTCTTCCGAAAGGAGCCAAGAGGGATCGCGTGGCGCAGCATACGATGCGTTTGCATAATTTAGCAACTGATGGACGCAGCTGGGGCGTAAACTTCGCGCAACAATCTCGAAATTAAATTTGCAGCGTCTTTTAGCACATTGCGGAGGGCGGCACGCCAACGTCTAGGGAGATTCGTTACAACTTTAAACGATGTTTAAGAAATACGCAGAACGCGCGCTCCGATAATGCACACAGAGTGCTCGATGGTAGGACTAATTGGCGCGTAAACATTTGCTGCACAAGTGCAGCCTCCTGTAAGAAGGAACGTCGCGAATAATGTACACGAAAAAATACCTATTTATATTCGAGGCGAATTCTCATTTTTAGCGATATAGTTATCGAGACACAACCGCCTTCTGTAATCTCTCAGTCCAGGCACGAGCTCCGTGTCGGCGACAGTTTGCGGATAATTCTCAGTTGCAACATTTTACGGACCTACAATCGATTAAGAATTGTCGACATTAATCATGATTGGCGATTAAATTGCCGGTCGCTGTCATTTCGCCACCATTAATCGTCAATTCGATTGAGTCTCGCATGACTTGACGAGCAACTGCGCACAAGTGGATTAGTACCTTGAGGTACGCTTCATAAGGCACAAAAGGGTACAACGGGGGATAAGGCCGAAGAATTTGCATGCCGGCACTGGGGCGTTTAGCTTCTCGGCATCCCGCGTATTAGATAAACAGTAGCCTATCCGCAACGTGCTAGCCTTGCGGCGGTTCTGACACGTGGCTAATTGCATTTTCCAGGTACGGATCCCCGAAACTTCGGAAAACCGGGACTGTCTTCTCAACAACGGGCGAAATGCGGCGAGAGAATAACCGGACCATCTGCCAGAGGGGTGACTTCGCGTGCAACTCCAGGTCGTGTTGTCCGACGTGAGTATAACGCAAGTCACTCTCCACGTGTCTCCGATCTCGATCGTGTGGAAACGTGACGGAAAGCATGATCGATCGCACCATCGAGATCTCGCGGAGACATTCGCCGAGACCGCGATACACGCGGATATCACGAGATGTCGAAGGCGCGTTAACGGTCGGGCGCGTTGTTGGGGAATTTCATTTGCATTTCGTGGATTAATACCGGGCGCACCTGCCGGCGCGGCGCGGTGCAGCGCGCGGTGCGCGCGCGGAGCCGATCGATTATTTCGGGCTCGTAAATTCCCGGCCTTAAGCAGAACGCGCGAGGGGGCAACGCAGTTAATTTTACGAATAGATTGCGCCGCGGTACACTCCGTAAATCCCGCACTTACTTCGCCGGCATCTGCGTCAGATTACACGCCGGAATATTAAAGCGTCCCGGCTGCTCTTGCGGCTCGTTAAGTCGACTTGACCGGTAAGTCCTGACGCGGAAGTCAAGTCGTGACGGGCGGTGAGGAGAGGTCAGCGGGGGACGAGGAGGCAGTGTGCAGCGCGTTAACGGGGACGAGAAACGACGGCCCGAATCCACGGTGGAGTTGTACGGCGATGGCCCTTTCGCGTTTCGTAAACATCGTAAACTGAGAATCATTGGAAGTGACAGGCAGACGGCCTGACTGTTCACGAAGAACTCTGACGTCGCGACGTTGATAGTCCTTAACTTTGCGCATGCTAATGCGACATCCAGCGCGGGGTGGCAGGAAGGGTCGACCGCCTTAACAACGCTGCAGCTACTTCCATCGCTCTCGCGGATGGAACAATGAGTATCCAGGGAAACAATGGCACGGGGAAACTCGTACAACGGGCGAAATCGTACCTTGTTAGGGAAATTTTAAGCGGGCGATGATATCATATCGCTCTCCCCGGCACTGTTCCCCGATCAGATCGGGATCGTCGAAGCAGCAACTTCTAGCGCGGCGATTAAACGCCATTATCTATGAAACAGTATTATTATATTCTGCACGAGAGATCGAGTTTTTTTCTCCAAGAAATGTTTTGAATCGCGCATCACTATTGGAATTTGTGATGCTCAAACACGTACTCAAACCTTGCTATTTTATCTTTAAATATCCAAGTCTCAGATTTAAAGAATTTTATGATGGTACATAGCAATTTGTTCAGTGTATAAATAGAGTTAATCGGGGGTAATCATGAACTCATTTATCATCCCGCAAACATTTGAAAAGCTTGGATAAATAAAGAAATTCATTTATAATTGCATTCACGATCCATTACCTCACATCTATATAGATCATTTCTGAATCGGGACGAGCGGAACTCAACGAACGAAATTTCGCGCGGCACAGCGGAACTACGGAATCGCGAAGCCGCAGTCCGGACGTTCAAGACCGATAACGTTATGCATATATCGCGTATCAGTCGCGGTCTGCTTACCGTAGAATGGGACATTATGGATGTATGCAGCGCTGTTACCATCGTGGACGTACTCGTCTCTGTGCACGTATTGTTTACGGTTGGCGACGACGGGGGTGGAAGCGGGATGGCAGTCAGCTAGATGCGGTGCACGCGTATACGGAAAAATAATGTTGACCATTTCCATTTCCATAAAGTTCATCGCCGGGCCGTGCTCGTCCGGACGGAGAAGACGATACCGCCTGCCATCACGGGACGCTATCTGAGTACGAACTTAAACTCGGAGAAATCGTGGCGTGGCGAGGGGAGACGGGTGAAAGAAGGACGAGGTGGAACAGTGATGGTGGAGGAGGGAAAGAGGGGGATCTGAAATAACAGTCGAGTGTACTCGACGATGTAGCGTACAGAGCGCGGAGAAACGCGCGCCACCGTTTTTCCCACGTACCTGCCAAAAGTTTATCTGGAGTTACGTCGTACCCTCGACGTCGCGACGCCGTCGAAGAAAACTCATTGAGAAAGAGCGGAATCAAATGCCGCCTTTCGCGGGGGCCACCGTAACTTTTTTCCCACTTTAATCCCGTCCCTTCCCTTTATTCTCTCAATCGCTTTAATTTTTCTCATTACGGACGCGATATCATTCAAACGAATCGGCTCGGGATAATCGCTCGCTCGTCCGATAGTTTTCATTGCGCAGCGGAAACTTCAATCGGGGCCGCAGACAGATTCTTTTAACGGTGAGAAATGTTGGAGAAAGAAGTAAAGAACAGATAAGAGAATTTCAAAAAATAATACATGTAATGCGAATGTATTGCGATAAAATGTTACAAGAAGGAATTATTTATATATCGTGCGCGAATGAAGCATGTCAAATTTACTTTGGCAATTCAAGCTTTTACTTTCTCATTAAATTTCTTATATTTTCATTTGACTTAATTTATGTGATGTGTAATTTAGCACGTTCAGCTTATATGTCAGATATCTCATTGTATAAATGTCTGTGTTGAAGGATTGAAAGAAAACCATTGCGAAGCTGGTTTTAGCGCACTCGATGACAACGGGCGTATTGTTACCGTTCCTCTCGCGGAACTGAATTCGAATCGCGAACAGCGCTTGCCGGATGTTACGAGCTGAAGCATAATTGGCTAAATAAGCGCGTAAGCCCGCGGCTTAACTTGCACTCAAGAACTCGTTTCGCATTTACGCGCTTCGCTCGTTGAGTTTGCCTGGGATGGGGTTGGGAATTTCGGAATTGCGGTGTACGGCCGATGTACACGGTGTCCCCCTAATGCTTCCCTTTATCTACGAATCAATTGGGAATGAATCTCCTTAACGATAATTTGATGGGACGCTGCCTTTCCCAGCAGTCTCTTGTTAATTAAATTTCGAGATATCCTAAAGGTGTTAAAATTTTACTCAAGTAGAGCTCGCTGAAAAGTCGATAAAGAACAAAATCACTTTTACGGCTAATTTCGTGCAATTTTCTGAATATTTAATCGCTTATAATTTCGGAGTTCTAAGCGAGCTGCCTTATTTTGAAAGGGGAGTTATGTATCGGCTATATGTCGCTATATATAACTGTTATATATCGGCTCTGGGATTTGCGTGCGAAGGGCGGGACGGAAAGGCCGGGACACCCTATCGATACCGCGCAGCTCGAGACTGCAGCCGTGGTGAGCGTCTCGTGCATTCGCGTGCATATATCTGAAATTGGCGAAATTGACGCGCCTGGCACTTGGGGGCAGTGTAAATATTATGCATATCGCGGTGCAAGCGAGGAGGGTGGGTGGCCATCGCAAGGGCAAGGGGAATGTGCACCGGATGGGTATCGACCGTCCTCCCCAGTTTCTCGACGACACGAGGGACCGAAGTTCTCCGTCGGCACTTAAGTGCGCTAATAACCGGAGTGCTCTTGCGTTCCATTTGGGAATCCCGCTATTTCGCCCGACAAATAGTATCCATTCTTCCTTTCCTCTCCCTTTTTTTTCACGTTGCAGGTTTTTTTTCTCTCTAGGGCTGCGCGGGAACGCGCGACAATGTCGCTCCAGTGTGTGGAACTGGATCGCACACTGGAGCAGCGCTTTTCACGACCGTTGTTTCAACTTTCAACCCGATGATTCACTTCCGCGGAACGTTTCAAGGAACATTCTTTAGATGCTTCGCGACATTTTTGTCGAGAGAAAACCGGATCTATTATGTAATGTGTTACATTACGCTAAAGCTAATACGGAACTGGTTGACCCGCAGAATTTTCTCTTTTTAAGTGCACAACGTGTTAATGCAATGTAATTAATATTTTTTGGGAATTTGAAAATAATTGCTATAAGGATGACAGATATCTCTAAATGCAAGAAGTGCAAGAAAAGAAAACAAGAGGACATGAAACAATGAAATTATTCATCATGCCAGAAATTAGCTCTACTCAATTTAACATATACTTTTTAATTAGTTTATCATGTTACTATATTAACTCGTTTCTCGTAAAACATATAAATTTGATGATAGATCGGTGTTTCCGCGAAAAGTACCGTTCCGAACAACTTTATTCTTGCAGCGCATGTTCCGTGAGCGCGAAATACACGCGAGCGGAATTAGTTAGTGAGTTTCGTATACGGCGGGATACGACTATGATATTAGCTGACCCGAGAACCCACCTGATCTCTCGTAGAAAACCCGATCTCACCGGCTCCAAGAGAAGCACGTACTCGAAATGCACAGGTAATGACGCGATTTCTACTCGGAAATATCTGGTTGCGTCCTCCGTTCCTGCGAATCAACGACAGATATTGCCATAAACGCCTTTATCCTTAATTACCGCGCAACATAACAGTAAAGACACGGATATAACGCGATGAACACAAGTGGAGTAAATGGTTTCGCAACTGAAAATTGGATGCACCCAACAGAAACGGGACTGCGAAGAAGTGTCTAGCTGTGGTTTGCCTATGCGCTTGTTACAGTATTAACATTAGAAGTTCATGTTGTATCCTAATAAGAGTCCGTCCAATTAGTCGTTTTCACTGAACTCTAGTCAGTTTCTCATTGATATACAAAATCAATATAAAACTCCACTTTCTGAGTCCCAGAATACTATGCAAGATAAATTTATTGAAAAAATAACTGCGAGACGTGTATTATAAAGAGACTGTAAGTCAAAAACAAATTGTCGGAGCAAATTAGAAACAGAAAACGTCCATCAAATCAAGAACAATAGAGCGACAATTGATCGAATTACTCGCTCGCTTTTCGAATAGCTCTTGGTACTTCATTATCCATATTGAGCTTACAATTCGACGTGAGCAGGAACCGTAATGCGAATACAGGATTGTCTCCGGTAAATCGACTTGGTATTAACTATGAGCGTGTCATAGATAGTACGGCGAAATGAAATTCGCTCGTTAATAAGTGTCGTACGTGGTAATTAAAGTCACGCTGGTACAACGACGGCGACAGCGACGTGACGCGAATATATTATGAATACGCGAGTAGTCTAAAGTACTAAATGTAAAATTGAACGTAAGCTCGCTATATAAATTAATTAAACAGGCGTGACTGTTTTTCCTGCTTGACTGCTGCTGAAATTCATATTTCCCCGAAACTGTTCCGGTTCACTTCGTCCAAAAAGTCAAATATCTCCTTGAAAAGAAACTGAGAAACTGTCATCAGAATTATGAAATGTTGACACTTGATACTAGCTTCACACATCCTCGATTTTACTTTTGAGGTCATTTATTTTTTTCCGTTTCAATATCGAGTCAGGTCACGTTTATAATTTACAGACTACAGAAACGATATTGTCATGGAACGATCATTGGAGTCCTTCCATTTCCGTAGTAAACGTTGTTGCATTGAGAAAATCTTGGAGACGATGATTAAAATAAATCCATTACGAGTAGAAATAAGTCGCCGAGTTTTAAACGCGTTACGCGCGTGTATATATGCTCTGATTTGTCGTTGCTCAAAATATGGCTCGGTTGCGTGGTGTGCTATTTGGCCACGTTCCTAAACGGTACGCATATATACATACACACATGAGCGGATTCAAGAGTGCAACGTACATGTGATTACAGGATCGGCGCAACACGCTAAATGAAATAAACACAAATAAAAATGTTGAAATCCACAAAAGTAATGAAAAACGTGGAGAAAATATTGTACAAAAATTTACTTTGAGAATATAATAAATATTAATCAAACTAATAACTGCGATAAAAGATTAATAAATCGTCAAAGTGTTCATGCAATATGTAAACACTTTACCGTATAAATGTATCGATTTATCGAGACAAGTATGAATTTTGTAGAAAAACCAGGAAGGAAGCGATCACAAATCCTATAATCTTGTTTCTCCTTTCACATTGCGAGCGGGTGTCAGGGATCCCGGAAACGGCACTGTACGCGACGGCGGTCGCGGTGGGTAACGTTTTCAAGGGCTGGCACCAGTGTCAAGGTCGGGATTCCCGCGTTGATGCGATGATGGGCGTAATCGTTGGCCTAGGTTAGGTACAAGTCCCGGGACTTTTATTAGCCGGATGCCTTCCCGTGAAGCGCACACGCGGGAGATCTTCCACGTCAGACTTGCCGGCGCCGGTAAATCGCGCCGCAATCCTCCCTCTGTGCCGCCACCGTGTAACCCCGGTCCCGGGGTTAATATATGGGCCGCGCGAGGAAACGGGCTCGGGTGATTCACGACGCGATACGGCTGATGAAACGCACGATTATTTTAACTCTGAGAGAGAAGGGGGGAGAGAGGGGGAAAGAGAGACAGGCAGTAATTAATGTCTCGAAGAAGACGCGCAATATATCCGCGAAGAGCGCGAATCTCCCGGTATCTCCTCATACTATCGCACGTCGATAGAAAGAGGGGCGTATCTTGGGGGTAAGACGGCGGCGACCTTCACCGACGCGAAGAAAACGCGGCGGTTGTTATCGAGTGCGGCGGCGAGAACGGCAGCATGTGGGAGTCTCTTCGCGAGACATGCTATCCGATTTCCCGTTCGGATTGGCAGCTTCGGCGTCGATATTGTGTACTCGGGGAAATTGACTGCGGATCGCGCGACTTATGTGAGCTTTGCACCCCAACTTTAATATTTTTAAGTTTAGAATGTAAGAAGTGGTAGAGCATCTCTCGTTCGCAGTTTTTTGTAGTAAAAATAATTTCGTGTATTTAAAACTTAGAAATATTAAAAGATACCAAGTTCACATTGATGATCGCACGATATAAGAGGAGAGAGAGGGAATGAGACAGAGAGAGGAAATTTTTGCGACTCAGAAGACGCGATCGATCGCGTGACGTTGCAATTATTCGTGCGCACGTGTGGAGGCGTGATATCGTCGGAAACACTTGAGCAAGGTTCACCTGCTAATTAACTAAATAACACGGTTTCATTATGCAACGCGATTTACAGATTGCGATCGGCAATTACGAGCCACTTCCGAGCAGATCGCGCGTCACCATCGTCGTGGCTGTCAACGCGCAGGCGGAAGCGCGGGCGGAAACGGAAAGCAAGAAGGGCCTCGCAAGGAGAAACGTTGGGTATGTGCGAGAGTGAGTTAGGTGCGGCAAACATTTGATACGTTTCCCGCGCAATCTCGGGGATCCAATGTTTGCGCGTATGACCATTTGTCACCTTACCCCGAACAGGCTTTTTACGCGCGCGTTTCAGCGAGGGATTTCCGCAATAATACGGTAGAGAGGAGGTCCGACGCGTCGCACGAATAAAGGATTCGCGCTCTGGATAAGAGATGGCGATTTAAAAAAACGGAAGAGAAAGCGAGATGGAGAAGAAAAAATAAAAAAGGAAAGAGGAAAAAGCGAGAAAAAGGGCAGCGGGGTGAATTTCCCCGAGGCTACGACTGCTCGAGCGTTACCGGCAAAATTGGCTTCGTAAAGTCGATCGCCGCGGAATGTTCATACCGTTGTGCGTTCGTATTGCCGGTGAGTATCCACCGCCGAATTTATAATCCTACGTGCGAGAGCTTTCAAACGTGACGACGGACAGTAGCGGCGACGTGGGCGAAAATAAAAAAAAAGAAGTGCAGCGAGAGCCCTTGTGAAGAATATATCGGGCGTGATAAAGCCCCGTCAAATGTTCCTCTTATTGGCGCGATTTCTGTCATCATTACG
The DNA here is from genome assembly GCF_003672135.1 of Ooceraea biroi. Taxonomy (NCBI): domain Eukaryota; kingdom Metazoa; phylum Arthropoda; class Insecta; order Hymenoptera; family Formicidae; genus Ooceraea; species Ooceraea biroi. Next base: position 6,135,070 of record NC_039513.1, on the reverse strand, counting down.
TTAACATGAATAATTTCATCGTTGCCGAGTATGCAGCCAACTGGAAATCCAGGCATTGTATAATCGGTATAATCACGAGAAGTCCAGATTTCGATGTCGCGGGGAACGATCGCTCACCGATGAAGTCTACGTTTTACCGTGCAATGCAGTAGACTACTGTAATAATATAACTCAGTTTTTTTCTTCGGTAAATTAAGATTAGGGACGATCTCACCATTTTTAATTGTTCGTAACTAATAAACGAGCGAAGACTAAAACTGCAACAGAGTCACATCCTTGAAAATATATGTAAAGATTATTAAAATCGATGACGTCTCTTCTAAATTTTAACGTTTAGTCTTTTCTTTCTACTTAATATGTTATTGCGACTGTCAAACATTCTTTATATCACGTGAATTAAATATTCATGATTATCGGACGTCGGTTGTTCGCCAAGTTACATGACATTTGTAAATGAGGAAACTGCAAAACTGCATTCTTCAAATATTTGAACTATTCTTTAAATATTTTCTTTGAGACATCCGATAGCACAATGGTATTTTTGACGCGTACACATGTCGTGCGTCACATTAGTCACCTCGGGGACGTAACATTTTTAATCTTGAAGAAAAGATCCGCGGTGCGAAGGACGAGATCGATGATCGATGGATCGTGCGCGCATTTATCATCGCGTAGAAAAATAGACAGCGACAGGACGGGCCTATAAATGTGACATTTTGCATTAAGAATCACGAGGAATCGATCATGTGTCCGTAGCAACGGATAAAAATACCGGGTCGACAGAGCGAGATATTGCGCTTCTTTTTCACGTTTCTTATCGCTTTTTTTTACATGTCATCCAATTGAAAGTCTGACGCTACTTGTTGGCTCGCTACTCGCAATTAACACATCAGTGTCATATTAGATCTCGCCAGACTACACGTTATTTCAATTTCTTAGAAGTATTCCTGGCCTGCAGTTATTACCGAACGTTCGATATCTATAGATAATCGGGAACGAACTTGGAATCGAAAGCGGAATATGCGTCGTAATGTTTTACCGCGCGTAGCAGATGTAGCTCGTATAACGAACAAGAGATACGTCCGCGTAATTTACCTTCCCTTTCGCTGGTAAACGTCGGTAAACGACGCGAGGTATCTCGCTGGACCATCCGTTTCGCGTAACCCTTGGTTTCCGGACCGACATTACCGTAAAATTCAGAGTGTTACTGCACTCTCTCCAGTCTGCTCCTTGTCTCTCTACTCGGATCATCTTGAAGGAACTTACTTAAAGAGACACGTGTTCTCCGATTATATTTTATATCGCGATATTTCGGCTGATCGGCCATTAAGACACGATGCCATTTCGCAAAGATGGATCTATCGGATCTTGGTTTACGATTTACCGTAAACGCGAGGTATCGTGTGAAATTTTTGCACGAGAACCCCCGATATCGCGTCGACGCGCGCGGATAATGCCGTCGTGTTTTTGTCGTTGAAATAAAAGGCGGGAAAAGGCCGGAGCTGTATACGTCCCTCAATGTCGTCGGGCGTCAACCGAGCACGCGTCAACGTTCGTAAACGCTGCAGCATGGAAGGGACATTAGAAGCGAAAATGCAGAGACCGAGAAGAAATTTTTCGACGCTCTTACGGAAATTAAAGTTTTGCCAGGCGACGCGCGATAACGGCGGAACAAACTCACGTAGCTGATAATCAATAAACGTACCGCAAAAAATTCGCATAATATATAACTGAATATACAATTGAATACATTAGCACGATAAAAAATTGCAGTTGAAAGGAAAAGAGATGCAGAGTCAGCGCAAATTCACGCCAAGCACCAACGCATTGAGGAAGATACAAGCATGTGCAATATACGCGAATGCGTTCGTGTATGTGTGTTACACATGTAATCGATTTTATTCATCACGAAATACACGACACCTGTTCCGACGAAACAGCAATGACACCTATATCGATTTCGCAGCATCAAGTTTTTCCTTTGCGTTTCCTGCACACCAACTTATTCGAACTTTTGCTCCGGACGAGATATCGGTTTCCCTTTTGGAGGAGAGGGGTCGGGGCGCAAGGGATAAACCGGAGGTACTATTCTTGTAACTGGCAATCTCGGGGAAACTTCTGGCCAGTATGGAACTCGTTTCCCCGCTTGTATTACGACCACTTGTCCTTCCTAACATCTCGCCCCTGTTCCCGCGTTGATGATCCATGCGGCCGGTCGAGAGTTCGTTAGATACTATCGTAGGTAATATCATCCTTCCTTAACACATGACAAAGCGGTACCGTTTGCCTACGAAATATCGCGTACGTGCCAGTCATCGGCGATTTTCGAAATTCTCAACATGAAAGGTAAGTGGCCAAACCCATCGAATAAATGGGATCAGCCTCATTCTTATCTTTCAAAAAGAAATGTTCTCCTCTTGGAGTTTATCATCAAGGATTGTTCAATGACACGTAGAATTATGGCTTTTATCATACCGAAAAATTTCCCGAAGTTATTCGAGTCATTAGACATTAAACCGCCGATTAAAAAATTATGAAGTCACGCGTTTATTACACGTCGTTTTTGTGAGCGGCGAGTCGCGCAATCGTCTCATTATCAGCGCGATACCGGGTTCGATTAATCCGATTGCGAGCGGCACGGGTTTTCGCTTCGCTCTGTCGTTTGATCGACGTTACAACGGAGAAGAGCTTTTCACAAACTGCGCGACGATAATAACCGTAAGTCAGGTATGCGAGCGTCGACGAATATTTACGAGTTTTGGCACGGATGATCGCATACCGAGTTCGCAGATCACAAAATACTTCGCCGCGGTAAACAATTCTCTACATACTATAATTACTAGCCAGCAGTAAAAAAAAATAAAAAAAGAAAAATTGCATTTTTTCACATTTGACCTCGTTAAATAATTTTCTTGCACTCAAGTCGATATCCGTTCCACTTCTCCCCTTTCCGTGTAAACTTTTTTGTTTCAATATTTAATACATCCGCATATAAATTATCCAATCCATACTTAGCATCCACATGTTAATACTTGACGTTATGAATTATCAAATCTAGCCGACCTCTAAATTCGGAGTTTCGACAGCAGCAAAGATTGTTTCAATCTTCGCATTCATCTCCACAATTAATGACAAGATCGATGTTCCTGAGCCAAATGGAAGAAACGAAGAAATCATGGACCAAACCGCTGCGATCGTGCGTGAGCGACAGGTAAAGAGAAGAAGCGCGGGCGGGCAGTGCACATCGCGCGCAGGAGCTAACAAATTGCGTTCTCTCGCGTTAAAGGACCGAGAGAGGGACCCTTGTCGGAATTATTGAGCCCGGGTCGTCCGATCGATACCTCCTTTCCCCGACTCGTCGCCGTCGTACGGCGTGTGGATGACGAAGAGCGTGCTCTGTGCTGCCCTTTGTTAGGAGGTGCCCGCGGATCCTTCCCTTCAGGGTGCACCCGAGGGGGTGGCGTCTTCGGGCAGGCGTCCTTGTCCGCGGCGGCAAGTGCAGCTGCCGCCGGCGCGGTTCTCGCCACCTCTGATAAAACAGAGTTCACAGCCACGAGACGTCCGTACGGGCACCCGCTGCTGCCGGCCGGGAACCGATAACCGTACGTCGATTGATTACGCGCCGATAGTAAAACCTCGTGTCGTCGCAGGGGTCAGAGGGTATCAGTCAGGATGTCCATCCCCGGCGTAACGCTGTCGGCGACAGCGGTTTTTTTCACAGCGAGATTTTTCACGCGTCTCTCGATAACCCGTTTTGTCTCGTGTATGCCGCAATCAGGGTTATCACGAACCAAATGTGGGATATGATATGGCATATTTCGTAGCCGACGCTACGTCGTTAACTCGTACGAGAGCGACGGTTCGTACGTCGTCATCGCACTTTGCGTTAACTTGCGAGGCGCTTCGAGATATGCTCCAAGTTATCGCCGTATACTGCGAAATACCAGATAGTACCAAGTTTCTTTCTCAAGGTTTGGCACTTCGACGAATACGAGATGCATCTTTGACGAATAGTCGAGATCGGGAAGCGGTTAATGGAACAATTTCGCGATGATTCCCATTGATGATCTCTCGGGATTTTGCGATAAGCTCTATACGTCACTACTCGCGATTATATATATCGTTAATTATGCATTGTCTCGATATTTATAGCATTGTATCGATATCGTGAAACTTGATCTAAGTTTTCCAAACATTTTCAACCTATTACGCTTTTTGAATAAATTATTGTGTTGATTAATATTGCGATCGCCAAAGACACTTTCGCCGTGATTGATAGTCGTGATCATCGTGAACCCATCTCATTGCAGTGCCGTCGGTATGGCAGAGGACTTCGTTGATTCCTCTTTGCTAACAAGCGCCATCCGAGAAGACCTCACCAAGGATTACAGCCGGTTCTCGACGGAGGGTTCGAATTCGAATCATTCGAGACGATTCACGATTCCCGATCGCCGCATCGATGATGACTCCTTGAAGCAGGAAAGTCAAGACGAGGCGCTGTTGTTCGACTTCGACGTATTCGTCACTTCTATGGGTACTTATGATTTAATTCGGAGCTGGTTGTCGCAGATCTACCAACGAATCTCAAGAATCTGCAGTAAGTCTAAACACGCGCTCTTTGCCCTTTTATGCAGACTTTCATATCTGTACCCTTACTAACAATCGATCGATGTCGAGAATGATAACGGTAACGACGATAATAGTAATAACAAGAATGAAGCGAGACTCTAATTTCAGTGCGTTATCAAGCATTCGGCGATACATCCGGTCCTAAAACTTTGCCGTTTAAACGATTACAATTACGATAACTCGAATAAGAAACGAGGCTTACGTGATTCTCAACGCGAAATCGATTTCCATGCATTGGATTGCGTTAACTCGTATTTCGCGGCGATACTCGCTTATCGCGCCACGGAACAAGCGGCCGCGCTTGATCACGGAGATTATGCCGGAACAGTTTAAGAAATAATCGCTTCTCCGATAATTATTACGACGCAGCCGATGCTTATCGGGGTGCTATGCTTAATTATCGTCGATACTCGACACATTCGCGTAGTCGAAACACATCGAGGACTATCGCAGCTTTTAAAGAGCATATGTGATAAGTTCTTACTTCTGATTTTGTTACGACGATAAGCTCCCTGTCTTGAGTTTATCTCTGACTTCGTATAGATTTTGCTTATAACCAAGGAAAACCAAGGATTCAGCTAAATTCACGACGAATGTTCTCCCGAATGTATCTGTACTAATTAATGTTCACTAATTAATGTTTCTTACATGTCGAGCGTTGCTATGATCAAGGTTTGTTTCACTAATCTACATTTTCAGGGCTTGAATACTATGTTAATTATATGTTTGCAGTGTAGCTTTGGATTTATATGTATTGTCGATCTGAGGTAAGATGCACTCTTTATATAATACTCTATTTAGGCTGAAATTACATACATTAAATTTTCCTACAATTTTCGTACAATTTTAAAACGAATTCCTGTGATACATTGATACGAAAATATTAATGATATTATTGATATGAAAATATTAATGTTTTAATGCACAATGGTATTAGCAAACTATCGTATTTTTCCCGTTTTGACATTGTCTTACAACGGACTTTCTACGAGAGAGATATATATTAATTTTGCAGCCATTTATTGAAACGCGAAAGGATGAACGTACAGTTTCTAAATGGTGACATTTAATTCTTGCTTGTTCAGCAAAAAGCGGTAAGTCACGCTTACCGGCACGTATGCTTCAATTTGCAACAGCTGTTATTCGAGTTGTAAAATCTTGGTTACGTAGGTTCGACAAATAGCAATAAACGCGCATAAGCAACTAACTATTTCTACTTACACGACTGCGCGTGTGCATCTTGCATGATATCGCAACATTAAAAATGCCTTGTTTATTTCTTCATTTTTATCTAATATTATAATTTATTATAATGTAATATTAATAAATATGCATATCATTGAAAGTTTATTTGGAGAAAGACCGATTTTTAGTGCATTTATGAAATTTTCGAGATTTCGATATTCCATATTCTATATTCTATATTCGATTTTTATCTATGATACTTTTTTATAAATTCATATATCTCAAATAATGATTGTATATTTGAATAAAAAAATTAATTTTTTGAAGGAAGTTTCATAGCCGTTTAAATTATATATATCTTTATATATATTTTTCTTTTTTGTTAAAATAGTCTTAGACGCCAAACTTGGTACTGTCCATAAGCGTAAATTGGTCTACAATATATATATTGTACATTAGTACTTTTGCGTATCTCACAGGTATACGTAATTATATTGGGTTAACTGAAAAGTCCGTACGTATTTTTTAAGCAAAATGTAAACGCAAAAGTTTGTATTAATTTTTAAGGATTAATAATTAATACAAAATTTTGTATTCAAAGTTTGCTAAGAAGATCCGCACAAACTTTTGCACTTTGTATTTAATTCTTAATACAAAGTTTGGCGTTTGAATGTTGTTAAAAAAGTCCGCGTAGTCTTCTCCCACTGGTTAACCCAATATATCCATATGTATTTATATAACTATTGAATAGAGAGTCTTGTACGATATATTTAATATTTGATATTACAATTTCAATATTTTATATATATATGTACATGTATTGAGAAATATGAGCATGGCTTTCGCGCTCCGAAAATAGTCGTTGGTTTAGATACTGATATGCTGTAAATAAAAGTGCTCGTTAAATAGAACGATAAAGACAAAGATATAGTAGAGATAGTAGACATCACATTGATAAGGTAAGGTACTTGAAGTATCAATGAGCAGCAGGCGGATATAATGAATACGCTAGAAACGCGTTAGTATATCCATTACTTAAACAGGGTGCAAATGATCGCACATCATCGCTGTTTATATCAGACCATCAGAGAGCAAAGTCACAAACAGATTGGCGTTCTGCTCCCTGAGCGTACTTTTATCGTTACCCGACCTTACCTTCATTTTGGATAACGTTGCTACTGTCATCTTTTATCATTACGATTACGATGATCGCGTTACATGATTAAGTTATGCAGATAAAATTGAATTATCTGCAAAACGATCCGCATTTAAATCAATAATACCGAGTATTTACGTCCATTGCAGTTTGCACGTAGTTATAAAGCTGGTGCGGCTTTGAGAAATCGCATTTCAGTAACACATTATTTGTTTAATAATGTACATGTGTGTACGTGCGTGTGTTGTGTGTGTGTAAGTGTGATACCTCGCTCGCATTAAACGCCTTGAGCGATTTAGCGAGCGGGATGGAAGCCACGAAAGAATTGAGTGGAGTATCGCGATCGGTGCCGGTAGAGCGTGGTAAACGTACTCGCAGTTTGTTTACTGCGCAGTTTGAGCGTGGACGCGACACGAAAGACGAGGAAGTGGACGGGAGTGAATGACCGTGCCGAAAAACGGGCTTCCTGCTCGTACGAGGCGCGTTTCAAGAGTCACGCCAGTGAATTTTCCAATCGTCTAAACGTCCCACACCGCGTGCCACTTCACACAAATGATTTATTTTTGTACGATACGGAGGCAAACTCCAAGCGATGCGACGTGACGTAATCGCATTTTAATATTCCGTTGTGAATGGAGCATACACATCAATAAGTACTGTAATATTTCTTGTCGATATAAAAAACGTTATATAATCGCTTTTCTTTATACATACTTATACATATTTATAATGACGAATGTAAAATATACACTTTTCATCGTATACTTGAGATATTTTTTATTTATATAATAATAAAACGTAAGCATAGAGGAATCAAATTTGCCGATCATTCAGTTTGCTGATAAAATTTTATTGATGTGTGTTTGCTTTAAAGATAAGCATGCTTGAGTCGTTAAATTCAGAGCGTACGGCTTTATCACGAAGACGTGGCGCATGATTCACGTGCAAATTTCAACGTGTTGAGGCAATTGCTCTTCGTTGCGTATATTAACGCACCCGGTGACGTGTTAATCGATCACGCTACCACACGAATATATATATATATATATATACGAATATACTTACAAAGACTGTCCGAATCGACACAATGAAAAAGGTACGTGCCTTTATATTACAAAAATCCGAGGGCGAGCTCCCTCTCCTCCCCGCGCTTGTAATTCCTGCGACTATCTATCTCCAAATAGAGGAAGGCATCGAGTTGCATGAGAATGCGTGTGTTCTCGACGTGTGTGTCATCTCGCCGACAAATAAACCGAGCGATATGGAAGGCGAAGGAAAAGGAGCAGCCAGCGATCGGTCGTCGTTCGGCCACCCACATATAGTTGATCGAGACGTAAATCGCGAGTCAATTATGCAGCGACGCATCCGTAAAGACTCCTCGGGGCACGAGGACATCCAGTATACGTCCGTATCCAGCGTTTCTCAATCGTCTCCGAATCGTTCTCTGGAGAACGCTCTTCTAACGGGACACTCACAAATTGGATTTTTTTTTCTTTTTTTTTCTAAGTCGCATGAGCGGACACGTACGTTTCATCTTCTCATTGAAAACACGCTCTGCTTTAATATGATTGACGATTCGAATCTACGTTCGTGCGCTTCCGTTTATCATGCCTGATTGCTTCGTGTAATCACTCGTGAGTGAGGTAATCGCGAAAATATTTGTTTTCGACGAACACGTGAGACCAGACTCGCGACGTGCCATCGCCTTATTATCTTGGCAGACGCGGTTACGAACTTTCCACGTCCTCTTGTGTTACACATCAAGGTCGCGAATACCGTCGTACTGTCACGTAAGCGGTACGCGACAACAAAGGAACGGTGAACGAGAAATCGTGGCGGCACGTGAGACAACACTAAGTCGAGGAGGTACCGCCACGTCGTTTTGCGAAGGCAATTTCGTTCGGGCTAATCGGCTCCACACCAGCTACATCCGCACTCACTTTCGCCATTATACAAGGTGTCGAAAAATCATTAGCTCAAACATAGAAAATTGATAATGGATTGAAATAAATGGAGAAATCTTAACGCAACTGGTCGATGGGTTAAACTCATGTTTAACAGAAACGTTAATCTTCAAAGCTTATCTATTATTGCAACGTTTAATGTTGAGATTTCAGAAATTGTTGAAGAAAATAGCGTTTAACTCGAAGTAATATATTTACAAGTACGAGTACAAGATTGCAGATATAAGAAATGCGTATACATTAAACAAGAAGATATTTTGACAGAGATAAAAAAATTATTCCAGTTTCTGACGAAAATGTCATTCCGTTGAGATGCAAGTATTTTGAAGCACCCTATATAATATGGTCGTCCGACCGGCACGCAGCCAATATTGGTGCCGAGAGGGTTCCATACGCGCAGAAACCAGTCTCCCTTGGAGATCCCGATGGAACTCATCTCATTAGGTTTTACGGCCCTTTACTTTCGCGGCGGCCGAGCGCTTTTTACTACCCGGCCGTCTCGCGGCATTAATCATAAATCCATCTCCTGGGATCCTTCGTTTCGTTTCGCTGTCTCCTAGCTGTCTTTCCCTTTCACTTCGCCCTCCGACTTCGTACGTCGCATCCCTCTCTCGGCACGTCACTCGCGAAATGCAAAACTCACGAAACATGCGTCGCGAAAAGCAGAAGCGAAGGGAAAAGCACGGACACGATCGTTCGTAAATCATTTTTCGGGATTTCACATCTTTTTCTATCGTGCTTTCCACGTTAAAAATGCATTTATATTAAGTATGAACGAATAAACTCTCTATTATATACTCTATGATATACGCGAATAATATTTCTTGCTAATGCGAAAACAGATCATTAAGATGTTATATTGCGTCATGTATTAAAATAATATTTAATAGTAATCAACAATTATTTGCCACACACTTGGGAATTGTAGAATCAATCAATGCGATGACAAAATGTGCAGTATAAATCAATACGCTAGGGTTCAATTAACAGTCAATGGTATAGTGATACCTATGGTATCAGAGAGATGGGGAGCAAAACACATGGGAGAAGTGATATTATTAGAAATATCGATATCGAGATACTCCGAGAGAGGGATAGTGAACATGTTCTCGCAGCGACAAGCACTATACGATGTTTGCGGTTTATGGCTATCAAATGATATGGGAAGAGATCATCGCTCATTGTTGCTCCCGCGCAACAAGTGAAAGCACCTAGGATCATGGACTTGGCAAACTTTCTTATTGCGAAAGCTTACTTGACGGGCGTTTAGAAATCTGGAGTATCCAGCCTTTGGTTTCCAGCAGATGGTCGTGTTTTAAGATTGTCATCATCACAATTATTGTGAAATTGTGATATGATGAACTTAATAATGTTAAAAACGTTTGTTGCTTACTTCCTTGGAGAATCATTGTAAACATAAGATTTCATTTCATTTGTGCAAAACATAACGAAGATTGAGATTGATTATTCATCGAATGATGAATGAATTAAAATTACATGTGAGTGTGTTAGACTTCAAAATATATACGTTAGTCTGATTCATAATGTTTCGCGAATAGCAACAGCTTTTCTAATAATTTTCGGTATTATGTAATTCTCTTTCTGGTAAGCAGAGGCAATTATTGTACAAAAGTTACATCAGATATTTAAAAACTTTCTATAAAATGCAATATCAACTGGCTTATTTTTATGAGTAGTACATGTATGCAGTGTGTGGTGTAAAATTCAGAATCAACAGTCACATGCAGATTATTCGTCCGCGACTCTTTGCAGTCTCGTTTTAACATTCGTGCCGCTCTGACGTAATCGCAGATCTACAATGATTCTATAATAGGTGAGAGCGCGTGAAGTGTTTTTTTCAATCTCCTTATTTTTCATGGGTATCGCAATGAAATATGTAAAATATTTTAATTATCTCGATTTCTTGAGTTAATATTACATTCAATAAAAGTACAAAAAGGAATATTCTAGCATATATAGCACAAGTAAAAGTTACAATGTATAGCCAATTGAACTTCTCATTGTTTTAATTGCAAAGAATCTGAATATAGTTTCTCTAATTCTGCGAGATTTATTCTTGCAAGTTTCTAAAAACGCGAGTAAAATTTATGCATTTTTTTGATGCATAAGCATTAGACTCTGAAGAGTTTGCTCTTTAATCACTACTCTCTATCCACGCTTTGCATCGTCGCGTTGTATAACGAGAGAACTGTCAAACTAATAAATGTATATCTGTACGAGCGCGGTTGGGACAGAATTGTTGGCCGACGTAATCGCGAACGAAAATTACGAGCGGTTTGCCGGGTACGTGTCGTATCCCACGAGATCCCGATCGTCCGTTGCGTCAGTCGGCAGAGCTCGTTTGTCAGCATGTGTCGTAAATGGCCTTCAGCCCTGGCGTTGTTTCGTCGTTGCTTCCTTCAAGGAGCGTCGGTCGAGTGAACGGCCATGAGTTGCGTCGAAGCATCGCGCGGGTGCGAATTGTCGCCGTGCATTTTGACTGTCAGTTACAACTGTTAGTCATACCGGTAAACCCGACCGTCGCGCGTTCGCCATTCTCAGTGAAATTAGAACGGAATTGTTCGAGACGAGCTTAGTGAATTTGCACGGCTGAGAACGGTAAAGTGATTGAATTGACGCGATGCGAGTTTCGGCGTGATTCGCTGCGGATAGTTTGTGTATCTTTGTTTCCCTTTGAAATTGTGACACGTAATGATCCATGCACTTTCCTTTATCTGCAAAATTTCAGAACGATATGCAATCGGTTTTCTTTCCAACGAAAATCTAGTGTTATCGATTGTTCTTAAATACTAGAAGTGAAGAAACGTTCACAAAGTTAGTTTGAATTGGCTGCATGTCAATACAGATCCTATTTTTTGCTTAATTTCGTATAAGTTCAATTTGAAGAGAGTCGAGCTTGTGAATCAGTTATCAAATATTTGTAAATATGGAAAAGAACTGAATGGCAAAAAACGGTGAGATTAGATTAGATTGGATCAAAACATTAAATCAAAAGATCAGATCAAAATTGAATATTCTAAATTATTGAAATTGAATATTTTCTTTCTCAAATTGTAAATAATTTTTATTTCATCAACGGTAAAATTAGTGAAAAAGATACCAAGTTTTCATTAAGGAGAAATTGATTACAAACTTATCAGTGAAGTGAAGGATAAAGGAAGGTGTGGAATACTGCGTTCTCAAATAAGCGATGAGATAACGCGAAGAGAAGACAGAAAGCTTACTTGGTACAAATAATTTGGGCGTAACTTATTTGGACAACGTTCGGCTGGTAGAGATTAACACTAAGTACTGCAAATAAATTTCGGGCTTGTATTGTTACCAACGCCAACTTATCGCCGCGCTATTGACACAAGCGTGATGAAGCATACTGCGTTTCGTTGAGTTTTGCGACACGCCCATTGTATTTCGCAGAAACCGCAGATACGATGCGTTCGATATATTTCGTTGCGCGGACGGACGTGTCAGGGACACGATCGATCGTCGCGATAGATTCCGTTTTAACGGGATAAACTGAATGAAAAGTCCGCGTGCTATAAACTAGATAAGGCGCCTTATTACGAAACACGCACAGCCTCGCTTTCAGTGATAGACTCCTTCGTGTTTATTTTTCCAGCCAGAAAGTCAGGAAGTTCGACGAGCGCGTTGACACAAACGCTGACACGCGAGAGCACAATGTTATTCACAACTCAGTTTACGCACAGATTTAGTCGGCGAAAATCATTCAGCTTTTATCAGGGACGAGGCTTGCGCGATGATAACGCATTTATTTTTTCATAATAATCGTACGTCAACGTCGAGCAGAAAAACGTGTTCGTCGGCCTCGTTCATTATCGCCTAGGACGCTCGCACCGTCACTCAGGACCGTCAACGGCGACTAACTCGTGCAACAAATGACGTCGTTCTCCACGCATGGCATCGTGGAATCGATTAATTAATTTCCACCACGTGTTTACCTTAATTACGCGTAGCTGGGTATGATGCCGCGCACGCCTGCGGTTTCCGTTGATTAATGGCGCGCCGTTAACGCGACATTTTTGCATACTATTCTTCTGCATACGTCATACATTCTTTGCGGTACTGCATATTTCTCTTAACCCTCGGCCGGTGACGTTCCTTTACCAGACGCGAATGTTTCGCGTTCCACCCGTTAATTTACAGGGGAACAATTTCGAGAATAATCGATTTACTTTGACAAACAATAATTTACACGAATACAGACGTCGCGTCATACGAAATATAACGTTATTAATAATTTTTGTTATATATATATATATATTTAAAAAATTCAATGTAAACCTCATTTATTTTATTAATATTGAGAGGAATTCAAGAATCGTAAATAACGTCTCGCTAAATGTGTTAAAGAGCCTTTATAAACTAAGCACGCATAAATAAAATTTTTGTTAGCACTAGTTTTCCAATTTATTTACCGCGTGTGCACGCTTAAGTCTCGCGTAACCACGAATTATTTCATGATGCTGATAACCCTAAAATTCGATCGTAGGGGTGAACAACCCTCGTTCGGAAGTGACCGTCACGGCTTGGGAAGCATACCGGACCTTGCCCAACCGATCTCTTGTAGGGACGCCAGACAAGGGAGAATACGCGCGAAGAGGAGAACGACGAGTATAATTGTCGTTGCGTGCCATTTAAAACGAGTGAGGGTAGACTCCACATTTCGGTAACGTAGAGAACGCATCTCGCCGAAGCCCCATTGGCTGTTACGTGCACGTAACCACATTTTATTTAATTATGGAGGTTCATAAAAGCTCTTTAACACATCATTCATGAAAGGTGTTTCTCTCGCGATCATTTATCGCAATCGCGCGGCTAACCACATTCGTCCCTTTCTACTTTCTAATAGCTTCGTGTGATTGGATAACGATCCTTTTATATCTTTATGTACAAGCAGACTCGGTCGTTAAAAGTTTGAATAAGAAGAATATGTGATAATTATTTGGATCTAGAAATAAGTGATTACCAGTGATTACGTAATTGATATCTAAGATTACAGAACGTTAACAAATAAAATGTGCAGTTGGGAGGATTTGCCAGAGGCAAATGACAGATTTTCGTTTCAGAAATTCGAAATTGGCATTTACTCAGTTAGCAACTGAATCAGGGATTTCAATGGGATATCGTGCGATTTCATTTAAACGATTAGCTAGGCTTGTGGCATATTCGCGCAGCGCTAATTCCGGGATAAACCGATGTAACTCCCACCCAATACTGATAAACGATGCATTTCGTGTGAGCGCGGCTTAACAAATAATTCGGCTAAAGTCGACGTTCGTTCTGTTGTCCAGGCAACGTACCCGACCGGTCGATGCCTCTTCTGTTATCATCTCGTCTCTCTCCTTCTCTCCCGTTCCCTCCCTCTTCGTTTCTCATTCATCCCTTTCCATCGCCTTTCTCCCTACTGCCCAGCCCTTTCCCTCGTTCCTCATTGTCCCCCTTCACCTGGCCGACATCAGTAGGCGTGGCACTGTTAGTCAATTGAAAATCATGTTCCCTCGAGTCGATGATGTAAAAATAAGATTTATCAAATTTGTCATCTATCGCAATCTTTCGCCTTCTGTCTTTTTCTTATATTATAGAGAAATAATTATTATACTTTTATTTGTTGTACTACAAATTAAGATAAAAGTTGTAACTTAGTAACTGCACAAGTTATTCCCTGACAAATAAGAGATCGTGAGATTTCTTGCGCAATTTTTACGAATTATGATGAAGTGGCACGTGTTCTATCAAACATTGTAGTTGTCCACCGAACGTTTCCACGCTCGTAATAATTCACGATATGAATAACTAATAAGTCCAATTTATATGAGCACTTCTCGTCTTTCGCATTTATTAGCACAATTAACGTGAAAGTCATTCGACCAACACGCGCGTAACTAATTACCGTTATTAACCATCTTTTTCCGTCAAGGTTGCTTAGGCTCACGAGTATCAAGGTATACGCGCACGTTACAAAGCCGTAATACCTTCCGCGAATTTCTAGTGCAATGACGATTCGAAAATCGTCGTGCAAGAGATTGTAACAAATTAGCTATCGAACTATATAACTAATCCGCTGTTTAAAGACTATATCGCTAATAAATTGATGGTGACCTTGCCGCGTCAAGTGCAGGAGTGCGTGCCCGCGCAAATGGCGAAGATCGACCACAGACAGGACGCACTACTGTTAGTGGTAACGGCAACAACGCCGACAGACGGACAACGACTGCGCATTCACGTTCACGGAGAGCACGTTGCATTGTTATCACTCTGTCTCTCTCCGATCGATCCGGTTTCTTTCCCGCGCTCGATCCGGTGCTATCGATCGGCGAGAGTGACCGTTCCCTCCCCAACGCCCTTCCCGTCTGCGTAACTTTCGCGTCTCGCATCGTCAGGGCCAGCCGTGCGCCAAGGATGATGCAGGGTGCCGCGAACAAGAAGTCGTCGTTTTCTTTCGTCGAGGTTCCATCCATCCTTGGGGCATCCTTGATTTTCGATTCACGGATACTTTCCCGCGTATTCGGTATGATCGCCGACCGCGTCTATCCTTCGTCCTCGTTGCGCTCTCCTCCGTCTCGGACCACCATTGTTCTCACCGTGCGGCTGCTACTACGCACGCACCACGTGGCGCAGGCGTGGGTTTGTTGTCTCTCCGTCGCGCTCGCGCCGCGGCCATGCGCTCGCTTTCTCTCTCGCACTCCCTTGCGCGGGCGAGCGGACCTTCCCGCTCGGCTGCCTCGTTCTTCTCCGTCTCTCTCTCTTTCTCTCTTCCCGCGCACCGCGCGACGCCTCCATCGTCATCATCGGCGACCGAAGCGATGCCGACGGCCGCGCGCGCTGCATTTATTGAACCGATTTCGTTCTCCGTTCCCGCTCACCATTTGTCATCCCGCTCCCTCTGCCCACTTTCGTGTGCGTTGCCTCATCCCGGCCGATCTCATCCATCTAATCGTTTTCTCGCAAGAACTGTCTCTCTCTTCTTGCCCGTTCATTCTCGCGTCCTCCTGTTAGCGCACTCGTTCATTCCTGTATATCTAGAGCGTTTTGCAACGAGCTCATCGTCACCGCATCTGGCGTGGTCTCCATCCATACGTAAATATAGCCCGCTGTTTCTCGATACGGCGGCAGTTTGCGCACTGGTGCACGTGTAGACGTGCGAGGAGCGTGCTTTTACGCTCGGCTGACGTCACGTTACAATTCGCAGAGTGAATATCTTGCGGCTTACAAATCGGTCTTCCGTCCTTTCTTTCAGTATACGCGAAGATGAAGCCTCTTAAACGAGTCTATTTGCACGGATTGCGCATTAATCAAGAACCCTGCATCATGCATCCCAATGCTAGTGTTTCGTTAGCCCTGATGGCAACATGTGCACCAAACTGTTCTAATATAATCTAAACCTAGTGGTTTACCGTGAACCGATGAGTGTAATGTGTTCATTAACGTATTAATGCTATTCAGTGTGTTCACATTCACACAAGTTGCACCGATTTCTTCCTTGCGAGAATAAAGCGATTGAATCACGCAGTTATTAATCACGCGAACCGAGAGATAATACATATATCTCTCGAATATCTCAGGGGAGCGTATTGTGCGTGATCATACACGTGTGCAGACTCCGCGTGTCCGGAAACCGATTCGAGATTCTCTTTCATGCGACGCAATTGCACGGTCGCGTATATACCTTTCGGCGCGACGCGACGGCAGCGGCGATGATAGTAGTGGTGTCGTGCACGATGACCAGAATCGATCGCTCGTCCCGGGAACTGGCGTCTACCGTGACGTCACGCTACGTCACCGACCGACCCCGAGCGGAGCGTGGAGACGGCGGGAGCGTGTTGCCACTGCGCACCCCGACCCGACGTGCTCCGTCTTTTTCCCCGCGCGTTAAGCCAAAGCGCACCGCGCCGGTGTGCGGATTCAGCAGGAGCGGACTCAACTAGATAACTCGGGAACATGTACTTTTGAAGAAGCAGTCCTCTAGTTTTCGAGCATTGTACATGAGTTTAAAAGTATTCTGAATCGACATCATTAGTCGACGTGCGGATCTCTTTGGAGAGAACGAACAAACCACAGAATACCAGTCTTGGTGCCCCGATTCCCGTTTCGAGTCCGCTCCTGGTGCACTCCTGCGCACTGAAACGATATGTATAATACATGGACACACGACTCACCTGTGTAGCGAAGACCCTCGTGGTTGTCGTCGTATGGCGGGAAGGGCGACAGTGGACGAGATGGCTCTCCGCGCGTGCAAGACCTAGGACACGCTTTGTCGACGAAGCCGTTTACATTTCTCCTCCATTCTCTTCCGTGTCGTGTCGTGTCGTGGCGTACGAACTCGTGTCGGCGAACTCGTGAACATAATTACGAGCGTGTGCGTGCGGCGACGCGGCGTCACCCGTGCACCCTTCTTTCTTGAGGTCTCCCCTTTGTGTCGGCTCGTTCGTCGTCTTGCTTTCGGGCCGTACGCGTGCCCCTGGTTTCCAGCAGTCTTAAGCGTGTCCATGCAACGTTGAAAGTAGCCGAAACCGAATCTTGAAATAAAAATAATTCGTTTAGAATGCTGCGACAAAAAAATTAACGGAGAATTAGATGTTTAATGTCGTGGAATTAAATATTTCGTTTTGAGTTCGTTTTAATGTTCTTTTTATGACGGATTAAATCTTTTGCAACTACTTTTATGGTTTTATAACGTATTCGTTTCCATGTATGATCTCGCAGCTAATCCCGAAATTGCGTCATGTGGTCGTGACATTTTCAGATATACGGTCCGCTGTATGTTTCGCCGAAAATCGTACGAGACATTTGATTAATCCCACTTTCTACAGTTCCTTGAAATTACTAATACATGAAACGGTGTAGCCTAGAATGGAATTCCGCAAATCGCGCGCAACAGCCTTCGGAAATCGAAGAATCGCACACGAATCGTTGCCGTACCAGTTTCCTCGAGCTCGAGACAATCCAGGAATTAATTAGGACGCATGAATTATTGCTCTTTCATTGGAAATTTAATTTCATTAAAAGTTTCTCGTAATTATTCGCGCGGATTAATTATCTCATTAGTCCATCCCGAGATGATCGCGACGACGCCACAGCAGGATACACGGAAGAAACGCGAGCCAGTGGATGGACTGTCCATTATCAGAGCTATCAAATATTGTTCGGACAACATCGATAACTTGATACGCGTTGCGTTGCTTAGCCTCTACCAATTTCGTGTGCGACGCAATAGAGAGATTTTGCCGACGTTTAAGCGAGCCGAAGGACTCTGTTGGCGCAAGAATGTCGGCGAAGAAAGAGACTGATTGAGGAGGGTAGCAGCGGAATGAAGAACGGGGAAGGTGGCGGGCGAGGGGAAGGAAGTTGCGGATCGGAACGGAACGGAGGCGTAGGCGGTGCGGCTCCGAGAAAAAGCCTGCCTCGCGAGGGTTGGCGAGGAAACAAGACGGAGGCGGCCAGACACGAGGACGATAGACAAGGCCGGATTTAGAAACTTCGTTGCCCGGTCCCTCCCTCGAAGGAACCGGCCGACAAACGAAGACACGCGAGGCGAAGATAACGGCGGGCGCGCCGAAGTGCAACGCGATACTTCGCGATAATCATGATTTGAATCTACGCGATAAACTTCTTTGAAGTGTTTTGAAGTTTCTGCGCGAGAATGCGTGATTGCAAGTTTTCACGATAATTTCAGTTATAACTGTCGCAATTTAATTTCTCGAATCATTTATGATTCGAAAATGTCACGTTTAACTAATTTCCTCTTTTTAAGCAAAAGATCAATTGCAGATTAGTTACGAAATGATAACAATGTTGAATATACGTGGAAAATCTTATCTACTCTATGCGAATAAATACAAAATAAAATCGATTTTTTAATGATCACGGATAATTGCGTGAGGTATGATTAATTATGTATCATAACCTAGCATTCATGTGTCGGACATTTTGAATATTTGCCGAAACATATCTCGCTTACTTTGTGTGTATTGAATAACATATTTAGTCGACTGCAATAATGTCTACTTGAGAGGATTTCAATTATTACGAAACTTGAATAAAATAACTAAGTTTTCGCGTCGTACAGTAAACAAATTGTATCACAATACCAGTTTCCGAGCTCTTCAACGGCCTCAGATATCACGATCGCGAAATTGTGGACGCGTTGGTTATGTTCGCTAGATATATTCAAATCGTATGCAAATCGAATGAGAATCACGTGACGCAATTTCGGGGAACGCCTTGGGCCCGCGACCTGCACTTGGAAAGTTGTTAAAAGGAGCATTTGCCCTGCTCACCTGCGAAAATTCGTGTGTCGTCTCCACCCCTGAAATGAGGGACGAAAGGAAGGAGCCCGAAGGCGGGCTCCGTAAGTCGCGCGACGGATGCCAATGAGGTGATTCCGGAAAGGGGAGATGGGAGCGGGAGCCTCCGTCGAGAGTATACGAGCGCGTTTGTGTGTACAAGCGCGCGCTCGTGGCGCGCAGCGCGAGCGGAAGAAAGAGAGAGAGAAAGGACGGGAGAGAAAGAGACGGAGCGCGTCGGGTGTATCGGCGAGACGCGCCAGTTTCAGTGTAAGTGAGGGAGGCCGTACGCGGCGGGAATCGTCCCTCTCGGTAGTACTACGCGGGACGCCACGCGAGCGACACGTTACACTTTCTCGTCATTTCGCCTGGCACGATATCTCGTGTGCGACACGATCGAGTGGATTCGCGTGAGTGCGTGGCGTGGAGTAAGCGCGAGTGTGTAGCACGCGGAGAATCACGCGGAAGTGGTGTCGTACGTATATACGCGAGCACGTTATCGCGAATCGTCGTCGCACCGCGCGCGCGTTTCGTTCCACAGCCTCGTCTTCCTTGTTTATGTTTAACGGCAGGACGCGCCGCTTTACCGGGAACGCGCGCGAACGACGAATCGCTCGATATCGAAAACTTGGCGTCGCGATCGTGTTCGGCGGTTCCGCGTTTAGATACCTCGATTGATCCGCAGATTGTTCGCGAACAAAGACGAACGCCACAGACACGGAGGAGAGGCTGAAGTTGCCGCTTAATCGCGGCAGTGGTGGTAGTGGCGGTGGCAGGTTGGCCCGCCGCGGCGTTCCTCGGCAATTTTCGGCGACGGTCGCCGGCGCGTCGCGTCGCGCCGCGTTAATACCGCGAACACGAAAACCGCGAGGGTTAGTTGACCCGACGCACTGTCACGCAATGCCGGTTCTGCGAGCAGCGGCACGCGTGGGAATGTAAAGCGCGCTCGACTTGATCGATGCACGTGCGTCGTGCGAACGGCGCGAGTGAGTATATATTCCGCAGTCCTTTCCTCGCGTCCCTGCCTGCGGTCTGCGTCAGGATTATACGCGCGCGCGCTCGTTCACCCGCCGGCGGGTGTTTTCCGTGGTGAAAAGTACGCAGTGCGAGGACCCGTGTGAGAGTCCCCAGTGCGATCGAAGGTGCGCGACCACGCGGCGGAACCGCGTCGCGTTCCGCGTTCTAGGACGCCTCGGTGGCACGCGATATGGCACACGGCGGTGCCTGTCGAAACGCGTAGCATTTCTGAGCGAGGCTAGGAATTTGATCGTTCGATTCGATTCGATTCGATTGGGTTCGGAGTCGGTGGCGCATCACCGCCGCTCGCGATTCTGCGCGCGCGAGCGAGCGGAGGAACGTGAAGTTCGGCGCGTACGGGCGATTGCCATCTTGCGTCGCCGTTTGAATCGCCGAGGGAAGGAAGCGAGCGGACGTGGACGCCTTCGCGATCATTCTTACGCGATCGCACTTTCGCTCGTAATTGCGCCTCGTGATTCCTTGCTGGCGCGTCTCTGCGGCGAGTGTGCGGCGAGTCCCGATCGCGACGTAAACACGTCAGTGCAATGACACGGAGGCACGCGAGTCTAGTCGTCTCCCCTTTTGCCCACTGCTGCGCAGTAACGCCGGGCGGCAGTGTACACATCACGGACCGATATTTCGTCATGTATCCTATCCGCGTATCTCGAACGTAAGGATGTCAGAGTTGGATGTTCCGTTGGGACGATCACGTTTTACGACTTTTTGGCATTATATATTATGTATTACCGCCTCGTTCCGCCTCGTGTTTTGATTTTCTTGAGCGATGTCCCATCGGGTGTTATTGGCTATTGATTAGCTAGAAGCTAGATACATGGCACATCGAAATGGAAACGTAGTCGGTCGTCGCGTTGACATTAAACCAGTCTATCTTCACTATGTTAGCGCGACCTTTTCTCTCATCGTTCCCTCTGTTCGTTGCATGACAAAAACAAAAATGTAAAAATAACACGATTTTATTACGAGGATGTGAAAGTCCAAATCTTGAGAAGCGTCATATAAATTAGTAGAACGCGTGCTCTCCATTGTGGAAGTTTCACTTTTCGCGATTCGTTATGCGCGAGCGTGAACGACGGATTTGCGGTAAATGCATAAAGTTAGGCACACGTGTCGTCTACGTGGCGTTAGGACACGCGCGTACACGCGAAAGAATGCGCCCTGATTACTTCCTTTATGTGCGTGTCGCGCTCGTGGCGTGGGAGTCGATGACTTCGTGTCGGCTTTAATTCGCGCGTATACGTTTCTACCCGCATGCTAGTAGTCTACATGAATCATACGACGCAGCATTCTCTCTGACGACGTTCGACTTCGATTTCGAGATAGCAATTCAGTCGAAAGAAGAAACGCAACGTAAGCGTAAGCGCGCAGTACGAGCACGCGCTCGCGATTTGCAAAATTCCGTTTCGATACGATTCCACGTATGTACAGAGTACGTTTCGCGAATTGCGCAATTTTGCGAGTCTAAAGCCCGGCCGTGTAGTCTGAAGCGTGGCACGAATCGCTTAAATCGAGTCTCGGTGTCGCGCGGTTGACAAAAACTGCCTGCTATCGTGGCAATCCTCCGTTCTCGGAACCTGAAAATTTATGGGACATCTCGAAGACGGGATAAACAGTGTTACGGACGACCTATACTTAATTTCGATCGACGATTTATGTTCCGAGAGTTGAACGCACGTCCCATCGTGATAATAACGTGCTTTTATTACATTAGAAGATTGACTTTGCGGTTGCACAATGTTGTATATCAATTCGTTTAATCTTGAATACTCGCAGAATAGTATTTGACTTTCTTTATTTCCGTTCAACACATTAGCTGGCATTTTTAACGAATGTAGTCTCTCTCTCTCTCTCTCTCTCGTCAGTCTCGTTATTACTTTCTCTCGCTCGTGAGTTACACTGTGCGCGACGCGCGCGTGTTTTATCGGATCGTATTTTAATCGATAAAGCGTCACCTCATCTCTCTCTCTCTTTCTCTGTCTCGCACGTTATTTGCGTCGCAGTAGATATCGTCCGGGGTTAAGACTTCGCCTTCACCTTGTATGTTTTTTTTTTAACTCTGCGAGGAATCGACATGCGTTTATCGATAACATTAATTGCTCCGGCAATTACGCGGCTATCGATAGTATTATCTAATCTTAATCGCGTTTATTCCTGTCCCAGTGAATTAACCGGTGTTATCTCTGATTCCCTAGAATGTATCTTTTATTTTATTTTTGTCGTTTCTTCAACCTCACCGTACCGCCCGTAGAGATTCTAAGCCAATTTGGATCAGGATCGGACGTCCGTGCGATCGTTCGACGTGGCAGAATGCGCGGCAAGGGCAAGCTGGTGCCTTTCGAACGACGTGGATGACAAGGACTCGTATTATCGCGTCGCATTTGGTACGGCAATAACGTCCTCGTTCCGCGGATCGAACCCGCTCGTGGTGTGTACCGAACGCGGGGGTGGAATAGTGTGAGAACAGTGCGGAGTTGTAATTGTGTGTGTGTGCGCGCGCGGGCGGCGCGCGAAAATCGCAACGCAGTGACGATTTATCACCGAGTATCATCGACGTCCGGCGCAACATGGATTACCGGCTCCTGCCCAACAACAACAACAACAACAACAATAATTATCCCACGCACCATCGTGAGTATCCCTGATTATTTTCGTCGTTCCTATTGGTCACGTGGCGTGATATAATAATATCCGCGCTCCCGAGCACACATCCACTCAAGATACCGCGGTGTTATCGGAACGGTTTTCGGGAGGAAAAATGAACAAGACAAGCACGGTTTTGTCTGCGTTATCGCCGTTATCCGACACCGAATGACATTACTAATTGCGCCCGATCGTTCAACAATAACGCGTTTGTAACACGTTTCCCGCTCGGGGAACGCGCGGCTTATCGGCTCATCGGCTTATCCCCCAGCGCGATCAGTCCTATCGGCTACGCGTCGCCGCTGCGCGTTGCTTCCTGTTACTTGCCGCGTGTTCGTCAATGAAATGACAGGAAAGAGTCCTACGTGCAAACTGGAATGCGTAAATACGCGTATCCCGCTACGCATCGACGAGCGTCGTTGGTCCGTGGGTGTCGTCGGCTCGCGCGACGACGAAGTCGATCAACGACGCCATGCGACGCCTTACGTCGCTCTTCTCGCGGTGGCGTCGTGTTTTCCTCGACCGTCAATTTATTTTCTGCCGTGGAATGGTTGTAAGCGGAACACCCGGATTTTGATGGCATGCCTCTTTTTCTTTTGGAACATTGTGGAGGATGTTTATGTGTATATGATATGTATATGTGTATATATATATATATATATATATATATATATGTGTATACGTGATGCATTCTTCAGCTTCTCGATTGTAAATACGTGACTTCGGAGAAGCCTGAATCACACGTGTAAAAAGTTCTAGCTGAGCTGTTATTTTGAAGAAGTGAAGCAACTTTTCAGACAGAACAAGTAGACATTGCAATTTTAATTATTTATGAGAAACTTGATAAAAATTGAAATTAATGAAGATTAATAAGTGGAGTAAAGTATATACATACATTACACCTTACATCTACATTATATATTACAAAATTAATATTAATAAATAACATATACATAATTAATATACAATTTGACGATGTAATGTGATGTATATCGTACAGTACAGTAGTCTATATTTTAAACATTTTTTATTGTTTTGTTTAGATTTTTATCCTCACATATTGGATGATTACATTATTCTCCATTTTATTTTAAGATCATCGAAATCTGGGTGCTAGATAACCATACGCCACACGTTTTCCTTAGACTTTGCCAGAAATTTGCCTGAAAGATTATGGACATTCCAAGTATCGAGGTACCACCGTAAGAATTGCTGGCACAGGTGGACCGCGATGTTTCGAAACATGTTTTCTCGGAAAGATTTCTGTCAGTATTTTTAGACAAGGTCGATTCGATACGTTGATATCATTCGATACATTTGGTATCGATTTAACGTCTCGATTGATTTAGTGCTGAAGTGAAACAGATTCGTTTTTCGTACTGCAAGCCAAAATCATGTTGGCATCGAACCTGGAATCAATATGTTGTAGGTTCGAAGGTGCTTATAAGTGGTTATCGATTCAAGCTTTGCAAATAGTTTCGACTGTATTGACACGTTTAGTTCCACCGTCACGATCAAAGATGCACATATGTGTATATATCTTTTACGATCAAACATCGTCAATAAATTCGATACGATTGATTTTACAAGTTAATCTCTGATAGAATTTCACGCGCACTTTGTGACAGTTTGATATCGTAATATGCAGTAACGTAATCTATTATTATCTCATATTTTTCGAGACTATCTGCAAAGAGATCGATCCTTTATTTTTTAAACTCAATCTATCTGTGTTTATTATTCTTGTTCATATTATTAACTGTGTGACATGAATTGTAAATGAGAACAATGATATACCCGTGCATTATTAAACAGCCACTTTTTTCACACTACTAGTAAAGAGTCATGTATCGCGCGCGCGCATCTTACGCGTATCAACTTAGCATAGCGCGACAATAGCCACTTCGGGAATCGACGGGAGATTTGATTGCGACCCCGAGATTCCGTCGGCGTCACACGATCATGACTCGTTACGCTTTTTGCACATTTTGTACAATACTTTTCGCGCGCCGGCTTTTCGGGCGGCTCGCGTGTACTCTGGACACCAGTTTTCAGAATGAGAGGACAGATCGGTCGTTGCGCAAAGAGCTCCTTGTGATATACTCTATGGTGGTCCTTGAGCTTGCTTTCGCAACGATGGGATCTCCGATTGTCGTAGCTTTTAATGGTCCTTTAAGGGAGATCGGCGCGTCCTTGGTTAACGGCCGGTCCGTCGCATTCCTGTGCAGAGCGCGATCCGATTTTCTTGCGGAGAACGAGATCGCGTCTCCGATCTCGATCGCTGTTCATTTCGCGTGTTCATTCTTTCAGATTCGAGAACTCGTCGCGCGGAAATTTCGCGATTATTGAAATCTCCAGTCAAACTCGACCACGCAAATTCTCTCCGTAATTTCGAACTCATTCTTTGTACTATCTTTAATCTAAAAGAGTCTTATATTGTTATTTAAATCTCGTTTAAGTAATATTCACTAATTTATAAAGTATGATTTTTTAAACTTTGTGATACATTGTTAAATGTAATATTACTTAAATGCAACATTAGTTGAATCCATTGCGTACAAATATATTATGGAAATCAACTAAAAGCTGTGCGAGATTATTAATGATTAAATTAAATTAATTAATGAACCATTGTATGTACTGTTAGAGGAAATTAATATCTGATACTGACGCACTAGGAAATTATTACGCGTTTCATGCGTGTAATAATCTTGCTGAAAAATTTGTTGGATTTCCGAAATCAAGATTATCTTCGCTTTTAAACTCGCTTTTGAATAGAATGAATTTTATGATTTTTCGTCTATATCCTTAGACATTTGATCTCTTGCAATCATTTGTGGCGTTAATTCCACACAAGAGAAAACCATATTTACGATTGTGTTCGGCATGAATCTCGCTACGTAACAGACTGGCTTTCTAATTCGTTAATGCGACTAGGAGTAATGCGCGATCGAAGTTTTCACGTAATACGTCCTTGAGGAACGTGAAACTCGTTGTTGGTGTACAAAATCGAAGCTTGATGGGTTCATAGTGGTGGACATACAGTGATCGTTGCTCTGAGGAATTGTTATTATTTCATCAACCAAATTGCATCGCTAGGATAACAAGGTTTATTGCCGAATTGTAGAATGGGTTCTTCGGTTTTCAGTTTTACGATATTTGATACGCTCGGAAACGCAATTTGCGCAGAGCTCTCGAGTGTCTGTAGACCGAATTGTCTGCGGAAGTCGACAATACATGGCTCGTAAAGTGAAGACGATGAAGACCATCGCGACCTGAACGGATCACCTTTTTTTTCGGGACGGACAGTGGCTTGGAGCACAGCCAGTCGTCCTTGTTCGTTGCCAGAAGAGTATCGGTTGGCGGCTTTGTTTTTTGGATGCGATTGTAAAAGCCCGTCGCATCCCCGGGATTAAATTGACTCTGCCTCATAAATGCTTTACTCGATTATCGATTTACTATGTGATACTGATTTGATTTTCGATCGGCTGACGATCCTCCTCTCCTTAAATTTGCCGATTTTTTCAGAAGATTCATATTATTAACCGTTTGTTAACAAATTGATGTCAAATTAAATTAAAATAAAAATATCAAGAATTGAGCCACTGCTAGCTTCTTTTTTCCGCGAAGCGAAAGGAATCGCTCGAGATATTTAATGTCGGCTCTGTCTTTTTTCTTTGTCGGGTAGTATAGGTGAGATGACAGGCAGTTTAATGAGGAACGTCAGTGGGTCAAACGAGTGAGATAACGAGCGATGCGAGCCGACGTAGCATTTACGTGACACGATACAAGAGTGATCAGAAAGAATGAGAAAGAGATTGAAGCCCGCGATCGATTAGCAATGATATCGGGTTATGGCTCATGATTACACCTCTTGGACCGGTCATTGCCTTTTATTTATGCAAGTCTGCGAGATGTTTGATTAAGTTATATATAATATTGTCTACTTTTGTCCTGTCGCGAAAGATAATTATTCATTCTAGCGGAAATTAAATCCATGTCTTTTTTTTGATAGCTTCTTTTCTGAAAACTTGTAAATTCTCAAAAAGCTTTGTTTTTTATTGAAAGAATTAGAGGTTCTGTAATATATACGATTATTTCAATCATCCTTCTAAATTTTAAGTTAATGAATAATATTTTTTATTTCATTTCACATTAGAAAGTTGAAAAAGTTTTAAAAAATTTCTTTTCGTGGACTTCTTGCGCTGTGATCTCTTCAAAATCATTTCTTTAGCGTGGACTGCCAAAGTTACTATGCTACTCCCACAGGCATGAAAGTTTTCTTTTGTTATGAAAGAATAAACTAGAAACCTAAAAGATTTATTTTTAAGTTTTAAAAAAACTTCCTTTTTCTTAAAACAGAAATACTAAGAATTTGGAATCGCGTGTGTCTAATTAATTACTTAATGGATATCTGAAAGTTTAACTGCCGCCAAAAATAAATTCTAGTTAATGATATTCGATTATTACATAGTAATTCTAATTAATAATAACATGCAGTCATATAAGGTGTTATATTTCTTTCAACAAGTAATTAATTTTCATAATTGATTACAAAATACGCTATTTGCTGTGAATATTACCACAAATGTTTATTATTCGAGGTCGAACAGTTTTCCGTTATTGCACATTGAAGGTAGAGGAAACGCCGAAAATTTTACACAGCCCGTATGTGCAGAGAGCGCGAATCGGGGCAGCCGCCAAAACACGTTCGAGCTCGACCTAGTCAGCTCGGCCTGCCTTGGTTCTTATCGATCCACCTTGCATAGGCCGTCTCTTCTCTTCCGAAATATTTGCCTCGTTGCGATAACGGCGAGATGGACATTGCAGTTTCAATCGCAGAGTTCGCAGAGTTCTCTCTCTATGCAGCACTCTGGTTTCTGATTTCAACTTCACGTCAACGTTATCTTGATTATCGAAATATCAAGATCTCGAATTTCTGGATATATGAAACATGTTTCCATTTATCGTACAAGTGCTATTGTCATCCCAGTGTGATACATGGAATTATTCTGCGGAGCGTACGAAATACGAAAAGAAAAAAAGCATGTTCTGTACTGCAGATGTGCGGTATTATGATCATCGTTCTTTGTTGCAACGATGTTTTCAATATTCCCTCACGTTGAGAGAGATACGCCATATTATTTTCATCAATCTTTCCGAGGATGGGATTATTTGCATTCTTGTTTATCGTGATACGTCGCGATGATCAGTGTGATCATTGTCTTTTTAACGCTCGACTTGTCGATTCTCTTCTTCGAATGTTAAGATACGTTTGATCACAAGGCAGATAGAGAGAAAATTCCACGATAGATAGACGATAAATGAATGAGATAGATATGAGAGACAAGTTTCTTCCCATTATTACCTGTTATTTTTCTCGGTGCAACTGCGCACGTTCTGGCTTGTGTTTATGGAACGACCCGGTTTCATCATCGTGACAGGTAGATGCCCGCATACCACTCACAGCTTACGAACGATCGTAACTGAGTAAAACGTCATGAATAGATGTCGAAGTATTTAAAAGTGTTTTCACGACATACGCGGGATAACGTTATCGTGGTGACAGCATTAGTTGAAGGATCTTTGTTATCTTGGATGAATGTCTTAAATCACGGCAATAGTGACTTGGAAGTACGAAAAAAATGGGTGGTTCGGGTGCAATTTATAATATAATATTTGTCTACGAAATTCTTCCAGTTTGATCATAACGCAGCCAATTTGTAAACTCGGATTGTAAAGTGTGATAGAAGTTGTTGCTGTCAACTTGATAAAATCATCCGAATACTTATATGTCACTGTCATTATAGGTCCAATCTACAATGTCCAATCTAATGTCCAGGGTCCATTTCAAACTTTTGATAGGTGGCAGCTAACTAGGACACGTTCGTCGACTAAATTTTTTGCGCCATTAAAATATGTAAGAGGTGTCATAGTTTGCTAGTTATAAATTTATACATACCATTTACACATTTTATCTCTGTAAAATTATAATAATAGCAGAGAGATTCGTTTGAATAAAACAAGGAAGACTACGTAACGTTGCGCGACAATAGAACTCTTCGTGGTATTTCAGTTTTCTGAAATTAGGTACATCCGTGAAAGCCGAAGTCGCGGAATAAGAGATACGTGACGGTCGGCAGATTGTTACAAGGAACTAGTAGATGGTCGGAACGGGATGAAGTAGTATGTTAGTAGGTAAAAGTGCGAGTAGGCCAAGGCTGCGGTCGTGACTGCGAAACTGGCAAACTGCGTCACCACATAATACGAAAATTACGTACACACGTCTTACACGTTTTCGAATTGGAAAGAGAACATTCTGTTCTAATAGATATACCGTTCGAACATACCGTCAGAGACACTTTTCTAATCTCCGGTAGTCTAGTTGCTCGCATCAAACGTATCTAAGTCTTAGCAAAACTGTGGTTTTCACACAGATCGAAAAGCATTGCAAATAAAAGAAATATTTTGTCAATCAATACGTATGACAATGTTAAATATCGTAACTTGATATGAAAATTAGTGTGTACAAAGTATGAGTATGAGAGAGGAGATAAAATGAAATCTACTTATGCAGATTTTATTGACGTAAACCGGAATCGCGTCGCGCAAAGGCAGTCGCAGAGCGGCGGCGCTCAATATCATGCGCTTTGCGCATTTATGTACCGCGTACGGGCGATTGCGAGCTAATTAATTGCCACAATAAACAGTCAACGTGGTTTGCTAATTCGAGAGCCTGCCCTCGTGCTCGGTTCTGTTATCGTTCCACTGATCGGGCTTATTCTCCTCGTAATCTACGATAGGATGACGGGGATCCCTTTCGCGATTAGTTGCAAACTATGTAAACGTACAAATCTACAGCGTTATTGTTTCTTCGACAAATTTTTATTTATTTACAAGATGGAATATTAACAAAAATTAATTTCATAACATTACGTGTTAGTTTTAATAAGTTTAAATTTTATTTTAACAAAAGTTCTTGCACAAAATTAAAGAGCAAAAACATGCAGCAGTGAGAGAGTGTTTTATTTAGTGCTCGATTTTCCATGGTTTGTTATCAGCAATAATTCAAAAATCGCAAGATAGGAAGCAATTTACATTCCTTATCGTTTCGTGATAATGCAGTGGAACGTTAGTAGGATTTTGAGCAGTAGCGAAATTCATAACTCACGCGGGATTCTGCAATTGGTCTCATCTCCAACGAATAACAGCATTATTATGTAAAACAGCATAATTCGTGTAAAACATTATTATTATATAATATTTATGTGAAACAGATAAGATATAGCGATTTTTGTATAAAATTTATTAATATAAATCAATATAAAATTATTGCTTTTACTCGTTTATTTATTTTTCATGATATACTTGATAATTTTAGAACATTGAGTGCCATTACACGGCAACGTTAATCGGGTTTAATAACATCCGTAGTTATAAGGTTGGCCAATCACAGTCAGTCCATTCTTCAGGAGAATAGTTGTAATTGGACAGTTTTAGAACTACAGATGTTATTAAACCCGATTAACGTTGCCGTGTAAACTTGGTCATTGATACAAATACTGTTGAAGTTCAAATTTTCGAAAGTCAGGAAAAACTGAGTTAGGTATTTAAGCAAATAAAGAAATTTTTTAATTTTATTCGTGTAGTAAATATCGAAATTAGTTTAGATCTATATGAGATGCGGTTTTTCTTCTTTCTCTGTTCTTGTTTTCTCGTTCGGTTTGTGAAAACGATTGCGAATTCGGCGGACACGCGAGTGTCGGTGCTGCGGCTGCTGCTGCGTCGTTACGACCCCGGATACGGAACAGACGAACGGTTATTAAGGCGCTATTCACTGCTTCAAGGTATTTTCTGGTATGGCGGGAACTTTTGCGTGTCGAGTTAGCCGGACAGTCCTTGAATTAGTCACGAACGCATATTGTACGAGGGAAAATGCGAAATAAATTTGTAAAATCGAGATTCCACATAAACGCTATAGAAAAAATTCTGAGATAGTTTAATTGTTAATCGATGGACTATGTAGAATTATTTGACGAAATATTTGATTTAAATATTAATATTAATCGGAGTAATTGATCACGTAACATTATTGGAATAAAATTTATTCTTGTTGTAAGTATTGTTGTATTTTTTTTAAAAAAGATACTCTTATACTTCAATGTTAATTTTGGTCAATTATATTTTATATTGATATTAATTATTTAACTCTTTATATTTAGAACTCTATAAACTGTTTAAAATTTTATAAAGAATATCTTGGGAATTATAGAAATAAAAAATAACAATTGGCATTTTCAAGCTATTTATTTTTTATTCTCATTAAATAGATTAAATTTACATTCATAATTTCTGTTTATTATATTTCACAAGAAATATTCTATATTAATATTCTACATGAAATAAAATATTTACAATTTTTCATTTATTTTACCGCACAAAAGTAATTATAAAATGAATGCGATGAATTAAAAGATTTGTTTTTATTAAGATACTATTTGGTAAAAAGATATTTGCGCGCGCTAAATTATTTATTAAAATATATTTAAAATAAAATATTTACTGATTGTACCCAAAAGAGAAAGAAAAATATAAAATCTCGATAAGGGAGAACTTAATGGTGGTTATGTGGGATTTCTTTTTCACGTTTTGCGACTCAATCGACTTATTCAGGTTGCTACGACAATACGGACCACGGGTGGATGGAGTGAAAGGCGGGGGGTGGTTCTAGAATGGACCGTGATTCATCCACACACAACACGGATATCTGCTGCTTCGAGATATTCGATTGTTCCAATGGTTTATATTAGAAACATGACCTGCATGGCCTATAAGGACGCCTTCTAGACTCTCTGTGGCTGCTGCGTTCCTAGGCGATTTCTCGGATTAGCAATGTGTATTTTTGCTGGCTTCCTCGTCAAGCGCTCGCAAGACGACTCTCTTTCTCTCTCTCTCTCTCTCTCTCTCTCTCTCTTCCACAATTTCTGCGATTTCTTTATGTCGCGTTTGATATATCTTGTCGCCGGTTTAATGCAAAAGAAACGAGGAAAATCGTCGCGGCGCGACGACGAAATCTGGCAAAACTGCTCGCAAAGCTTCGCGAGGCATAAATATCCGCGATGTGCAATAGCGCTACATAAAACTATTCTCCCACGCGCGATGCACACATGATATACACTTTTATACACGTAGTTGCTTATCCACTTGTCCTTGCGCCTCGATAATCAGAATTAATGATACATAGAGTTACTGCATTCGACGAAAACGCGTCCAAAATCCATTGCAGCACGACATCACGTTTTATCCTTAATGTTTTGATACTTTTTTTACTCGTTTCTCGTTGTGTCTCGTGAAACGAGAAAGGATCACGTCTCACACTCAACGATAATGTAGTGGCTCTATCCCGATGTAGACCGCCGTGTGAAGCCCAAGTTGTAAAATAGATTCTAGTACAGCGGGCTCGCTCTTACGTCTCTTTGCAGTATATATAGTAGACTTAACGTTTCATCGAATTGACACTGTGCGACTTCTTTTTTCATCGTGTCGTCTTATTTCCCTCTTCTCTATTGGCCACGATGCAGCGTTACCGATTTCTCTCTATCTCCTCCTTGGGCCCTTACAGATTGGTTCCCGAAGATGTGCTCCTGTC
Organism: Ooceraea biroi; assembly: GCF_003672135.1. Classification (NCBI taxonomy): domain Eukaryota; kingdom Metazoa; phylum Arthropoda; class Insecta; order Hymenoptera; family Formicidae; genus Ooceraea; species Ooceraea biroi. Next base: position 6,102,490 of record NC_039513.1, on the reverse strand, counting down.
TTGATGGCAACTCGACACTGCCAAGCAGTCGACCCTCCGGTCGAACTGGAAGCTACGAACGGTTCGGTTCCGCTCTCACAATCTTCGAATTAAGTAGCACGATGGAAAGGACACGAAGGAATAATGGTCAAGATTTGATGGACAGTGAAAGGGTATGTAAGCCTCATGTTTAAATTTTGCATTATTTATTACCTAATCGTGAGAAAATCAAGAAGAACTAGTTGAAATTAATTAAAATATTATTAAATAGTTAAGATTGTATTGCGATACAAAATAAAAACAAATCTGGTAAATGTTATAAAATCAAAATATAACTCGTAAATGTTGTAAAATGAAATAATTGAAATCTGTTATTTAACGTGATCTTTTACTCTGTTTATGAGACAGAGATTTAATAATTTGTCAATTTTCATGTATATTTACTGAATAGTGTACATAAATCACAAATACATATTTAAAATTCATAATGTGTAATATTTGTATAAATTATGAGAGAGATGTTACAGAATGTAATATTGTTATACATAAAAGAACATAAATTAATTCAATTCATTAATTTGATTTTAACCAATTGATTTGATCGTATTAATAGGGTTTAAATTTATTTATTTAATTAGGAAGAATTACGGTTCTACAACAACGATCACTCTTGGACTACCGTAGTTGTGGAGAAAAATCTGCGAACGATCGATCTGTGCGAGTTACTTAAAGTTAAGAGGAACACCGTTGGCGCCGCCTGGTCGATAATCGAGACATGGCCGAAATTAGGAATTGGTATGTGTACACAATAATAAAACTCATATTGTGACCACAGAACAGGATATTTATTTTTTTATACAACAAACGTATTTATACATTTTTCCGATGGATCGATGTTGATTGATATTGCTATTCTTTTCAAATGATCATCTCTTTTAAACAATGTAAAAATTTGTTATATCATTTAATAAAATATGCAATTTTATGTTTGTACTACTGCATGCTACTGAAATGCACGTATATTTCAATACATATAAACATAACAAATGGAATTTATGAGATTAAATATTTAATTCAATGTCCGGATTGTTATCAGATTTACGATTGGCTAGAGATAAATTAAATCCGCACAGAGAAATGCAGAGAACCGTGTATATTTTTCGAGTGTTTTACGATTATTCTTCGTGATACTGTTAAAAACTATTTCGAAACTCGGCGAATGGGATTTATGCGGATTTTCTACACAATAAACTATTTAGAAAAATAGCGGTGCAAGAGAGAAAGAGAGAGAAAATGGATGAAATGATGAAGATTTGAGATACGTACCACTGAAAAAATAATACAGTGAGAAGTCTTAAAGTCCGTGCCGGAAAATTTTTAGCTGTCTAAATTTTCTTACGATGGCATTGCCTCGGGACGAGATCGGAAATAACGTGCGATGAGGGGAGACAGGAGGGATCGTAAAGACGGTAAGGCTCTATAATGCAGCTGAGAATCAATAGCGAGCGAACCTCCAGGAGTTTGGTGCAGGTCAGAGACTCGAGACTCACGAGCATGTCTTCGAATATGGAATGTTTGTTTAGAGCTTCAGGCCAAATGTCGCGCTATTTTCATCTAATGCATTTTCCATGAAATCGGTCGCCAGACTCGATTACATGACGAGACGACCTATAGGATTTGCGGATTGAAAAATTGGTCTTATAAAAATTTCATGTAAAACGAATCGTGTTGCACTATTAAAATTAATTTTGCGATAGAGAAGGTTTTCTTTCTCGCATTTCTCGAAAACATTAAAAACGTGGATTTGTTATTTACCACATTATTTATCATTATCATTAGATACATTAGATATGACGAGCGTATACAAAGTACTACTTTTTGTATTGTTATAAGTTTAGGTGTTTTATTATATTAATTTTTTTATAGCTATAGACATTACTATATTGATAGTATTAATCGCAGTACAGTTAAATTGTTCTGTTTCAGAACGTACATTAGAAGATCATGAAGACATTCTAGCCGTTCATAGGGAATTAGAGATGTTCGCATCACGCTACGAAAGGAAGTTTTATTTTAGTGAAGATTTTTTGAAATACGAATTGTTTGTTAATCCCAAGGTAAGTGAAAAGATTAGATATGATTTTACTATTTTGCCAAAAAGAATTTAACTACTTTTATCATGAAAAAATTTAAAAATTTGTTCAAATTCTCGCTTTTCTCGATATTTTTTTATCGAAGATGTAAATAGTGGCATACTCAATCCGTATGCGGTAATTTACCGACTGACGTTTTACCGGCCAGGCTGCTATCCTGAACACTGACGAAGTACCATCAGCGACTATCAGTAAAATAATTATAAACTACAAAATTAATATTTCGCAATAATTAAACGTTCATAAATTCATGTTAAGCGATTGAGAACGATCGATGATGTCAATCTTTATTGATTATTTTTGAACTCACTTGATAGTCGCAACATTTATCCAAAGTCGGCTTTATTAAGCAAGTACTTCGTCGGTATCCACGTGAACGTAGTTGCCATGCGAATATTCGACCCGCGTTAGGTCTCTCATTTACCGGCGATTCGAGTAGCTTCTCTTGTGCTTCTATACGACGGAGAGCTCGGGCGGGCTTGAAGATGGTGCGAGAGATAGTCTTCGTGAAGTCAGGAGCGGTGATGAAGTCTCGAGGGTTCGGCAGTATTGATTGGACATCCGTGTCCTGGGATTTTGCAGGATCAGTCGTGTAGCTCCGTTTTCAATTCAATGCCTCGCGATACGCGGTTAATAATAAACGGAGATATGAATGTTGACAAACTAAAAGTTCTTGCAAATGTTGTAAATGTTGCAAGTTTCGTTAATCATTGTTAAAAACGCATTAGACAAAAATATTACACGATATTTGAAGATGCCACCTGCTTATCGGAGCTAGTTAGACTCCCTAATTAATATGGCGAAATTGATACTAATTAGCAATTTGAGAGCCAGTCAACTATCGGTTCATAAATCTTGTAACTTGGCCTCTCTTCTCGTCGATGATTGGCCAATTAAAGGATAACGAGCACAGAAACTTCGGAGATTCAACGCCGTAATCGACATTCAGCTCTTCAAGAAAAGGGGAAATCTTGAGACATTTCTATTTTCCTTTAAAAAGATTGAAGAAGTCCTATGTTTTAATAACTGAGATGTTTTGAAAGAGTTTTATAGATTTTTTTATTTCGCACTATTCTGTATCATAATTTTTGAATGTGAGATATTCTGTTTTTTGAAGATCTGGTTTACTAAGTTTTTCTTTGCGTAATTTTGAAAATATTTTTGAGAATTCGCGTTTTTTAGGATAAAGGTGACGGTATTATAAGCGATCATTCTAATCTTTTTCAGCAATTTTTCCCGAGCGAAATGGTCGCGTTTCCCAGCGGGGAGGACAGGGGCACATTCACCGAAGCTGAGAGCGCGCTAAGGGTGAGTGCATGCAATTTCCAGCCGATGTGATTGCTACGATCGAAGACGGCGTTGATTGAAACGGGAAATCCGTGTCGCTCGAATTACAGAATTATCTGTCACGGGAGGATGGCGAGTGCCCGCAAGTATTCAGCTCGGTGTGGATGCGACATACGACCTCGAATGGCTGGAGGAAGATGTATATGCTGCTTCAAGGACAGACTTTGTACACGACGAAAAAGGTAAGTGTGTTTTTTTCCCTTCGTGAAAATAATTTGCCTTGAAATATTCCAAAATTTTGACTCAATTTTTGCGTGCGACTTTAAATCAAGATGCTCAGTGTGTGCATGTATCGATAATTTGTATTTTTGCGTTTCTTTATGCGAAAATCACGAGTTTGAATAGAAATTAAAAATAGAAGTTTAAACGTTTCATCGTCGCAAAAGAGTTACTCGGCAGCCTATTACTGGCCTCTCAATTTAAACGTCTGCATTATCCGATATTTTGCGGCTACGAGCTATGGAACACAAGAAAACGTTATTACATAAGAAAGTACTGATTCTCGGTGTTGGTTAACGAACACACGCTCGACTCGCGATGATTAATACATTAAGATGAAGTGACGGCAAGTTTCTCTTCTTTTATACCCGACTATCTTTATACGATCGTGGTAGAAAATGCAAACTCGCAAAAGAGATCGAGTTCTTACTGACTCATCGTCAGTGAAACGTTCTTCAAAATCCGAGTAAGCGATTCCTAGACGATAAACGCGTTCGTCAAGCTCTACATGTACATCGGCGCGTGCGTTCCCGCAGGTGCTGACACTTTTCCCAAGGACTGCGCAGGTCATCCGTTATGGATGAGTCACGATACCGTCCGTAATTTATTAGTCAGTCATTAAACAGCATTAACATGTAGCAGCCGCGGACGCTTTCGCGGCAAGAACGCAACGCGAAAGAAAAAAAATGCGATATTTTTACGAGCATGGTAAAAGAAGACTTTATCGCTGAAAACTTTGCGTATAAACGCGGCACGAAAGTTGAGCAGTAAATTTCTGTGACAGTTTAACATCGACGTTTATTTGATTCGGTCCGTTTATTTTATTCGTGATGCGACGAGATAATAATCCGGAATGGAGGAAACTGGGTACAACTCGACTGCAAGGCTGCATCTTTCGTTTGATCGTCGCGTGTCGCAAAATTGTCCCATAATGTATTTCGATTTGAGGCAAGCTCATCTGGCCTAGTGATCGTCGATTCATTTGCATAATTACCATCGGGCGATGCGCCAGCAAACACCTTCGTGGCTCTTCTGATGTTCGATACGCGAGGTGTAATCATTTCCGAGATAACTGCCGGCTAATTAATGTACGGCGATAACGAATTTAGGCGTTTTACATCCATGAGCGCGGTATCGCTCATTGTAGAATTAATTGTATTCGATTATCGATTTTGCTCGTACAACCAGTGGCTATCGGTGTAGATCGTTAATAAAACTGACGCGCCGAACGACTGTTTCGCAAACGTGCTTCCGAGTCGCGCATCATTAATCGCCGTGCATTAAAGCTAGAATCGCATCGGCGAAGCGAACGATTATTTGAATATCGCAGCGCGATGCGCGTAATCTATAGGAAAAAAAAGATCCATTTGTCACGCGCGCATAAAATATCGACTAGTTTACGATCGCGGGATCGTTTTACGGCCGGTGATACATCTGGTTAAATAACGATAGCGCAGCGAATAATCGCGCGAACGCATGTATCGTCTGATTGCACTCGTGGAACGTTATCGCTGAATATTTTCCTATTATTTGCGTACATCAATGTTCGCTTTTCCATTTTTGCTAACATTTTTGTTTCACTGTAAAATTCACACTCATGACATGATCTAATACAGATCGGGATAAATCAAAATTTGCCTACTATTAAAGTATTGATACGTATCTGATTTATCATTCTTTTCTAAGAGCTCTTCTCCTATGTAGCGAGTTTCCTGTAGAAGTTACCAAATTAATCATCGGTATTGTAATTACTGGTAAAGAGCAGCCTTTCACGAAACACGCGAGAATGTGACGCTTTTGTCTCCCGTGCCGCGTCGAGAACCGGCTTTGAAACACACGCAAGTTGATTGGCTTCGCGCCCAGTGTTGGCGCGTAAGAACATGATTTAATTATTTCAAGCTCCACCGCTTTCAGTGATACCAGTATATCAGCATGTAATATCTCGTCGCACGAAAGTCATCGTCCCGTAAAAAGCCTCGGCGAGCCGACATTGTTACCGCTTCGCTCCGACACCTTGGGAAAGTATTTATTACGAGCACGTTATCATTATATTATATGATAGGTACGATTTGGAGAAAAAGCTGAAACTTACGCGACGTCGGAATTACAGGTAATCACGGTACGCTCCTTACACAACTATCCGCGTATCGTAATTTGTGCTTATCGATCATCGTGCATGACTCGGCAAGTTTCACAGTTTCTTGCAAATCGGATTTTCTTCATAGATATGGATTCTTATCGCGCTTCTTCCTCTCAGTATGACGTATTCCGATACTGTTTTACCCCTCTAGCGACGCAATTCCTTTCTCTCGCAAAGTTTAGAAGTTTATTTCCTGTAGTGAGATGAAATTTTACAGAAAGTTTGGCTACCTCGGCTTGTCCGAATAAGGATTAATTACGCTCGTTTGAAAAGTTTCTCGGCAATATCCCGTCTCTCGACCAAAACGCGAAGGCGAAATGCTTCGTGATACGCTCGCAATTACCGTCACTCATTTTTCCATCTCTGTTTATCCCGCGTATCGATTCGGTATGAGTTGTTCTTGCACTTTTGTGGAAAGAGTCTCTTCCGTCGATTTCTTCGCCAGGATATAAGCATCATTGTCATTGAAGAAATCGGCGGAAAAGACTCAAGGATACAAGCAATGATGCCTTTTCGGTCCGCGTACTTAACGTTAGCCACTCGCAGTCGGAGTATATCGGGTATTGTATGGATATTCCATGCGCGCGTTCTATTGTAATCGCAAATTGCACCACATCGCGCGGAATTCCATTGTTCCCGAAATAATTATCTCGTTCGTTACTTTTAACATTGTCGAGACGTAGAGCCGTCGACGATCGTACGGTACGCATTCGTTATTCGGTCGTTACGGTACTCGTTTATTCGTTCTTTACGTAGTCTTTCTTAAAAATCTAAATCGAAATGTAGAGAATAATTATGCGATCAGTGACTCTTAGATCACGACACAGCAGATGGATATTTCAAGCTGGATTATAAATCATACGTGTCTCGCGAGGGATACACGTTGCGAATTTTGTGTAATTTGCGCGAGCAAATGCGTCGGACGCGTGGCTCTTTTGCGTACGCGTGAAAGATGCAGACGAGGTAATGGAGAGAAACGCGCGACAATTGCGAGACGAATGCGAGCCGGAAGCCAGGGGTACCGATGCTAAATAATATGGATTTAGGAGCGCTGTGAATAATTCTCGCTAACCTTAGCGTTCGCACCGCTATTTCGGTCCTGCTGGCGAATAATTTATGAACTCTTACCGCAACGCCAGCCGGCGGTCTTATCCCGAGCCGGTTAGGATTTTCCCGGACACGATGTACATCCGTTTCCTCTTAATATCTAGCCTACACGCGTTCAGGATGCTTCTCAGGAGGATGCGTGTCATTAGAAAACATTACCGAAGCCTTAATGTTGGACTATCTTTTACGATGGTCGTTTGCTGTGGCGAATTTGCTTATCGTTTGCGAACAGAAATGCATCAACGGAACAGTGTTGCATATAATATGCACATTTAGTGCATAACGGTGTACTTGGATAAACTTGGTCTGACTGAACTTGTAGTCTTGTAACTTTGGAAACATTGATTTGGAGTTTGTGCTTTGTTCAATGCTTCAGTGCATTGCCCGTTACGCAAATACACTATGAGATATTATTTAGAATTGTATTACGTATGCCATGTAAGTAATGAGTTGCGTGTGTCTGAATGAGGAGTTAAAGCATTCTAGCTCGCATATGAGTATCAAATTCCTAAAAAAAATTGCTTTTGATACTATATGCTGTCACGCGTCGTATATGTAACGTGATTAAATGTGAATGACCATATTGCACATATGTGATAGCGATTTCTTTCTTGTTTCATTTCTATAAAGACAAGAAAAGTCTATTTTATCAATGTCAAAAATAAAAAAGTAATAGTAATTTATGAATGACGGTTTTCCAATCACACGGCGGTAGCCGAACATGTTAATATAGAATCTAAATGCATATTAAATGCATGGGATTAGCCACTGAATTGCTTTTTTTAAGAGGGAAATGTGGACATTTATGTTCGATTTATTGAAAGTCGCGACAGTGTCTAGCGCTTTTTACTGCCAAGCAACTTCCAGGATTCGCCAACCCGTTGCGTTCACACCCCCTGGCTTTATCCCCACGGACAGCCCCGCTACTCTTCTTGCCCGATCTCATCCCCGCTAGCCCCCTTTTTCATTTCCTCCCTCGCAGCAGCAGGCGTGGCCCCGTTATCGCGAAAACGTACCCGCGACGGCAGGATAATTCTCCGTCCGCTACGTACGATCAATTTTATTGGTAAAAAACTCGGCTCGAAGCGAGGACGATCCGGGAGGATAGTTGCATGCGCGTACCACTTCTCCCCGTAGAAATATAAATATTCTTTCGCGCTGGCTATCGGCGAACTAAACGAGTTTCGTTACTTAACATTATTGCCGCGCGACTGCCGTGAGAAGTGTCTCGCATGCGAATCGACAAACGGAAAAGTAAAATGCGAGGGGGTAGTGAGAGAGGAAAAAACGAGAGAGGAAACTTTACGATCACGATAGTCCACTCTTCCAATTTGTCCTTACTTCCCTCTGCGAATTTATCGTAATTACGGTAATTGCATTAACACGTGATTCATAGTGCGCCGTAAAGTTTCGAAAGAAACTGCAGGCCGCGGAAATCCCTTGAAATATATCGCAAACGCCATGCAATTTTTTCGATATTGCTGATGTTAACGGATGTTTGTTTGACGAAATATTAGATTAAAAAACAGACAGACAGACAGACAGACAGGGAGAACAGGAGAGTGATACAGAAATAATAATTTTTCTATGTATTTCACGTATTCAAACATTCTCACGCTCGTGAAAAATAGCGAAATTTCATTTATTTCTCAGTTGACTTGGCGCAGCAGTACGTGGTTGTTTCGTTATTCACTCTTTACAATCCTCTCTTTTTTCATCGGGCAATCGAGTCTCGTGCAATGACGTTCACAGTAGACAATGAGATTATGTAACGCGATAGCTAATCCTCGGGGCGTTCGCTCGCCGCCACCAGCTCGTTCGACGTTACGGAGCAAGCCTTGACGCTGTCAATCTCGATTTACACGTAATGTCATCCGCGCACGAACGCACGCTGGGAACGCGCCGATAGATAATCCCGATTAGCCGATAATGGCGCGAGGCGGATTGAATTCGAGGCAAACGCGGCACGCGTATCGATACGTATACGCACGCGTAATTAATTGCGTAATGGCCTATTGATTTTACGACGATATTCGTGCATTGCAAGGAAGGGTGCTGACTACCGAGTCGCCTTTTATCGGCGCAACGTTAACGATCGCGATTGTTCCTGCTCAGTATACTTACGCGTTAGCTACGTTTCGTGAAGAAAGCTGATCACCGCTTGAGTTACTGCTCTTACCGTATCCCCAGGTGGTCATAAAGAACCCGTTTCGCAAGAAATAAATTACAGTGCGTACATTGTAGCGTTACTGCTGCCCGTGTCCGTCGCTTGGTGCGAATTTTTGATGTCAGATGTACGGATGTCACGCGTTATTTTTATTACCGTTGATTTCCGTTTATCTTCACTCTTGCCATGCGTATTCCTTGCTTGCCCGGGTCTCGATTTTTATTTTCCAGTTTTACCTTTTTTCGTCGAACGTTATGTTATTAGGCGTTACATGCCTGTGCAGTTGGACGCGCCGTTATAGACGTACTCAAGTGTAATTCGCCATAACGGTATCGGGTAAATCATCTACGCTAGTCGGGGGGTACATTGTGCGGGCTGGGCGAGGCCGGGAGATACTTGGTGCACACTTTGTCTCCAGTTGCGCGCCGTGTAAGATCAGTGTCCTGTCAGGGAACCCGGAGACCTCCATTGTTCTGTTTATCGTCTCATCCGATTCCTGGGACCCTGGGCCGTAACTTCGGGCCACTCGGCCCATTCACGAAGTTTTCCGCAGCTTCCGTCGTAATCGAAGTTTCGAGTAAGCGAGCGCGGCGGTAGGTATCTTGTATCTCACGGGAACGTTAGCGGAATAGATACGGCGCCGTTACGAAAGATAACGACGGCTGATTTACATAGAAGGGCTGGAACTCCGGTCGTTAGCTGTTAGACGCGCTAGCGATCGCTCTGCATTTATTATCGACGACGACGACGCCGTCGCCGAGAACGAAGCGACGTCGCGATGTCGCAGTTGCCTCGCGCGAAAGGAGCTTTTTACCTAGAACCGCCCCCCGTTTGCGAGAGTTGAGAAAAGAGACGATTCTCCAAAGTGGAAAGCCGAGGGTGGAGAGACGTCTACGGCGGCGGCATGGGAAAAAAGGGGCTGACTGACGGTTTCCCGCAGCAAACAACCGTGACTGATGATCCGTGGGTGAAGCGCGATACGCGAGCTCGCGTTAGTCTCGTTCCCGCAAAAAGAACGATTCAATAATTAAACACAGGTTCCTACATCGAGAATCCTTTTCGCGAGAACCTGGGGCGTGGTGGTGCGAATACTCTTCACTCTATTTCCATTTTTGTTTCTGTAACTCGAGATAAGTGGATATTATTTTTCAGGATATACCTGTTGTATATGTCCATCAAAAAATTATCTGATATATGATTTCTTCCTGAGATAGAAAGGTATCAAAAATTCGATTTTGACAAATGCTCTAGTGGCAATTAAATATTACGCTAATCATATAATACTCAAATTCTTTAGCTATTTACTACTAATGTTTCGATCCTGCGCGCTACATTTGACAGTAATTGATTCTTCGGTCCTCTTTGTCAAAATTGCAAGCTGTACTCTTTTGGACCATTCCAATCATAGCAAAACAAAAAGTACACGATCGTTATGGAGTCGTTTATGCTCGTTGTTGTCGGGCGCCACGCGAGTGATTCTCGCTCCAGCTTCACCCTTCCTCGCAATTAACGATGGAACCATCCACTGACCGAAAAAGCTGGTGGAAAGCCGGCGAAAGAGCTCTCGTCGCTGAAGCGCAGAGAGAGGTCCATCCCGCCGGCGACCTGGCCGTGGCTCCTCTTCCGGAAGAGCGGGCCGCTTGATGGATTACGTCGACTAACGGCCATCGTCTGGACGCGTTAGATTAACCGCGGCAACGAGGGCGGACCTTCCGTTGCCCGTAACCAAGACCGATCATCTCTCTCTCTCTTGTTTTCTTTCCTTCTGGTCGATGAATGGAAATCGAGGTGGATAGCTCGTGTCAGTAAACTGGTTCTTCCTCGCCGCGCTCAATCATGGGCTCGCTTGTTCTCGCGCGGTGAAGTTATCGAGGCACTTAACGAGGCTCGACTCAAGAGAGAGAGAGAGAGAGAAAGAAAGCTCTCCGAAGCATCTCCACCAACGACATAAGGAAATGATACGCGAACGCGGGAATTATACTGTATCAACGCAATAACGTAACGTTACGTCACAACATAGAAATTGTGTAATGAACAAAATTTCTTATTCTGACGTTCATCAGTAGTAACGTAAAATAAAATATCACTTATATTTTGAATTATATTAACACTATCTCTTGATTCTTTTTTAGAAGATTGAAAGAGTAGATGATGTAAAATTAACAGAAAATATACGTACAAATATAGGATACTGAAAGAAGAGAATTTAGACAATTTAATAGCATATTTGATGATTAATTTAAAGTTGATGTTCTGTCTTGTAAGCGATTCAAGGGGGATAACAAAATTATGTTGTTAAGGTATCTACTAAGTTTTGTTTAGCAAGCAAGTCTTGTCAGTGCGATCCCATTCATCTTACGATACTCGGAGCAATAAAATATCTTCTGCTGGGTGGATCAGGTAAATCGTTATACGTGCTATACACTGGATCGAGTAACGACGATGGTTGCCTTTGAAAAATGAGTACCGTGCTCTGAGAGTTAGAGGAGCATCATTGTCGCCGATGTTTTATCGCATAGTTCGCCGTATTATAAAGAATAAATTCCATTGCAGTTCATACGCGCACGTGTCCATGCTAAGAATAAAAAAGCGGGTTAAATTCCTCGTGAAACACGATAAGCTTGTGCACAGGTATATTTTTTGAGTGGACGAAGTGAACTGGTGTGAACCTAGCGCCCAACTTTAAAAATGAGCAACTCGTCAAAAAAAATCGTTTACACTAGATTTATACCTTGTTTGTACCACATACACATCGAAAGAAATGAAATCGTGCTATAGATTGACGAAATTCAAGAAAGATCGGTAAGCATAAATCTCCTATTTTTTTCTTATATCTCGTTCATTATCATCATTATTATCGTTCTTTCTACCTTTTCACGCAGATGAAAAGGTTTAACCACTGACTTAACAACTGCCGCAGGTACGGTTAAGCGTGCACTTAAAGTCGTTTCGTTCCCCTAAACTTGCCTTTAATGGCGCTCTTTTTCTCGTAATGCTTTCCTGGACGACCCTTCGTGCACTATTAGTCCCTGAGAAGTCTACGGCTCTCTTCGCGACGGACGGGAGAAAAGCATGGGGAAGGAAAGACCGAGAACGCTAGGTTTTTCTTATCTACTCAATCTTCCTCTTATTTCTTTCTCCCTCCATTTTATGTAGTTCGACATACGCGGAACACAAATCGCGCATTCAAATTTGCTAGAATCAATAGAATCAAAGATGCCTCCCAAAAGCTTTCTTTGCGCACAAGTATGCGCGTGATCATAAACATGTAAAAGATCGATTATAAAGATTGTACAAATTATTATAATTTTGGACGCTCCAATATACAATGTATAAACAGAGCGCACGCCAAAAGCAATGGCACTTCAAATTTATAGATTGCAATGAAAAGACTCATTAAGAAGATGGAGCAAGTTTTTAATTTGTGAGAGCTCTTTTAAAAATTATTTCAAAGAAACATATCCAATAAATTATGGGTGCAGTTCTGCAGTTAAATCTGTCAAAACTTCTGTCACAATATTATACCAGTACTCCATTTAACCAAAAGGGAGTTTCTTTCACATCGTTACGTGGACTCGTTAGTCGCACATCGATAACGCTTTCTTGTATCGCGCGCGTGGGTAATAACGACAATGGCATAACACTCGGAGAAATACAGCTGCATTTATTGTCTGCAGCACGCGACGAGCACGCGTCAGCTGTCAGTACCGCTATTCGCAGCGCGAAGTCACTACTCGGTACAACGACCCTTTACGTGTCATCGCTGAAAGGATCCCAAGCCGCGCGCGCGGATGTTCGAGGTCCGTTTGTGTCGACGGATTCGACGCTGGACCGGTTTCTCTGAATGGCTGGCGGTAAAGAACATGTTGCGAGAACTAGTTGACAAATTCAGCTAACGTAATTGTCCCCTTCTTACTAGCGGTGAAGTTGCTGCAAACTATTGACAAGGACTATTACCAGATTCGCGGAGAGGTATCGATTTATGGCCGTGTGTCACACGGTTAAGGGATTGGTGTGAGTTCCTCGTAGCTTTAATCAATCCGTCGTAGTAATGATATATTATATAATCAAGCCGTTGAGATCTATAATTGTCAAAAGCTGAAAATAACTGAGAAATAGAAATTTATTATTGCTCATGTGAATATAATTATCATAATATTTTATTATAATTACAAAATTGTCCCTCGCCTCTTGTAATCACTGTGATTTTGTATACTATACATTTAGCGTTGAATGAATATGATATCAGACTTTGATGCTTAAATATGGTTCTCAATGTATGAACAAACCGAAAATCGATTATTTCAATCCTCAATTTTTTTCCCTCAAGTTTCGACGCGACATTTAACAGAGTAATCCGTTTATGGAAATTTCTAACGAAACTTTCGTAATCTCGTTATGCCACACAGACGAACTGGTTTCCATTTGTATGAAAGACACGGAATTCTCGCGGGTACCGTTCAGTCAGTGACGACGCTCATTCTCGTTGAGGGACTTGTGCGAGAAAAAAATCTCTCCACGTGGCAATTTGGTTCACCGTTGTAACGCGACTGCACGCGTACGGTGAAGGCATCGCTGATCCCTTTTTTACAACGAAAAACGCTTATTTATTTCCTCTCTTCCTCTTCCCTGTTTCTTCCTTTTTCAATTACTCCCGATAGCATGGCCGTCGACGCGAAAGTGCCTATTAGTCTGTCGCGCTCGTCTCTCATCCGGGAAAATATTAGCAATAAACCGTCGCGCTACCGTCATCGTCGAGAGGTAATTTACGGCGGCTTCGTTGATAATTATCGTTGGTTTCGCGGACACGCGGAATTACGATGAAATTTGTGGTCGATCGCGTGTGTGTTCAACTTGCGCACGCGAGTGCATGTCGGTCTGTTACACGCTCACATCGAATTTGACTCTCGAAAGGGTGCGGCAACGATTTTTTTCACGTTTCAATGCTCAGGCAACTCCCTTTTAACATGTTTTCTTTCCTGATACGCCAACGTTCGAAAAACGAAACCATCGATTATAGATACGTTCTACCGTACTAATAACACTTCGGGGTGAATTTACGTCATCGATGAAAATCCATCGACGAGTTTCTCGGTCAGTTTCTGCGCTTGGTAGCGTGTGGGCGGTTTGATTTGCGGCAACCGTAGCTACCGAAAATTTATTTTATCCATCGACAGTAGATTAATAGTCGCTGCTAACTTACGCGAGATCGATAGTCACTCTGCGCATATATTTTTATAACTCATTTTAGAGCTAGTGACGATTTAATAATTCGTGGTATCTATAAATAGCAGAAAAAATATGGTGTTCTGATTATTCTATTCTGATTATTTTGTTTTTTATTCCTGTTTTTTCTTTTTTTGGTCTGCATTTTTACTTGTTTATCTTACGTTATGAGGAGTGCGGCTCATCGAATTATTTTGCATTCTCGGAATTTTTAATTAATTTAAAAATTCCTTAATGGAAATATCGGGTTTAACTTTTTCTATTATTAAAAAATTGTTTCGCGTGCAGATAAAAGGATATTTGCGTGATATATACAGTAAAATACAAAGCATTTCTTTGTTAATGCATTTTTATTAACGATAAATCGATTTTATATCAATCAAGGTAATTTCATATCTCTCAATCATCATTCTATAGGTGAAATGTGACGCGGCAGTTCTGGAACATTCCGCATATTAGGCTAATTAGATTAATTAATCTGGTGACAGCGTTGTAATCTGATTGCTGTGTCACGTTTAATTTTCTCTATTATTGGCAGTGCGATTGATGAGTGGAATAGATAAATAAATAACTAAACGCGTAATGAACAGACATGAACGCGCTTATCGATTCAACGATCGATCGAGGGTAGAGCGAGGAAGGGTGGAACAGGAGGAAGACAGGGGAGGTGGAGGAGAAAGCCGGGTATTGTCGTGGATTGCGCTCGCCAATTAGAGGCCAACAATAGGTCTTCGTTTTTGGCGGAGCGTCTCTATTGTGAGCGGCAGCTGACAGCGGAGTACGCACACGCATTCGCGATGCCACGACGATCCGCCACGCTGCACGCACAATAAGCAATACGCCCGACGTGAGAATAATACCGACACGTTGCTACCTCACGTGTCGCTCGCGCGACTCGGTCCGCTCTCAGCAGCTGCCCACCGCTTTTCCCTCGAGGAAAGGTTAACAATCCGGCTTCTTTCGGTTATCTTGCTATTATCGCTCGCGAAATAACCGTGGTGAAAGTCGACTGGACGAACTGTCGAGAAATTCCCAAGCAGGACACGCGAGGACACGCGAGAGGCAGAGGAAGACTTTCAATGCGCTTGACACTTTTGACCTATGCCTTTCGCTACTAGTTACGAGATTATTTCACGACGTCTCTCTCGGGATAAGATGGTACCTTTCCAAACGATCGCAATTATAGTTCCGAGACTAGTCTGGCAGTCACCACTAGTATCTCTGCCGCGATTCTTGCAGCTTTAATCCTTGGTTTCTGGTTTCATGCTTCTGCTTTTGCGGTGACTCTATCGCGCCTATTCAGGATCGCTCTTGAAACGCGCTGGATCGTTGCTATTTGGAATATATATGTACGTGTGCGGTATCGATCGCTCCCCCGTATGCCAGGCGGCACCCGGGGGCGTACTCCGCGGAGGCACGGGAATGGCATTTGAAAATTGGTCCAAGTTAGAGATGGGTTATCCGGTTTCGTCGCTCATTTGCAAATTGCAAGAGATACGCGAAATCGGCTTAGCCCGGCAGCAGCATCCGCCGTTCTCTTCGTTAGTGGCGTGCGCTCGTATATATCTCCTCTCCTCTCCTCTACCTTTCGTCTACAGACTGCTTCTTCCGTTTTCTCCTCCAGCTCGGCATTCTCACTGTTATTCGTTCCACGCGCACAGTTTCTCTTTGAAAAGCCGAATAATCTATCTAGTAATGCACCCCGTGTAATCGGAGCTCTTTTTCCAATTTGCATATCCATTTATTACTTTTCCATTTTGCCCTCCCTCCTTTCCCTTTCTGTCTCTATTGCTTTTTCGATACCTCTCTCTCCCTTCGGAGCAATCCCTGATGCACTCGATACAGTCACACCAGCTGGAACTGGAGAGATTGATTTCTGAGCATCACTTGGAATTTATTTCTTTCAAATCTACGTAAAAGTGGAAAAAAATTCTTTCCTGTAGGATTAATTAAACAGACGCATTCATGCCATTATAAAATTAAGAATAATGTTTAGTTTACTAAAATCTCTAGATTTCTTATCATTCTATCATTTACAGTGTAGAATAACACTGTAGTGTTAAATAATTTAACAATATGTATGGTATTTCTGCTTTTTACTGACAAAGTTTCAAGATAGTAATGTAATAAACATAAACGTTGCGTTGAATTGTTACGCAACGCGACGAGAAAATACTCGAGGCCCCTGATTTGCGAGTCTACGCGATTGTTTCGAGAAGTTCTCGATTCATGAGATTCGCGGCAAAGGCTCAAAGCAAGGTGCGGCAGGATGAGGAAGCCGACAGGGAGACATCGGTCAGACGGCTCTTCTGCGTCTGACAGCCTAGAGCTACTTACGCCCGAGTGCTCGTTCGTTCGCTCGATTAATTATACAGTTAATTAGCCCCAGGCATTCTCCCCATTTCCGACTCGCTCTCGCGAGCTACGTGTTCTCCATACTCTCAACAAATTACGACGCATCTGCTCGGAATACAATCTCTCATATTCTCGCGCTCGGAAGTGCGTTGCGTGCTCCAGCGCAATAGTGATTTCGCTAATTTTGCAGGAATTTTAGGTCTAAGTTAACGGCACAAGCGAGAGACACGATGCGTGCCGCTTTAATCGTCTCTCATTAAATGTGCCAAAATTCCTTGAAACATCAAAGCTATATTAAAACCAGTACCTCGTGAGATACCGTTGTCTATTTTTCATGTTTTTAAATTACAGTTGAGTTATATCATAAACGCAAAAATGCACGTGATGAAGTAGTTTCGTGCTATATTGATTGAATTTATTTTCTGGTGGCAAGGTTTTTCGTATTAAATCACTCTCAGTGACAAACACATTCGACGACATTTCTACCAAGTTCCCTGTTTGCGCTAATCTTTTTCTATCTCGTACAATTTTTCACTGAAAATTACTGCACCAAAAGTAACGCGAAAGAAGCTTCGATCCAAGTCACGAAAAGTGGGTAAGATATGATATATGCGCTCGCGCTGAAAGTCGATGCTTCCTTGGAGGAAAAAAAACAGTCCCCCTTCTCTCTCTCTCTCCTCCTTTCCTTCCTCCCCCGAGGGTGACTTCGGTGACTGTGATGGAACGAAGCCTCGGTTTCGCCGAGTCACTTCTTAGCGACCGCCTCCAAGACACTCCGCCGATTTCTTGGTTGTTTTTTCGCGACACTCGGCGCCATTGATTTTCAAAGAGTATCTTCGCGTTTTACCCTGCGAGACCCGGCCGTCCAGCGGAGCCGTGCTGCCATCAATCTTAGAGTTTTCTACCTTTTCAAGCAGCGCGTGTCCCCCACCTTCCCGGCGAATACTTAAATTCTGGGTTTTCACCGCAAAATAATCTTCGGTAATATACTGCCCTGCGAAAATACGCGGTGTTTTTACACGCACCCAATCGATCGAGCGATGCGTTAGGTACCTGCCGATTTATGCGCGAGTTAATTAACCGTCCGGTTCTGTCGACTGATTACGGGGTGCGTTTACCTTGTTAACGTGCACACTCGGCGGTAACATTAATATTTATTTATTTTCCAACGTGGAACGAGGCCGTGCGACAACGCGCAAACATGTGCGCGTCGACGGCGCCGATCGATGTCTTCGTTGTACAATCGCCGGACACCGACGTATAGGACGACAGGCGGCCGAGACTAATCTCGTTATCGGCGTCGGCCAATTACGACGGTGATTTTCTCAAAAATGCGGAACTCGCGTCGTTCTCGACTAACGAGGTTACGTCGTCGGCCAGAGATAGAACGGCCGTCATCGCCGGTCGATCGGAAAGAGGATCGGTAACTTTTATAAAAGAATTTTTTTCTGTAATAAAAAGAGACACATGCAACGTGTAATAGATAAGCTTAATAATCAAAAATTTAGACGGAGCTTTTTATATAAAAAACGCAAGAGATAACGGCAAAATTTCAATTTGTTTTATAAGTGAACTCGAAAGATTATCATATATATGCTTCGTTTGCGTTCTCAAATGCTTCTGGTGTATTGTTACTTTCTATGCTCGAATGATAGATCAACATATCAGCTGTCGAAGATTCGCGCTCCTGGCCGATAAATTTCCCTCGCGATCGCTCGAAGGAGCGGATGCCTGGCACGCTCGCCGTGTAAACAGGAAAGTGACACTTCCCGACGGAGAAATGGTCGCGCTTCCGGTCTCTACGTTTCTGTCGCCGACGAAAAACGCGGAAGGCGCGAGGAGCGACTTAACGCCGCCCGATATCGTCGAGGGCAAAGTTTATTCTTCCGTCGCGATCTGGCCTCTCGGGGGTGGCGAATGAGTCCCCGGGAGATCCGCACGGCCCCGTATCGAAAATCCTCGACGTAGCGATACGCGGCCAAGTCCCAACTTCTTGACACCGTTCCAAGTAACTTCTTCTGCAGCCGCGCTTTCTCGTTTCGTGCGGTGTCGCGCTCGTTTTGCTCCTGTCGTTCGTGTATCGCGCTTTTCTATTCATTTATCCGCTCTTCGTTGCGAGCAAGAAGACGCGATGCGAAGGAAGGTCTCCATCACCTCCTCCTCCTCTTTCACCCCGCGCGTATTTCTAAGCCCGCGACGAAGAAAATCTGTTGAGCTGTGCGTCGCCTCGATTTGTCCGTGCCAAATGTTCTTGCCGATGTTCGTTCGTAAATAGCGACTGTACCATAAGCGTCGCGACAACTCTCGATGACACGTGAAAAAAGCTTGGTGCTGTTGCAAGGGAGCAAACGGCGAAGTCTCGGTGTTTTTTGTTCTCGCCGTTTCTCGTAGCAGCGTCGATAATGAATGGTACACCCGGTGTGCTGTCGCATGAGATTTGACGGAATCGTGGTAACGCGAAACGTGTGCCGAACTATATGAAGCGCACGTGGCTCTTATTTTCCGGAAACTTTTTCAGGAAACGATCGCGATATACGTCTTGCAAAAATTCCAGATGAGTCGCCGCAAACTTTGTCAAAAGAGAGTCCGGCTTTCGGGGACGTCGTAATATCTGATAGATCGAAAGGGACGTAACGCACGTTGCGTTTATCGCGGTAATCGCGTTTCACTTGGACGATTGATATATCGTAGACGTTCGGTAGATTTGCGATCGTCGTCGCGATGCTTCCTGTCTTCCCTCTCCGAAAGTCGTAATAACAGGGGAACCTGAGAAACGCAACGAGTTTTTATCGTCGACCCACCCACGAACAACGTTTCTGCGTTAGGGAAGCGTTTTCCCTGCTTACGATTTCCCGAATGTCCGACCCGGCGTTTAGTGGCCGGTCTGGAAAAACTGCGGAGGTCAGTGGAGCCGGCGCGGTCAAGCAGCAAGTTTTTATTACATGGCGGGATATATCCGCGGGAAACTTTTTACGACGGATAAAACGACCCTAAAAAGAACCGCCCGCGTGTCTCCGAAAAGGAGTTACTGCCTGTATCTTCGGAAATGGCTGCCGTCAGAGTCGCCGCGCTGTCACGTTTCCCCGATGTCGCGAAATTTTCATAGGTCATCGGAAAGTCGACGAACAGTTCAATAGGATTTCAATAATCGATTTACTAAGAAAGATCTATGATTCGTGAATAAGTACGTTACGAAAAAGGCGATTAGGTCAGCGGAACTCTTGCTTGAAATAACATTCTTTCAAGCAAATATTAAATCGATTGACTGTCCTATGCGACTAGTGTAAAATTATTAGTTGATTCAATGATTACGAATAGTCGACGACTGCATCGACTAACGTGCTTCAGTGGACACGATACTGGTTTGAAACTGCAAATGTGACTCGAAAGAAAGGAAAAATCTCAAACGTAGTTGGTCATTCATAGCTGTTTGCAATATATTTTGTTATATTTGTAGCCCGGTTCTGTTAGTTTAACCGTTTTTTCCTCGATGCAACTCTTTAATGAAGCTATTAATGAAACACTTTCCTTGCTAAACGCACATAGGTTGAGGTAGCTAAACATAGCGGAACACACGCGTTCCAAGTTTGAAACTTCGCTGCGGCTAGTGCTGGATCGTGCTCTCGTGCTTCACGTTTGCGTTACGTTTACGATAACGCTCGCGTAATATGTATGACCGCGTGCGCAAACGAGGGAGAGAGCGCGCGGGTACATAGAACGTGCGGCCGGCACACATAGCCATAATTGCGAGATTAGCATAAGAGCACATTAATTCATATAGCGTGGATCAAACGCAGAGAGAGAGAGAGAGAGAGAGAGAGAGAAAGAGAGAAAGAGCAAGAGAGACGGCACGGCACGACCGTTTATTATACCGTTCTCCGAGGTTGCTCGCACGCCTATGCGTAAAGGTACACGCTGGCGTGCTCGCGTGGATGATCGATCCTGTGTATTAGCATACATCGATGCTTGATTTGAAATTTTAATTGCCACGCTAAACCACGGGGTGAGAGTGGTGTCGGGGCCGAGCGATCAGCCTCCCCGTCAGAACGGAGATAGAAATTTTTCAACCGGCGATATGCTAAAACTCCGATATCCGTCCTCGGTCCCTTCGACATTTTCTACAAAATTTTTTATTAATATTTTTGTAACTACTAATAATAAAAACTTGAATCGCGGATTGGATTAAGTGAATCGAATTGAATTATGGTCTCTGTCTCTCGCGCAGTTGAATTTACTACATTATAAATGTTGTGCTGTTTAAATTTGTACAAAATTGCTTTATTATTTGAATTAAGATCGGGACTTTTGGGCCGCTTTGTACGCGCGTAATTTACTGCATGCTCGAAACTCATCACTCTGAAATTTAGCGCTCAAAGCGATCTATTCGCTGTTAAACGAAGCGGTTCGACAACGAGAGACGAGAGGACTGCTGTAAATCATTCTGCGTATCTCGAAAAAGATTTTCTTTCTTCACATGCATTCTCTCGCGTGGTACGTGAGAATACATAAATATATCTCTTGCGTAATCAGTTACAATAATGAAATGCAACTGACTTTCCGTTCATGCCAACTGAGTTATCAAGATTCATCGTAATATGATCATATATTATCATTTCCATAATTTCAATAAATAAATATATTATGTCGTTTAAAAATGCAGGTTTTATGTTTTTTTAAATTATTATAATAAAACAGTCATTTTTTTGTAAATATAAATAATTGCGTGTAATATTATCCACGAGTAACATTTATTACACCGTACACGTCCGTCATCAGAGATTGTCATTCATGGCAGTGAATGTGTTAACTAATGATGATATCGAGATGTTTCTCCATGCTTAAAATTTGAGAATGTAGGCGAAAATCGTAACTTTATTTTACGATCGATTTCAATGGCATTTACTTAAAAACGCACTTGATTTACAGCGTGAAACCTTCAAGATGTTTAATGGTAGTGATCAAAGAATTGCACGTAACGCATACACGTGTGCGATAATCCTTGTTTGTCATGGGAAATCGCGAAATTAAAATTTCGACGGTTACGATTCCCTAAAAAGGAGCTTTGTTCTGTGCAACTTGAAACTCGGGTAACCAACAAACATTTTCTCGGCACGTTGTTGCGTCACGCTGCTCTCGCTCGCTCTCCCTGCGCTCGTGACCTCCGACACGAGCGATTTTTTATTATTCTCTTACTTTTTGAGCGAGAGACCCGGGCGCAGCGCAGCGAGGAGGACGCGGCAATGGGTGTCTCCTTTGGAAAGACGCGCCTGCCTTTTCTGCGTCGTAAAAACGTCGAGATTATCTATGATCTCGCGGGTAGCGGCGTATACACGCGTGCATGTGCGTGGGAATGGACCGCGAGAGAGCACGGGATCTGGGTTAATGCCTGTTCGCTATCTGGGATAAGAGAGGTTCGACGGGTCATCGGGTACGTTTACGCGAACGGTTGTCATCGCGCGAGATAACGCGCGTATGAATTCCGGAATTAATCAACGGCGGGAATTAATGCGGGATTAGAATCGCCGCTCTCCGATTTGTCGATTAGCGACTGAGTAAAGTGGCGCGCGAAAAAGAGAGAGAGGCATTGGAGTGATAAGCGTTTGTGCTTATCTTCATGTTTCCATCGAACGAGATTCATTACGAGGGAATCGCGACACACGTGTAATTTCGTTACACCCTGTGCGGATCTGCGTTTCTACGAAAACCGTGAAAATTGTTCGCAACACACACTCGCACGCAGAGATAATAATTTATTTCCTCTTCACGGACGCGCGCACTCGTGGCTCTCTAGACCTGGCTTTCGGCGAGCGTAAATTTAACAACTCGACCTCACGGCATTTTTATTCGAGAGCACAATAAATTACCTTTACTTTTACGCCTCGTGCCCACTCTTTTTTTTTCTCCCCCTCGATACGTAGTCGCAACGGCTACACGTGAACACGCGCGGCCAAGTGTGCGTCGACTCACGTCGCTCTCTGTACCATCCGTTCTCGCTCTTTCTCTCTGCTTCTGTCTCGTCTCTCTTTCTCCATGGTCACAGGAGAGACCGTAAAGAGTTTTCCATCGACGGCAAGCCATAAAGTTATGCCGACGCCATCATTAAAGAGGAGCGCCGCGCGGAGGGAGATAAAAAGTATTTGATTACCCGCCGACCACTTTGACGAGAGACCTTTTCTCGACCACCATCACCACCCCCTGCATCTCCCCTGCCTTCCTTCTTGTCTCTTCTCTTTCTTCGTTCCTTCAGGATATCTTTCCTTCTCTCTTTTTTCCGCGTCGCTAGCCGCTCTCTAATTACACCATTAAATGCCGGCGACTACGATAAAGGCAAAAAAAGACTTAACGAGCAGCTCGTATTTTCTGCCATACTCCGCCAAAACGAAATATTGCCGAAATCTATGAAATCGCGAGATGGCACGACCTGAAAATTGTGTCCCAGGATATTTTACGAGAAGTGGCGAAAATACGGCGCACGCGATCGTTGAAAAGCTTTGTCGCTGATGTTGTTCAAAGCATAGGTGTGGTCTGAACACGTAAAGGCAGCATCCACTGCCGCGCCAAAGCGCGTTATCCTGGCACAATACATTACGCTTGAATTTGGATATAATGCATGCCTCAAGAATTCAGATATTGATTGTAACAACGCGGGCAAATCAGAATTCGATTTCGCTCGTACAAAAAATTCGCAGCGCATGCCACATTTTATCGAACGTGTTTATCTGATGCTATCCGACATTGTAAATTGCTAAATGCTTGCGAGTAATTGATTCTCGCATCAGAAGTTTTACATGCACACAATATTATCCGATGCAATCGTCCAAATTACGGTCGTGCGATCTTGAGATTCCCTCGATACTGTCGAACCGGAAACGTGATGCTGTTTATCTCTCCGCGTTCCCTTCCGTCCAACTGCATCCGTCTCGACGGACGTAGTCGTACCTGCGATACGTTGGGCTCGTGTTGCCAAGTGCACGCGAGTTTCGTGATCAGCGTGGCGAACAGGGCGTGCTCCGTGCAAAAGAGTGCAGCGAGACCGTACACCTGTCCGTCTGTCCATCAGTCATTTAGCGAGGTGCAGGAAGATTAATGGCTGACCCATGTAAATGACTAGCGGAGGTTCGTGTGCGCGGAGAACCGTACACACGAACCTCGCCCTCTACCTCCTCCTTTCTCATGCGTTCTGGTCGACGTGCGCGCTTTACCAGGTCGCCTACACCTCGTCTACGTCCTCGTCGACCGTGTCGACATGTTCTTTCCCTCTCGCCAATCATGCTCTTCGTCTCATCGAGACCTCGATCCATTCGCCGTCGTAGAAACGCTCGATGCTCCTGATGTCACTCCGAAAGGAGCACGCCGTGTATCCGTGATCGATCGAGCATTATTCTCACGACTGGGCGTCAGCTCAGGAGATTAAGATCCAGAGAGATCGATACATCGATATACCGTATATCGCGCGTTCGGTGGATGATTCTTTTCTCAAGGTGAAAAGAGCCGGACGGCGAAATAACGCGCTAATTGCTAAACGGATCACGGAACGTGACCCGTAAAATTAAGTTTCCACGAATGAAGGATCTTACACGCATCACCGGGATCTCTCACACATATGGGCAGAAATTATATTAATTAGTTCGTCGCGTGTAAAGTATTTTTAGATTTTCCCGTGAGGAAAGGTCAAAGGCACGTCTCGCTTCGAAGGTGTGCCGTATTTTACATTCCCACCGTCTCGATGTGGTATAATATAATATTTCATAGTTGCACGAAATCATCGATCGCCTGTCCGACCGCGGTTTTTTCGCGTTCCGTGCTCTATCGAGGCGCGTTACTTCACGAACCGCATGTATAGTTCGTATCTGTCTGCGCGGTATTGGTCGACCGAGTGACCGTTGGAAGGCGGTGGCACGGCGGTTCGTAAAAGTAAAGAACGAGGGCTCATTTAACGATGCTGTTCTGCAACGCTTCATTTTTCATCGAGCGTCACGCGAACCATGAAAACTGACAAATGCCATCGTTCGCTCGTTCACTCGATCGTTCGATATAACCGTTATTAATCCTGAGAGCATATCGTCGTTACACGATAGCTAATCATGAAGCTGACTAGAGCAATATTCTGTTTCTCAAAAAATTATTTTCGCCGTAGAAGCTATCACGCAACTCGCTTGACTTTAAAAATATAATTTTTTGTTATTAATATCGTCTATCTTCGTCAGTATGAAAATCAAAGCGGCTTTTAAGAATAATGATTTAATAATTAGCAACGGTCCTATTTGTGCGGTTAAAAATGTAGTCACATTCATTATGAACGCATCCTTAGTAAAAGCTCGTTACCAGGCCAACGACAACGACGACGATGACGCAAATATACGTTATCGATAATCCGAGTAAGCCAACGCAAATATTAGATCGCAACAGGATCAACACACGATGTGGTGGATCTCATCTTGATCTTTTTTCTTTTTTTCCTCCATCCGGATAGCAGCCAAACATTACTCTCGCGACTCGGCGATAATATCCGCTGCACCTTCGAGATATTTACGTCACGGTACACTCGGCCTTTGCTGCACACATCCTCCATTCCTTGTGAGATCTTGCACGGAATCTGTTTTCGCGCGCGCACACCACGACGATTGTTTTTCCAAGTCGCTCTCCGCGCAAAACACAAGCCGCGGGACCGATTTATCGTAACCCTACTGTCGCTAGCTGGCGATGTGTAACATATGCATGTATGTACATATGTTTTATTAACATTCGCATTCCGTCAGCGGGATCCGGATCCGCGGGATTTGGCCAACGGATTCCTTTGTGAGCGTCCTTCTCTCGTCGACATGGCGAAACGCGGGATTTCCGCTCGATGCCGGATTGAATCGGAGTTTCATGGAAATGAAAGCGTTCCCCATCTTTCCTTCGATCAAACGCCAGTCTTTTCGGTAGGAAAACAAATCTCTCTCGGGCACGTCCCCGCGCTCACGCTTCCTCCGCTTTCTCGATCTGTTGCGAATCGGGATTCTCGCGATCGATAGATCTTCACACGTTACATGGAGATATTTTTTTTTTATTTAAGACATTTCTTTCACAGATGTATGCAGTATTAAACAGCTTATGGAAATTCAATTTATGTATTTTTTTTATTCAGTTTGTTTTTTTTATTTGCTACTTACGTGATTTTCTGATGGGCCTCCAATCATATTTTATTTGATAAAGCTTTAAACAACAATATTGCGTCACAATTTTTCTTGGTAAAAAGTTAATTCAGTTTTTGATTAAAAAAGTTATTTGATAGATGAAGAATGGGCGCTTTCAGTTTCAAAAATTTTCTTCATTTTCCGCGAGCGTTTGCATATTAATCTTCTTTACCGCATAAATATCGGCCGGGCAATCGAAATTCCGTCTTCGCCGGCGAGAATCGGCAAGGCGAGTTTTCGCCGAGTGCGCTTTCGTGTGATCAATGAGACTTCCCTCTCTCTCTTTCTCTTTCTCTTCCTCCTCCCTCCTCTTTGTCCTCTCTCTGCGTCCGCGATAAAATCGATTTTATGGCGGTGGTTTTAGTGCTCGCTAATATTAGCGATGCGATTATGCAACGGCATCGAGCGCGCTCCAGCGCACCGCTGGTGCTTGCAGGCTGTTGCCAAGACGGCGCTTGCCGAACTTGCGTCACGATCGAGCCACGAACAAACTCCGATGTGCGAGGCTGGGGCGTAAATCTCTTCGTTACTTTCGGGGTATGGCAACAGCAACCGGATATAGATATCGCGAGCACGAAATAATTATACGCAACTGCTTGCCACTCGTGTTTTTCTCACGTTGCAGCGCGTGGTATGTACGCGCTGCATGTAACGCGAAGAGTATCGTTTTTAAGATCGTTTCGTGTACAAAGAGATTATGGTGTCTATGTGATTTTGCACAGTGTTACGTCTGTATCAAAAATCACGGATCCACAGTCTATAAATATTACATCGGAGCGCAGCGACCGTAAATAATGATTCGCATGGAATGCTTATCGTGGAACAGTATATTTTGTAGCGTAGACTGCGAAAACAAGTTCACATTAGTATCGTTACGATATCGTAAATGCTATAACTAAATCTGACGGCGATAACACCTGTTAACGCCGTTGCGTAGCGCAAATAGACTATTATCGCGATGTTATCTTATAGATAGTAACGAAGTGTTGAAAATTGAAAAGCATAGCTTTATTTCTCGCCGTTTTCATTCGTTTCTCTCTCTATGTATATAATAATGCACTCGATTCTATAGTAATACTAATAACGCATACGATATATTACACGATTATTATAAGATTTTGTCGGTCGACTCTGTCATTGAAAATTTTAGGTGAATTGAAGTTTTCGTTAATTCGTCTTTTTGCCTTACGTAAACCTTGTTGTTCTACTTCACCCTCGTGCTTTCCTTTACACGTCGCGTCTTGGGATAGGTCGTGTCTCACAAGCGGGAGCTTCTTCGGGCCTCGACGTCTCTCGCATTTACGGCGATGGACGTGCGGGAGATATATAATGGAACGGAAAGAGCGAGAGAAAGATGGAGGTAAGGAAAGAGATGAAACGCCAGGGAAGAAGGGAAAGCGGATCGTGCTGATGCATTTTAAAACGTTTATACTGCCGTCAAGCGGCGAGCGTCTGGACTGATGAACGAGCGGGCAGTATAACGCGCGCGTTTGCTCGCTCGCTCGCTCGCGCGCGAGCCCTAATGCGAATATAATTATCATTAGAAGGGGAGAGTGGGAGGTCACTGACCCCCCTGAATAACGCACGTTGCACGATGCAACGCGATGCAGCGCGATACACCGGCGGCGGTGGTGGTTATGCGCCAGTGCGGCCGTTTTACTTGCGATTTAGATCGCGCTAAACGCACTCGCGGAAACCGGCCCCTCGGATCCATTTTCAAACAATACGCCCGGGATCTCTCGGCCCGGCAATCCGGTCGTTACGAGGCCGGTAACGAGCGTCGATACCGAGCCCCGCTCGCGAGTCTTATTCCCGGCGAATGATGCATGATTCAAGTGCTCTCTGATGATTTGCCCCGTGAGTCAGGCGTTCGTGACTCACGGAAGCAACGAAGGCCAGTGCCGATCGTTAAGTCCGCGAAACCCGCGTCTCAAGGTTTCGCCATCGTGAAACTGCTGGACCGCTGCGGAAAATGGCACGGCACCGTTGCACTTTCCACTGTTCTTCCTCGTTTTCGCAAAATGGTAGTTGATCTCGTCTCGATGATGGCCCACGATGTTCCTGGGATGCGCGTTCTTATCTTAACTTAATCGGTTCATGAATCCGCGTCGAGCGATCCCGCGAGACGAAGAATCCGGCCGTGGGAAGAAGATATCGCAATCGTACAGGCATGAGGCAAAAAAAGAGTTTCCGCTTCGTTGAAACTATATCCCATGATGTAAGAATATAATAATAGGGAAGAAAAATGCGAGATTTATGCATATAGATACGCATGTGTGAAACAAGGTAGCAATTTCAGAGATAACAAGCTTCAATCTTGAATCCTTTTACCAACTCGCTATCCGTGTGCGTACGTTTCTGTCTCGAAACTCCCAGTTAGTTTCTTGTAAATCTTGGCGAATTAATGGTCAGAGTATTGCAATGAGAAAAACTTAAAGGTTGACAAATCCTTGCGTCAGGAGTCGAAAACAAAGATCGCGAGATTGCCCGGCGAGGTTGAACGTACACAAGTTTACGAGGCGCCGTGAAGGCGCGAGGACGCAAAACACAAGTGCTTTGTGCGAAAGGTAGCTAATAAATCGCTTAAACCTACCTGCCGACCGGCCGACCGGCCGCCCGGTACCGCTTCCTTACGGCACGGCAATATCGCGCTGGATATCGATCGCAGATTCGCGAACCACGGAAATAAAGTTTCTCGCTTGTGCACAAACAAATAGACGGATTTTATCGTCCGCGAGCGAGCGAGCATTTCCGGCCGGAAAAACTACAGAATCACCCGCAGCAGCGGCGGTAAAGCAAACCGGACTAACGACGTTGTGACGAGCAGAAAGAATTTACGACGCGCAATTTACCACCCGCGAGCGAGCGAGCGAATGTCGCGCGCTTTACTTTTATCCTCCCGTCGTTTCGCTGCGCTCTATCTCGAGAATAAAGCGGAGCGAGATAGCGCGACTGATGGATGGAAAAGCGAACAGAGGACGATAATAAAGAAGACGCCAGGCATCTCGCGTGCGTTAAGGAACCACTCTGGGGGAGAGTCTGAAGAGTTTATCCCCCGGGAGAAATATGATCCTTTAAGAACATGCACAGGAGTATAAAAAATGAAATTATTAATGCATTTGATAGGTCCCCGCGCTTCTTCCCACGCGTCCCTTGATTGTAACCGCATGGTGTTTAGGAAGTGCAGAGGCCACGGCCGCGTTGAATATATTTGAGACGTATGCACGGCGTATAAAAGATACACACGCTGTTACGCGTGATATTTACATTACCACGGTGAAGAAGAAACAGAATTAACATGATTAAAATCAACAGGAAACCTGGCTGCTCTCGCGATTTGGTACATTAATTTTCCCGCGGCGGCGAGCGGGTGTATAATGCCGTAATAATGCGACTGAAAATAGAATCGTCATTCGTGCGTACGTGACCTGTCGATTCGAGATAACCGCTCACCTCGTAAAATTGCTCGGCTCGGTTATTTACGCAGCAGCTCGTAACGTTTGATAGATATCGGATATAGACGCGGGAGAGCGTATACCACCGACCTTATTCGTAGTAAAATGCAAGAATTACGGCCTGCGAGTGCCGGGAGATGCCTCGAGCGAATTCGCGTCTGAAAAGTTGCCCGGCTGGAGATACTTGAATGTGTGAAATTAATTTGCGAATGTGATATGTACATCCTGTGCCTCGATCCTGAATGTACTCGAATATCCGAGAAAAGTAATTATCCACCGTAATGCACGTCGCGTTGGTTACGCAAATATCCGTCAACTGATCTTGATTAAATATTTCGTTAATGGATTTTAAAGCACGCTTTTAGGAATTACATCATTTGCTGAAAATTATTATCCGTCGTGCACGCAGCGAGCGCGGCACACCGGGCGTGTAGCAATTAGATGAGAAAACTCGTCGGTACCGGCGGGTAATGAAAAGTGGATTACAACGATTACAATCCCCGGCGAGGACTCGCGTTAAAAATGCAAAAACCGCGCGTCCGTCCGCTCGTTTTACCCGGCTTAATTTGAAGTTTTCACGTACTGTCTCGTAACTAAATTATTTTTCAACGGCGAATGCCGCCGTCGTCGCAGCCGCTTTTCGTCCTACATCCCTAGCTCGGCCGAGGGCTTTGTTCCCCGCGAGGGAATCCACTTTAATTACCAGTTTCATCTACGTACCTTTGCGTAAACTTGGAAAGTTCGCCTCCTCTCTCTCTCTCTCTCTCTCCAGTACCACCTCCTCCACCGCACCTACTTCCTATCCAGCCAACGACGCGGTACGTATCAAAGGATTAACAGGAATTAACCCCTTTATGGCGGAACTTTATCCCGTCCTCTGAGGTCCGTACTTTACGATCCCTCCCTATTACGGCGCCCCTGGCAAAAATATCCACCCTGGTGATAGAATCGCTGTAACGGAACAGTTTCTCTCACCTCTGTGTCTATTCCTGTGAACTGCATTTCGCGAACGAGTGACTTCTTGCGGACGTAAAAAAGGCGCGAGTGCCAAATTGCGAGCGATGGTGTGCTAGACCTACGTAACTGTAAAAATTAATTCTTTGTAATTTTGTTGATCTCGCGAGATCCCGTGTTCCCGTAATGTTAGCCGGATCGAGGCACTAATCGGGCTACGTGTTTTAAGAGCTGCGCGTATATCTGGCTGTTTAATGTGGACTTGGCGTGCAGCACGATTCCGCGACTTGGTACGCAAGAAAGCCACATCGCGAGAGAGTTAACAGCATCGAGAGAAAGTTGATTCGCTCGAACTGATTATCTTTTTCGCCGTACGTGATTATCGCTTCGATGGCCTAGCAAAGATCGCGATCCGCGCATTTAGACCGAAAACAAAAATGAAATTATTTATGGAAGCGGCTTTTCGACAGATCAGGGATTTCACGCACTATATGCTTTACGTGAAAAATCGCTGAGATTCAAATTTTTCAAATGTTAGCAATAAATCGCATTGACACAGATATTTTTATTCGCAAATATACGGATTATTTTTTATTTCAAGAGTTAAGTTCTCGAGAACGTTTCGCGACTCGCGAGTTATCTTTGTAACGTGATACTCTGATTCACGGAAATGCGAAACTTGCGCGAGCTGGAAATTTTCAAGGATCTATTTCTCTCTCTCTCTGCTTCTCTCTTTCTCGCGCTAGCGATGACGAGGCACGTCGCGAGACGATGGCACCTGACGTAACCGGTTCGCGAAACGAAGCGGAGACGAGGAAAGAGGACCGGTTGGAATAGGTCGCGGTAAATGTAGCGTGGCCAACTTTCTTCGATCTTCGTTAGGCAAGGCACCCGTACGGAAAAGTAAGAAATCGTTAGATTCGCTACACGCTCGGTAAATATAAGGCCGGGCGTCTCGTACGTACTGTGGCTACGCGATCTGTGTATTTCTGTACTTTTTTTCGTTTATGCAGTTTGATGCACGCGAAGACGTCGTCAATATCAATCTTTTGTCACGTCGTTATACATATAACGATCAATGTAAATTGATCATTATGCAATATGCATTTTATTAATGCAGAAGAAAGGATAACGATTATATTTCATTTTATAGTACAAAAAGAACGATAATTTTTAATGCACGCGTAGAAGTATCTCAGATTACCTACATTATGATTATGTAATTTTGTTCGGTCGTTGCATTTGCTGGTGTCACTATCTTGATGCAGTTCCTCCGCGGCATTTGTCGGAAGTCTTCTGGCTTGGTTCCAGTTTCTCTCGCGTTCCAATTGGTCAGCCGATTACATCTGGTGAACACGGTCGTCTCTGTGAAAGTTCGTTATTTTCTTAATCCTCTCTGAGGATCGTCTTCACATAGAACGATGTTTACAATGCGGCTATATGTACACTCAAACATGAATTTCGTACTGCGAGAAATTCAATTTCTCCGACACGTTTTCGCCGGAGGTGACATTATTATCTGGCAAAGATTTTTTCGCAAAGTAAGAAGCTTGTACTTGGAATGAATCATTTTCTTTGAATTCATGACGTAACGTGGTTAAAAGTATTAAAGTGAGCTTGTTGGACTGGATCATTTTATCGTAGGAATGTTCATTTACGATTTTACGAGCAGCGAAGTATAAAATTCTGCGTTACGCTAAAATAATTGCACAGATGACTGTCGTTTACAAGTTGTGCTTTTGCTCGTTACTCACGTGGCACTTATATTACACTAACTGTGTGTGTCCGATAACTTATATTTCTACTTGTTTCTGAAGAGAAGGGAAAAGTCGACTTAAGTTCTTTCAGTGCTGAGCCTTCGGAATGGGACTCCACCCCATTCCATGCAACTCTCCGCCCTCGTAGATTGTATATGTCGCTCTCGGAATTGGTTCTCCGGCATTCGACATCGGTGACCGCTCGCTCGTAAATTGGTACGCGCCGTGCAATAATTAAACGCGCGGTCACGGGGAACCGTAATCCTCGTGTGGGCTTTCTCGCTCTCTTTCTCCTTCTATCTCTCCCGTCCGCCTCCTAAATAAATTCGTCGTACGTCCACGAGGAGACGTCGAACGAGACCTCGCGACAGCTTCGTTAAAACGTTGCCTCGAAATCTAATATCCAACGGCGCGGCACGAGAACGGCGTCGATTACTTTTTGTTCGTTAATTTTCTCCTCGCCATCGAACGTGCTGTACACCTTCATTTCGCGCACGGCGCACAGCTGCAGCCTGCAGAAACGTTATTGTAATGCGCCGACAGCTCCATTAAGCGTTTCGGTGTGGATTTTTCACCTTACGGAGCGATAACGGGGCTGTTGCAGCTCGGACTGTCCTTATCAACGACCGTCCATTAACTCGCTCGTATCTGAATCTCTCTTTTCATGACAATATAAATTCTTTCCTACAAATTGTTTCAACAGTGATATAGCGTACAAACTTTTATGGAATTTTTAAGTTAGCTTCAATAGCATTTCATATGTCGTTAATTACAGACGGAATTAACGTCAGATTCTTATGCTTACATTGTCGTATGACATTTGCGATAATTATCTCTCTTGTATCACAATTGTGTAAATGCACATGTCATTCCAGTGCAAGGCATCCGATGGATGTAGCCTGACTTGCAATTAGCTCCTTTCTTTCAATTTCAATGGAGAAGCGACTTTGATTAAATCAGGCGTTCGACAGGTATTTCGCCTTGAAGCCGCCGCTGACGTTTCCTCTTTCCTCTTCTCTTTCTTGATTCGTGTTTCGACGTTTACGAGATTCCGATCGCGAGCTGGGAGACAAGCGTGAACAGAAGGATGCTCGAAGGGGCTCGTTCATGCTTCGTTTTCGAGTTGTCTGGAAATCGCGTTTAGCAACAGGTGCTTTTCATCTTCTTTCCGTCCGGTCCTTTCCGTTTGTTCGTTTCGCGGTTAAAACTGGAACAATCGCCTCGTACGTGTTACACGAACATTCCGAGCTGATGGAAACTGGTTCGGGATATCTCGTTCTGTATTGCACGTTAGTATTGCGATGTAACGCAACACGTTGTAACTGGACACTCCGCAGTTATTCAGTTGAATAGTAAAAAAGTTATCCATCATAATTACTTTACGCAAGAATGAACAGAGTATTGTATTTTAATGGAACGTGTGAGTCAACAAAAATGTGAAACAATAAAGTAATGATCAATAAAGTAAGTAATGAAACTCACATTACGAGTAGGTAAGAAAATTCAAATAAATCTCAACGTTTTTATTATTTTTAACTCAATATCTACAATATCGCAATAACGCAAAGCGTTTAGCTAATCGTGATTCTTAGTTCCTCATGCTTCCCTGCTGTGCGATTTATAGCAATCGGTAAGTTTAAATCAAGGAGTAAGATTACGTAACATTAGCCGTGGGTTGAGCAAAAGTACAGGTGCATTCGTAGCACAGTCTCGTGGCAAGTCGACTTACGCACAATACTATCGTATAAAATATTCTCTGCCCAAGACGTCAGTAATTGCAAAATACTGTCGTACTGTCGCGGCTGTGCACATTATTCGATCGTTGAGTAATAGCACGGATGCACACGATCGGACATGTTAAATAAACGCGTGGAGACGTTCTTGCATTTGCAGTACAAACATTCAAGTGTGCCTTCGTGTTCAGAAGAGATATGGAATCTGTAGACACGGAGCGATTTATGCGACTTTCTTAAACTTGTCAGCTTTAAACTTTATTTAAACTTTGTCAAAAAGTTATATCTTTTTGGATGAAAATTACGAAGACCTTCCGAAAAACAGTCCGTAAAAGCTCCGTTAATCATATTAATAAAAACATTGTTGCAAAAAAAGCAAATGAGGAAACTCGTAGTCTCAGATATGAGGTATCGATGAATACGCAAAGATATTCATAGATGCAAGGTCGTATATAAGGTGAATATTACAATTTATGGACTTGAGCCAACTGACTCTTGCTTGGATGTCATAAAGTCCATAGGTGGAAGAACAGGTAGTAATTTTAGACGTCCTAGGACACCAACTAGCCCTATTGTCCCAGGTCTCCAAGGCTGTAAAGACGAACCTGAGCGACGTGCTTGTGCACGCGTAGGTGCGCACGTGATTGCGTGTGACTTTGCAAGCATATGAGCATTATATATTGCACGGATCAGTCACACACCGTAGGGGAACGCAGCTCGGCGCTTTCACTGATTCACGATCAGCCTCGGTGATCCGCCTTTTCTTTCCTGTGCGATGCGATCGCGTCGTTCCCGTTTCTGTCGCGTCGCGTTTCCGTTACTCGCTTCGCTAACGAACTCGCCCCGGAAGAGAATCGACGTCGTTCAAGTTCACGTTTAATCCGCGCGATGATGAGCACAGCTGCCACTTCTCTGCTCGTATATGCGAAATGCGAGAAGTCTCGCGAGAGACACGTGTCTCTGACCGTCAACGACGAGCTGGACGTTTGATGGTTCATCGACCAGCTGTTTCGCTGTGTATAACGAAATGAGCCTCGGAATAGAATTGAGATATGTATATATAAGCTGTCCACTGTGCTGGCCATTTCGAGTCTGATTGCAAGCTGCAATCGCAAAATTCTCGATTGATCCCATATTTTATATAGATATTCCAGAGTATAATGGAATATCACTGGACCATATCACTCTGCACTTGCGCGAGTACCAAAGACCGGGTACAGCTGCGCGACTATCCTGCTGATCTCGTCTTTCGTCCGCATCTAAATCCGAAAGTCGAGAATCGCACGACGCGCGTTTCTCGCGCGCTAATGCGCCTCTCGACTCGCCATGGTGTAACGCGTGTCTGGAAACAATGGGATACATATACAATTCTCTCGTGTTGGTGGCAGGAGGGAGGAAAAGAAGAAGGAGGAAAGAAGAGGCCGGGCGCGTACAATGACGGCATTGTGCTCGAGGGCCGGCATCCTCTTAACGTCGTTACTTGCGCGGCTTGCTGGCGGCTTGGTCGCGTATGTACGCGCCTGACTTTTTGCCATGAGCAACGCGAATCTCGCGGCGAAGTCCGGTAAGGCACCGTCGTGCCTTCCTTGACCACGCGAAGTGCACGAAGGCGACTCCTCCCGGATCGGCATGCCGCGCGTGAAAGTCGACGATGACTCGCAACGAGAAACGCGCTTCTGTATTCGCTTCTGTACTGCAATGAACCCCGTTGATACCACACCTACTTTTCTATTGCGCACCGACCAATGTGGGGTCCTGTGAAACCTATCCGGTTTGCTCCCTTCTACTGCCGCAATAATTATTTAATGCAACGATCATTGCATTTATCGCTGTCATTGTGACAGGCAATATGATTTTCGGTAATTAAAAGATGTCAACGAGTATTGTTACCACGATATACCAATTGCCTCGAATTGACAATAAATTTGCGATTTCGGAGACAAGTAGGTAAATACACTAGTTTTGATCAAATCCTGGAAGCTGCATTAACTGGTTTTATCAGAAAACACATAAAATCGATTAAATGATAATTAGGTCTTAAAAGCAAAATTGTGTTTCGATGGTTTTGGTAATATTTAGTTCTGGATTGTGATTGAGTAATGTAAAAGGATATCTCTCTTTTTTTCTAGAGTATTCAAGTTTCTGATACTCATTTTTATCTACGAACTTTGAGATTCTTTTGTTAAGCATACTTCCGTGTAGAAACAAGTTTTATCGTGGAAAACGAGGTTTACGAGGACCTCGTGAAACAAACGAAGAGATTATTTTCGTATTTGCTTTTACGAGACACAGGACCTTAACGTGTTCAACGACCGCATTACGTTATCGATTTCCAAATCATACGGATTTTTGTTTGCCACCGTTTTTAATGATGCAGACTGTGATTGTCGAATATTGTCTTTCTCGATCTAGATTTTGTCTTTGCTTCTTTTTTCGGTATAATATAATTTTGCAATGTCAAGTTTAAGGACTTTTAAAAGTTTAGATCAAGTCATACTATTAACATATATAATAATTGTAATAAAATACATAAACGATTCTTTAAAAGTGTACATTTTAATTAAATAATTTGACAGACTGAAATTTAATTTTTTATAAGATCGAGAAACCGACGACAGTTTTCGATACAGAACATATGATGTATTTTTCTAGTAAACATGATATTTCTTGTCAAATAAATTCTGAAGGAGCTGTTTTGAAAAATAACGGGAGAGCACAATGTTGCCAATAAAAATCTCGAGCCATCTGGACAGGAGACGGATCGCTACGTGGCGTGTCGAAAAGGCAACGTCGGAGACGTTGAAGGTGTGCGTTCATTCGTTATAAATAGCCGACAGCGTGCTTTATTATGTGCAAAAGAGAAAAGAGCCATTTAAAGAGTTAGTCGCCGACTTACTGCGGAGCACCACCTCGTTCCGCTAAAACGTGGGCGGATGCTTTTACGTTCGTTTCGCAACGCAACCGGCGTATCCAAGCAAATGTCTCGGGAGTTCGCGTCGAGTAACGAGCACCGCGAGCTTCGAATCCAACGATCGTGGAAACGTGCTTCGCCTCGCCGTGCCGCGTGTGTCGCGTGCATCCTCGATTGGATTCTGGAGCTAATTCTGAACGGGGAACATTGTGTCTACGTGGTAGCTTGATTCCCGACGTTTATCGAGATAGCAGCGTCTCCGGATCTCGATAAGGGAATCCGCTATTAACGTTCCACATGCTGGCTGCACGAATTACTCTCCGCACGGAGCTGCGCACCGTTCGTCTTAACTCGACCGCGAATAAATCTCGATTCGCGAGCGTTCTCGCGAAAGAGCGACTATAAAGGAGCGACGAGCCTTTCTCAGAAGCAATTATACGCGGCGCGGCTCACTATCGCTAACTCTTAATCTACGAAACGCGTTATTTCTACATAGGGAAAAGTCGGCGGGCTGCCGCCGACTCGAGTTGGCAATAATTATTCGGTTCCGTCGAGTCCGGGGCAATTATTTCGCGCGGACCCGTGTCGCAATACTGTACCTCTTTCTCTCTCTCTCTCTGTCTTTCGATCTCCACGCTCTTTCTCTTTTTCTTCTCATCTCTCTCGTTCATCGCGTCAACTGTTCTTGCTGTCTCTTCTGCCCGTGGATCAATGCCAGAACGGTCTATATCTTTCCGCGATATTCTGACCGGTAGTTTTCCTCGCGGGACTGGAAAATCTCGAGTGGTACCTATCCGACTAGAAAGTTTTCGAATTACCCGAATTATTCCTCGGAGTTATGCTTCTTCTTCCTCGATTTTTTTCCACAATTCGGAGTCTATTTTTAGTAGTAATAGTAGTAGCAATAGTAGTAATAGTAGTAATCAATTGACGACAATCGTTTTCCATCGTCATCATTATTGATCAAACGAGAAACTTTCCTATTAAACAATTTTTTCACGAGTGCATTAAGCAACTCGTGGGATTCGTGTGCTTCTCGATCAACTGTACAGAGCGAACCAAAGAGGGAGAAAAATCTTGAGATACATTGCGTTTAATTTATACACAATTACAGCACTATATTATATTATATTAAGTAAATCGTATGTACATCATATTAATGGAACACATTTTATTAAGCAATATATTGTATTAAGTAGGAAAGTTTCAGTAAACGTTCACACGAACCAACTGTCTACCTACGACAATCTCTATTGCTATTATAATCCATTCAATTGTTTCGCACACACATATTTACTAATCCTCTATTAGCCAGGTGAGAGTGCTACACGCTCCTAAACATCTCGTTTTGTCTTCGCTTTAGATCAACATATGCGGCACTATGGAAATTTGAAATCACGATTGTTACTATTAACGTGTAGTACTTATCTTAGCGAAAGGACGTAGGTATGATAGTGTGTGGGAGTTTAAATAGAAACGACTAGCACGTTTATGTGCACGATGACGATCTTTAGACGACGATATACTAACAAAGTGGAATCGCGCACTTTTTTGCGATAGGGATCGCATATAGTCCCTTAATCGGGTTATACTTCGCGATAACATGCCGATGACGACACGAGGTAAGACTTCTGAATGAACGCGTGGGAAGCGTTCACGTCCTCCAGAGACTTGCAAAAGCATCATTTTATCTTTGTGCATTATAGAACAAACGATACAATGGAATGAAGTATGATTTTATTGAGTGGTGTATTACTATGCGGGAGATGAAATACTAACATCGTGGATGTGGCTATCAAAGAGGAAGATTATTAGTTGCAAAATAGCAAACTTGGAACATTTTCCTCTTTTGCTCCTTTGATTCTTAATATTTATTGCAAAAAAGAAACATTGTCTATATTGTCTGTATTATTACACGGATCAGCTTACAGATGGAACGCGATTTTCACAATAACGCTTTAAGAATAACGCTCATTACAGTGCCTCATAATATTCAAGTATCGTTTACTCTGTTCATCGAGCTTCGTCTTCGTGAAATATTAAATGCGTCGCTTCAAAGTTACAGCTTGGAACGTCTCAGAATCATAAGACGAATGCAACTGGAGGGATTTCTTGGCCGCTTTTGGTTTAAGAAAAACCGCCTCTTGACGATTTTTCACGCGCGTTCGCGAGTCACGACTCCGACTCCTCGTCGTCTTGGACGACGTACTCGAGTCGA
Organism: Ooceraea biroi; assembly: GCF_003672135.1. Lineage (NCBI taxonomy): Eukaryota > Metazoa > Arthropoda > Insecta > Hymenoptera > Formicidae > Ooceraea > Ooceraea biroi. Next base: position 6,063,590 of record NC_039513.1, on the reverse strand, counting down.
TATCGTACGTGCATTTGGTGCAGTAATGTGGTACGCAGTATGTGCTGTGCGTACTCGCCGCCACAGGAGACGCGTGCGTGCGTGCGTGCTTGCAACGCGGCGTATTGGCACAGGCGCACGTAATCGCGCACACGCACGCGTGTTCACGACCGCGGCGAGTGTGCCACACGTGACACACATTCGCTGGCAAAAGAGCTATTCTGCTAGAAACAGTGCTTGCCGGGTCGACGACCCGTTCGCCTCCCACCTCCCGCCTCCCTGTCTAGTGGTACACACATACACACGCAGTAACACGCAAGCACGCACGCATTCACTCGTTCGCTCACTCACTCGCTTGCTCGCTCACACGAATTTCAAGTTGGTTGCGTATGTGTGAAATCAAGAGCCGCGGCGAAGTCGACGTACTTGCATTTAAGCGACATTCACAGTAGTGAAAAACGCGCAATCGCCTTGATTCTCATCTGGCGTTCTTCATGTTAGATAAATGAAATCCAAAGGCATACCAGCGCTAAATATCGCACTAAATGGATGATATTGCTCTTTGTATTATGCTTCGTAAATGTCGGATGTGAGTAATTAGTTTGTGCTATCATTGTTCATGATTATTACTATTTGAGTTGTCGGAAATTTTAACAATAAACTGTGTAATCAACTCTGCTATAAAATTGATGCACAACCGACACGTTGATTCTTTAACCAGTTGAAGAGATGAATTATATTCTCTACAGAGAATATAAGTTGTTAACAATGATCTATTTTGCCTATTAAAAATTAGTCGGTTGAATTAAATCTTTCGGTTTACAGTAGCAACAAAAGAAGTTTGATGCAACGGTTGAGCGACGTGTGTCGATTTTGTGTTTTCGCGCGTGCAAGATTGTATGTGTGAACGAGAACGCATAACCAGGAAATACTGCGAGTTCCGCTCTAGAAATTATTGTCAATGTAATGTGTCACGGTTAGAGGACAGCTAATTAACTAATACGCAGCTGATTTGATTTAAAGCGAGACGCCGCGTCGATAGTTCTCGCTTCACTGCACGCCGTTACGACGATGCCGAATGGTTTACTGGCAAGGAAACATTGACTGATATTGGCTATTGGCTATATACACGAATATATATACGTATAATAAATTATTTCAAAACAGATCCGCAATAAAGCACGTACGGAAAAGCTGTATTTCTTTCATTTCCAAGTAGTTGTATTATACAATGGCAAAACTTGTCCAAGTCGAACGGTGGATCGCCGTGAATCTTTTCCTTTTTTTCTGTGAAATGTGATACACGATATTGCAACGTCGACAATTGTTAATACCGATGATTCGACATCACGCAACGCTTATCATTACCGTCTTCACCGCTTGCTTAAACGCTGTCGTCGCGTCTGCAAATTTCGCGTAAGAGATCCGCCGAACTCGGCCGCCCAAACGAGAACGAACAAGCAAATTCCACGGAAACTACCTCGAAACTCGCGAATCTCGGCCCCGCTTACAGCGAGACTTGCACTACCGGAAGTTGGAGATTCCGCATCCGGCAGAATCCCGCGTCAATAGTACGGGCCACTTTCCCGGAGCAGGCATTCGGTGCGTCTCGCCCGATTACACCCGTCGTCGCATAGTCGCTGCACGCGACTCGCAATCTAGATCGAGATGCTAATATGAGAAATTAGTTACGCATGGGTATATCTGACGCTAAGACGTAACGGTTCTCACGTGGAAATCTATGCGGTGCATGTAGGGTGTTGCCGATTTCGCAATCGATTTGAGGTTTAATACAAAAGTGTCGAGGGACTTTCCTGTTATAAGCGACCAAAAGTTTCAAAAGTGAGAATAGTTCTTCTCAAACTCTTTTGAAAACCACGATATCTTAAAAATGAATAATTATCTTATTGTAGTATTAAAAATGTGTGCTTTGCATTTTTCGAAATGTTTAAATAAATCTGTTATATGTAAACATATCTATGTACAGGGCGTTTTGCAGTATAAAGTTGTAAATCACGATATACTTTCTTCGCCGTAATTACAAGGAGAGAAAATTGATCTCAAGGTGCTCATAAACAGCATGAATTATGCAGTTAAAGACGACGAGTAAATGGAGTAAATGGACGGGTAAATGTAAAGAGAAAGAGAGACAGAGAGAAAGCGAGGGAAGGAGAGCGAGAAAGCGCTCGTCTCGTAATAATATTAATCGAACAGTGCGCGCACGCGTTCGATGCATCGACCGGCACGGCGTGCGAGTATCGACTATCGTGTAGGCACGCACGTTCATATACACGTGCAGCAATTAATTATTTGCTAATTGTCACACGCACGCAAACGGCCCGCTTGAGCGATCCGCGCGCGAGCGTCCGCCGTCATCGAGAGAGCGCGTAATTAGCTCCGGCTACGAAACGCCTCGCCGCGCCTGTAAAGAAGACTTACAACGATAATAGTATCGGCGGTAATAAGGTTAATCTCCGTTATTATGCCGACCGTCATTAATGCCGACGTTGTGTATCGGTAAATCGCGGCAAATAGGGATAACCCGTTTTCAAGACGACCGACAACCGTTACCGTTGCTCAAGTCGAACATCGTTAATGGCGTAGCAAATTCTCGTCGTACAGTTTGCCTCGGATCTAGGTGGAAAATAAAAATTTCGCGCCATCACACATAGGCGTGTCCAGTATCGTGTGTGACACATCGTGTAAGATAACGTTGTAGTGACATAGATCGTTTTATGTGCATCTCATACGTTTGCTATTAAAATATTGTTATTTGACACACTCACCCCGCCATGACAGCCACCGACATGCAACAGACATGCAACAGACGTGTAAAATACGCGAATAATATTATAACACGCAATTGCTTACATTTGCAAGATCATGACTGTTTTTAATAATAATAGAAAAGTGGGAAAAATGCATTTTTAAACGTGTTTAATATCTTTGATTATTAAAATTACCGAAATAATTATACAGATATATCATGGCGAATCCTCGGGTGAATCTTAATAATTCAGTTGGCGTGAACGGAAAGTTAGCTAAATTACGCTCAACATAATATTTAATGTTAAGAAAACTAGTTACAGACACTTTTCTTGTGTTTTATGATAAGTGACGACTTTTTGGAATATCTCTCTTCGCCAGACTACGCGATGCACGTGTTTAACGGTCATAAATAAATAATTATAATTAATTTCCGAGGCTCCGTACTACCTGTCAATGTCCTGGCACACGGGATAATCTCGCCTTAAGTGCGACGCGACGAACCGTGAAGCTCCTTCGCGTTCGCGTAACTGTTTCTCCCGCGGGAGATCGCGTAATCGCGTTACGTCGTTGTCGTACGAAACGTGAGCGTTTACGAGCTTGGGTCGCGTGGGAGTCGAAGTGTGCGAAACCGTGGTCAAAATTTACGAGCGATAGCTTACCCGGGGGTTTTTTTTATCGCGAATGAGGGAAAAACCGAGTGCGGGAGCGTGGAACGGGAGGAAAGCGAGCGAATACGGTAATGGATTCGCTTGGAGTAGTAGGCGATACTTGCATCGACGGATGGAATAACGAGTATGATAAATCGTTTCCGGTACAGATGCACAATATACGCACGCTCGTGCATCCGGTTGCGGAAATGCGTCTTTCGCTGAGACGATGAGAAGACGAGAACGGAAAACGAGGAGATATCCAAGGAGAAATGGGAGAGGTACATCGCGAGGAATTAAAGGACGAGTAAGAACGATCGGGCTGACCGATCGTGACAGCCGGAAATAATGGTCGGCAGGAAAGTGGCTCGTCGGCGAAGGCGGATGTTCTCGTCGTGCACACGTTCGAACGAATCCGCCTGGAATTACGGAGTGACGAATTTCTCCAATGTAACCACCAATGTAGTCCACGACCCGCACGAGCACCGACTCGAGTGCCGATTAGTTTCGATTCGTGAAGAAAATATCATTAACGCACGAAGAAGCTCGCGAGGCTTCGCGTGCCACATTCTACTCCGATCGGGCGTTCCGTTCGCCTCGGGGTGCGTCGCCTTTCTGACAGAATTTATCTAGAGTGAGATTTGAAACGCCGCACCGTGCGCGACATCGAAATATTACTGCGAGCAATTAAGGACGCTGGCATAACACTGATCGCCATTGCGATTAACGGAAGCGATCGAGGATAGCTGCCGGCGGGTGATGCGTCGCGCGATATTAATTTTGTCGTACGAGCGGTCGTATGTCAGGGGAGAATTAACGTGTCTATCTATGCGGCATAAATGGATCGACGCGATGCGATATTTCTCGTGGTCGCACCGCATGCCCGCGGCGGCGTCCTTGGAAGAAACGCAACCACCGGCGGACTCGAGGTCGCTGCACGTATCGATTACACACCGGTGCGTCGTATAATTACGGCGACATGGCATTACGCAATTTTCCAATTACGGCGAGCAGCTTTCCGGCCGTGGGCGATGCGATTGTCTCTTGCTCTCCCTGCCCATCATCATCGTTGTCGTTATCATCATCGTCGTTGTCGTTGTCGTTTCGCAGTCATCACCGTAGTTATCGTCGATACTTGAGGAAGAAGCGCGCAGCCGCTTCTCTTGCTTACCTTCGCCTTTGTCGTCTTTCGTTGGGACGAAGGCGGTGCGGCACGGGGAACGGTGGGCAGAAGCCAGGAAGCCGTGCGGCATGGTAACAGTGCATATACCCATCGGGTAAATTACACCTGCGCCGACAACGTGCGGCCTGGACGCCAACACGTACACGCAGACACACGGCCAGGCAGGCTTTGACCCCCGGGGGCATCGTAACAACCGCCGCCGCCGCCGCCGCCGCCACCGCGCTGCGCCGGCGGTTCCAGAACGGCGGTTTCGGACGACAGCCGGACGTACGAGCACCGGAGGTGCCCCCCCGAAAATGGCCAAAAGCGAGACACGGCGCGCCGGGCCCGGAGGGGAACGCGGGGACGTGGCCGGAGGTCTGCGGAGAGGCGGTCCACCTTCTCCTCCATTGTGTCCTGCGTGCTGTTCCCATTGCATTGCAATTACCGTACGCACGCATCTCTCCCTCTCTCTTCTCTTGTCTGTCCTTATTTTTCTCTCTTTCTCTTTCTCTGTCTCTCTCCTGTAGCGTACGTAATAAACATTTGTCGTTCCCTGTCCGCTCGTTGTTCCCTCCTCTCTTCCTCGTTCCTGGTCTCTCTTCCGTGCTCTCCCTTCGGGGTTTCTCTCCCTCGCTCCGGCGCGCCGGACGAGCACGATATATTTTCGCGATGCATAATATTACCGCGTCCGCCGCTGCATCCATGTCATTGTTCGCGGTCGCGATGCATGACGGTCGCCGTGCGTATGCGTGCGTGCGTGCGTGCGTGCCTGCGTGCACGGGTAGTCGCTGGGACCTCTATATCGTTACTCTCCGGGACCATGGCCAGTTGTCAACCGGCAGTCCGTTACCGTTTCGATCGATTCGACGAGAACGATTTGGACGCTCTCACGAGTCGATCGGGAAGAATGGAAACGCTAGCGTTATGATACTTTACATTGATGCAATCGATATGTCTCACGATTCAACGTGAATCCGTCCACATTCGAGGCCCTTCTCCGTCTTGGGAGAAGGGATCGTTCTATAATAAAATAGGACACGCTTTTTAGCTAGTTGCTTAATATACGACAGGATCAAAATTTCTTTTATCTCCATGTGCAAATCGTTCTATGACATTTTGTACATTAATTTCTGATATTGGATCTTAGCCACGTTGTTAAGTCTTTGGGAGACCATGGGGACTATGGAGACCACAAATCCGCTCGTACGCAGGATGGTAACGAGCTCGAGGCATTGACATTACAATTGTATTAATATTGCATCCCGAGAGATATATGTATATCGTGCAGCATTATCGAGTAAGCGCGTAGATCGTCTCGTGAGAGGTTCGCGGAGAAAATTCGCGTTGGCGGAGCGAATCAAATTCCGACGATGCGATCTACGAATATTCTTGGCTCCTTCGGAGTTACGTTCCTTTGGCGAATGTGCGACAGATATCGCGGCAACGGTGGCGGCTTGTGTGCGCCGTCGATCGATTTCCTTGCGATGCGATAGCTGGAAGAGCCGGCCCCGGTAACGGATACGTACCGGGCTCGCTCCCGGCATAACCGCGAAAGAGGAAGCACGAAGAAAATGGATAGAAGAGATTTTATTGCGTCGTATCATAGTAATACTGGCGGAAAGAGAGAAATGGCCGACCACACTGCGGAGAACGAGAGGAAGATCGCGGTAGTCTGTAAGGGTCAGAGCCGTAGTCACGCAGGTGCATTCTCATTCTTTTCGTGGCCTATAACACGTGCGTGATCGTTGATCGCGACGTCATTATAGAAATGAAACGTCGTGATTACATAAGTGCAGTTGTACCGACATTCGATTCAAAGTGTAATTTAATCGAAGTTTTTTTGTGAACGCGAGTATTGGAACACGATCAGTCAAACTTTAGTTAACTATCAGCAGCGCGACTCATAAGTTGGGGAATAGTAGCAAAAAGTATAGCGTGTCCAGGATTGATTTCTGGCTACGTTCCTGAATAACTATCCTTCCGCGAGTTGCAGCGAGCTTGCGCATCGTCGCGCTTGATGTTTTCGTGCGAACGACGCCGACGTCGCGGACTCCCCGGAGATATTTTTCGAAAACTTTATTCGTGCGTCCTCCACACTGCGAATTCAGTGGCCAATCAAGAATGATTCCGCAAATACTTCGTTTCCGAAGTTCGGCGAGGAAGTTCAACTTCGCCGAGCGGATCTCGTCGCCGCGCCTTCTCTCGATAGAATAGTCCTCGTGAATCCTTCTCAACATTGGATTACGTAAACGCGAATCCCACGCCAACGCGCTTCGATTTGCAACGGAAAATATGAACGGAGAATCTGGAGACGACCGAGTCTCGCGGGGTTTGCTGGACCGCAGTTTGCGGATTCGCACAGTTAAAGTTAACATCTAAAATTGCTTTCGCCGCGCACGTCGGTCGGTTAACCACTTTTCCTCTCGCCCGATATTTCTCGCTGCTTCTCGGCAACTATCGATAGGAATACCAGATAAAATCCCTTTTCTCTATTGCCAAGATCTTCTCGCTATCTCCTCTATTTTACGAAGATTTTACCTTGAACTGTGTATAGTTTTACGGAATGCAGTTGATCAGCTAGCCTCTCGAGTAAGAGGTAAATGGCGAGCGAATCAAACCGGACGCGGAATGAAAGAGAGGACGAAAGGTCAAAACGATGTGCGCCTTTTGGTTCCTGGTTCTTGGTTCGCCATCGATCCTCTTTGTGAAACTGGCGGCTGCTTCTTCGAAAGCAATGCGGGCTTCCTGTTTCTACACGCTTCTTAAATCTCTGTGATCCTCCACGGATCCATTGGGGTAAAAACGAGCACATAGAGAAGCGCCAACCGGATTGAATGTTGAAAAATGCAAACGCCGCCGAGTTATGACGCACGGGGCTACCGTGTGCGCATACGTACATACGCGCTGCACCAATATCGAATAACGAATGAATTTGATTTCGTTCCTCGTCCTGAACGAGGACGATGGCAAGGCAAACGGAGAGAGCAAAGCGGCTATCCCACTGAAAACGTACGGCAGTACGTTCGCGAACAGAAAGAGAATTCGAAAGGTAGGAACAAATTGAAGAAGAAAGTAGATTGATTCTCCAGAGAGAGAGAGAGAGAGAGAGAGAGTAAGTTATATTTATTGCATAAGAATGTGATGACATTGCTTTTAATATTGAATAATTATCATTTGACTTTTGCCAATTGCCACAATTCTTGAATGAATAGAATTCTCGCTTGGCTCGCTGAGAATTAATGAATTAATAGCAGCATGCCGCTATAACTTGGCTTGATTCACTAGTTTCGCCTTTAACCGGTCATCCTTCTATTTAGTCATATAAATAACTTCCAAGAATTGATGGTGGCGTGAAAGTAATGATCTGTCGGCTAGAAATAATCAAGTTGCATGTAAGATGCTTCTTTAGCATATAGATTTTACTCAACAAATTTGATATGATCGTTGTAGTAGTATTTTTTTTATAAAATTATCTTTTAAAGTTAAGTTTGACTTGAAGTTTAATTAAAATTACTTAAAAGGCAGAATTTCATTATCTATTTACACGTTTCTGAGACATTTTACTGAGATGCTTGAATGTTATCTTCACGATTATCGGAGTGATCATTTTCTTCGTTCATTCTTTGACGTTTCTGGTTGATAGAAGATTCAGTAGAATTCTAGGAATCCATACAACCAAACGTCGGAATCACGTTTGCGTGATTTAGTTCGCGTAATCCTATCGCTCACGAGCAATTGTGTACCTACAAGACGGAGAAAGAAGGAGGCGTAATTTCTCTCTTGCGAAGTGACGAAAACAGCACGATGCGGCGATATTGGGTATCTCGTTAAATCCGCCGGACCCCTTTATCGTCCGCTTTGTCACCGCGAGATTAAGCAGCTGTCTCGATTCGCCCCGGCGAAACTTTTTGACCGATCGCGCATCATTCTCTCCTCCGTCTCCGTTCCCCGTTGTCGTTAAATTTCCTTCGTCTCCGTCCCCGTTCTCGTCACTGTCGAGCAGGGTCAGGACGGATAGAAGTGGCGAGATAAGGACACGGAGCCGAGGCAGGGAAACGACGTCATTCCTTGCCGATGTCCAAAAGCTGGGTCGCGATTCGAGCGACGATCGTTAACCTTTTTTCGATCCCCGGGATTATAGTTGCCGCGCGACCTCGTTCCCTACGTTCCAAACGATCCCAAGGATCCTCCCTCATACCACTCCCTTCCCTCCTCCTCTGCCACCGCGGCTTTTTATCCTCGAATTGCTCACTGAGCAAGTGCGCGCAATGAACCGGACGCCGATGGTCTACGAGCGAACGGAGAGCTCGTTTCAGCTTCCAGTCGCGCCTCCGTATCGCGCTATAATAAGCTTCTCGCTAGCGTCGACGTTTCGTGTCGACCTGATTTCTGCGGACGCCATCACCATGTTTGTCTCGTCGTCACATTCCCGAGCAATCCTTGAGCTCAGGGATACAACGTGATAATCAACTGGCTATCGGTGAAAGTACATGAAACGATCAATTATCCTTTTTTTTCTTGCTGAAACTTTGCGTCGAATTTAAACGCGCGTAATGGCTAAGAGGAAGAGAGAGTATCTGTCTCGGACTTGGAATTTCCCTTTAATAGCCGATTCTGTTCGCGATAACCGATTCATTCTCCTCGGTATCACGATGCCGAACGATACCGGATTCCCTGTAACGCGGTAATTACTCGGACGAAAATTATCGCGCGCTCGCGCTCGCCTATCAGGGTATCATCGGTGACCTCGCCAACTATGCGAGCTTTAACGGACGGTTCTCATTAGTCGCAGCTGCATTTCGCGTGCAGCTGCGACGCGCCACGACGACGGTGGTTCGGGTGCATCGCCTAGTAGCGTGCATGGAAAAGCTTTCCCCTCTCTTTATCTCTCTTTCCCACTGTTTCTCTCTTTCCCTCGCGCGCGATTTATCGAGCGCGAACGCGCGAGGATAAATAAGCCATGGCACATAAATACACGGTCCAAGCCCAGGCCGCCGCGGCTCGCTCGTGGAAAAAGCGAGAATGGAGAAAGGCGAGTAGGAGAATAGCTCTGAGGTAACGGAGGCGAAGACGCAAGAGATTTATCGCGTTCGTGCGAAAGCACCGCCGTCTATTTCATATTAATACAGTGATACTTCTTTCGCCGTTGTGCAGGATAAAATAGAGAGAATTTCCCGTGGTGCAAAGGCAACCGAGTTATTTGTACCGAGTTTGTGCCAAGTTTTACCAATCTAAAAACCCTCGTGGAGATAATTACGCGATTTATTAGCAAGCGTTCTTGATCTCGTACGCTGTGGCGCTGTGGCGATTTCAGACTATCAATTTTGATTTTAATGATTTTTGCATAAATATGAAATAATCAATTGCAGGGGGAGGGGAAGCTTCTCTCTGATCAATAGATACAATAGAAACAAAATTCATTTCCGGACATCTTTTATATACGCGACGTCGCTTTCGCGTATCCCTGCTCTCACCATGAAAACGCGATTCGTGCAGCAAAATTGCCCCCGGCCGCGCCCGATCCCCCATACCACCCCTTCAAAAATTGAATCTACCATCAGACACGATCGAACATTCGGAACGCTCTAACTGCTGCGGTGCATCGGCGATGCATTCGCGTTCGATGCGAATCAGGTCTAGGTTGCACTCGTGATGGGGTTTATCTTTGTTCTCGCGCTTTTAAAGACGGCGGGCAGTTTGCGGGGCTAAGATCCCATACGTTTCACCGCGAAATCAGTGCACTTGGAAACCCGAGCCCGTGTCGTGCTCGGGGCGTAATTAAGATAACGTATCGGCCGGCCGTTTCGATCGGCGTCGCTCGGCGTCTCGTCGCCATCGGCATTGCCGTAATCTTAATTGTTGGTCATATTCGTTACGGCGGATACGAGTTTACGAACGTCGATCGCGATCGCGGATAACGAGATGGCGGCGCACGAGTTAGGCAGCGGGGAGAGCAGGAAAGCCCGCCTGTCGGAATCCTCGTCGTGTTCGTGAGTTATGATTTGCGTTCTTCTTTTGACCCGGCAGCCTTGGCACGAGTAGATGTTGTACCCCATTATTATTTTTGAGTATCGGTGATTTACGTGCGAATGGAATGCTCAGGCGTGCCTGGCTTAACAATCATCGTTGCAGGCGATACCCGATAACGTCCATAATATTAATACAAATTTCAATTTATGCCGACGTTTATCGACGAGAAGCATCTTTTACTCCATTCTGATTAAGGTATTTGAGGATACTTAAGAATCTAATGTAATTTTAAGTGATTATCTATGAGTATACAATTTTGCAGGTGAGTGAGTGTGCAGAGTATACAATTCGCATCATTAGGCGAATCTCTTGCATCGAATAGATACCTTCTCAGATATTGCATGGATTTGCAGGCCGCTTTCGAGATGCGATTCAGTCACGCGAATTCCAACTGCGTTTTTGTACGAGACTCACGTCTTAATATCAAACGCGATAGCTGCTGGATATTCTCGAGTTAACCAATACTTTATACGGCGTATAATGAAACACGGCATTTCCTCCGGGATGGAACAGACATGCCGAATGTTGCTTCGCCGCGTCGCGTCGTCTCGCTCAATGTCAATGTGTCAACCTGATAAGATTGATATCGAAACTCTATCTGCAACGAAGCCTGAGGAATTGTATGACCGATCGATCCACGTTATGTAATTTCCCCGTTCGTTTAATCAAACGTCACCCGATTCTTATGATATTCTAACAATCATCAGCGTGTGCCCGATCATACGTGTCATTCGTGGATAGCTCGCCTTTGAAATCTCCGCAGTCGCGGATCGATTACGTAGACGTGAGTTCCTGTGACAGGACATCACGTTCACTGTGTTTGTCACATTTGATCCCAACGTGAATCCAGCAAGAATCTAGCAAAGCATTGGCAACTCGTCTTGTCACTGCTCACATTACTCAAATAATAAATCACGGTTATCGCGTGTCCTGTATTCCTTATTTTCACGAATTTTACTTCTTCGTTGACTTTTTATCGTAATTTGAAACTTGCTTCCTCGTAGAACCTTGCCAAGTTTAGGTGAATCGGTCATTCACTGGGTGCATCTGTCCTATAAACGTTGATGCAGCCTTTGGCTGCCGTAAATCCTTCTTCTCTTTCTCTTTTTTCTTGTTATTTCGTCGATTGACGGTCGAGTGCTCTAAGAGCTGCCTCCGCGACGTTGGGCATGAACGAAATCAGGAGAAGTGCCACACAGTCGTGCGCGTACTCGCACGATCGTACCGTACCATCGAGTTTTGGAAACGAGCCAGCCAGCAGGTGCACTCGGCTTCAACGTAGAGAACAGACGTTAGGGTAGATCGTGCAGCGCGTCTTTATCCTCTCGCTCGAGGAAGAGGAAAAGCAGAAAGAAAAAAGACGGACCAGCGAGCAAAAGAGAGAGAGAAAGCAGATCTCGAGGAAACATCGACAAAGTAACGCCGTCAAACGGATCTCTCTGGTATCGTCGTCGGCGTCATCATCGTCGCCGCCGTCGCCAGTCACGCTGGCTTCCTTCGTTAATGAGAGGAGGAGCCGAGGCATTTTCGGCTGTTGGCTCTTTACGCATTCAGCCTTCGATGATGTGTATCTCTGGCTCGAGAAGCGGAGGGGAAACGACAACAAAGCCGCGATTTTCTGTTCCTTTCGTTAAATTCCGTGCGAGAACCGGAACGACGAGGAGAATGAATCGGGCATCCCTCCGTGGCAGGTGGACGAGGGGGGGAACGCTCCTTGGGAAATGTACGTGCGATTATTTGCCCGTGAAATAATCGCGTGCTGAGTGTGGTAGTGGTCGGTTATCTTGATAGCCCGTCACGGTGCGCAATTACGACTCGCGGAATGAATCCTAGAGAAGAAAGGGTTTTTCGCGGTGCATCGATCGCGTGCATGCATCCCTACCTCATTCGCCAAAGTGCGAGCCCTCCCATGTTTTCCCGTGGAATTTCTTCACGGTGTTTTATCGTATTTAATTAACAAGTCGGAGCATCTGTTCGCGGCAGGTGCATCCGAGTGAATTACGAGTGTGCTCGCTTCACGCGTACGCGTCTCTGCGAATGGAATTCATCGATATTGGTTAACTTTGATTCATTTATGACGATTTTATTTTGAAACCATGTATCTCTTATTACTTTTGAGAACGGAGACGCGAGAAAATTGACGTAACGAAGCTGAAATTTCAAGTAAATAGACACGATCGCGCGAGGATCCGTCACGTGGCTCGTATTTGTGAGAGTCCAGCTTTGATCTTTCCGAAGGCGATTCCGCGCGATATTACGAAACTCGATGCCTCCGAAATTGCCTGGAGCTGCTCGTACCGTGGCTAGACTTTAATGACGAACCCGTCGATATTGTCCGGCGAACGGGGTTGGCTCCTAGAATCGTATCGATCTGCGGCTTCGCTCATCGCGCAGCATGCACACGTACGACGAGTCACGTTTTTTTGGACACGACAAAAAGCGCTAAAGATAGATACATGCGTTGTACGTGCGAGAAAATGGGGTTCTTAGAAAAGCTCGCTTTCGTAGAAGCCGCCTGCTCTTTTAATTGGTTACAAGATGTTTCTCTCGGCGACATCCGGCTGCTCGCAGCATAACTCTTCTGCTCTCGCTCGACGGACTAACGTGCTCGTCTAACTCCAATTGTGTGTCCAATTCTTTTACGGAAAGAACGTGTAAGATGTATGTATAGATATATGTATGTGAAATAAAATGGCTTTAAGATAATTTAAATTTTGAAAATTCGATGGATGTGAAATTACCTGCAAATGAGCTAGAGCTTTATACAAAGTTTTATAATAAAAAGACGCCACGATATATGTATATATAAGTTTATACTGATATTTTAGTCTTTATTCGTTTAGTTGTTTCGTCTCGTGGTTTTTGTCGTCTTTTCTCGAGTTTGATTCATCAGCGATCGATGTTATCTTCTCTATTACCTCGTTGGCCGTAGGTCGATACGCGCCTCTGCTGAATTTAAAAAAGAAAGCGTGTTCTCCGGTAATGGAACACTTCCGACGTAGCGCACTTAATCGAATCGGTGCAAAGTGCTCGTACGGGTCTAATCCCGAGCTCCGGGCTCGTTAGAGCACGCGAGAGGATGGAGGATGGCTTGGCAGAGAGTGGCCCAACGCAACAACAATACGAAACCGGACAGGCGTGTTACCCCGGCGATCGCCGAGTTAAACTTCAAAGCTCGCAATTAATCACTGCCAGTGTAATATCTGGCCGAACTTTCGTGGCTCTACCTCCGGCGGCTTACGAGGGCCGGAAGTTTCGGGCTAAGCTTCGCGCGCCACGCTGCGTCCAGAAAGACGAAGAGCCTAAATGCCCGCGAACTCGTTTGACCGGCGGTAAATTCAAGGGGGATCGAAATTAAGTACCATCCGCTTGTTTACCCGATTGAAAGTCCAACCGTGTTTAAGCGAGACAAGCCGGCGCCATATTCCAGACGCAGTTTGGGCAAATCGTATCCCGGGGGATGCTTCTCCAGATGCCGCGTCGAGGGAGGGTTATTGTACATTATCCTTTTGCTGGATCTCCGAGATGGATTTAGGAATTTCCTTGTTCCGAGCAGGAAATGTTTCTACGTGCTACAGTTACATGTTAATCCCTCTAGATTTGTTTGCTATTAGAAGAGGCAACGTAAACGCAGGTCTCGTGATCGCATAGTTTTTATTTTGGTTGATACGCTATTGGGTAAAACTGGATAAAATGTTGTGCCTGTTTCTATATATACATTATATTGTCAATTTTGGTTTCTTTAATCGCTTTCGCCCGTGTATTTTGCCAATAATTAACAACGATTATTAATTTTATCGTGGGAAATTATATTACTTGCCGATTATATTCTGCTTAACGTTATATTCTATTTCTTTTGGCGTTGCGTACCATCAATTATCAGAGACAGATCAGAGGCAGGGCGATATCGATCCCCCAACGTAGTGACGATATAACTTGCGCTCCTAAATTATTCGACCGACGATGCACGAGGTGGAGGAAGGAGCGTGCACTCATTCATCGGCTTTGCTTCGGTGCACGGACTGAAACGCTCCGATCATTATCGGTGTTTACGTTACGGGCGATTGGCCCGAGTCAATAGGCGCTTTCTATTTCATGTCGAAGGGGTTGCGCGAAGATATTGAAAAACGAGGCCTCTGCGTCCGGGTAGCAAGCGCGCAGCTGCGCTCTCTCGACGGAGACACACCGTCGTCGGAGAAATAAAGAGCATCCGATTTCCACGAGTTTCCGGACTTTCATCTCGGCGCGGCCATAAAATTCGACACCGCTGGCTCGCCTTTTCACCCTGCGCGATTATACCGGCCCGCCGAACTTCTGGGACAAAATACAAAAGTGTACTGTGCACAAGCGTGCAATAGCGGGAAGCCATCACGATGAATGTTCGAAATGTTCCGAGATGTAAAATTTATCCGACGCCGTCTATTGTCCTCGCAAAAAATCGTGATATTTCTCTTGACCAAATATATTTGAAAGCTTGTTCTCGAGAGATAATCCTTATGTATTGAGCATATTAATAACAATAGAATTGTTGTCAATAACCTGACATAAAATAATGAATTATGCATCGAATGTTATGATACTTTATCTATCTGTTCGCCTCCGTGCAGCTATAGAAATGGTCGAAGCGTCGGTTAAGCTAGGGTCAAGATTTACGTCGGCGACGCCAGCCGTAAGACTTCCAGACAATAGCAGAAAAGACGGACATCCAGTGTCGTCGGTGTGTCCGGAATATGAATACGGCAAAGAATGAATATAGTGGAAGGGTGGAGAACGCGGCCGGTCGCAATCATCCGGGACTGTCGTCTGGCTTTCGGCGGACGACCGGGTGAAATCGCGACTACGGTCCACGAAGCCTGTCCGGCCAGCTTCGGGGTAGATTGATTGTTTTTCGAACGATATGCGGCAGGCTTCATGCACACGTGGGATGTATACAACGTGTCCCGGTGAAATTTATCACCTCGATTATCTGGCGGTGCGGCGCGTCCCCAAGGCGACAAAATGAATGGCGCGTCGGCTTTTCTAAACTGTTTTTCGATACCCCCGTAATGACACGTCCAGCGTCGGGCTGATGACAATTACCTCAATCGCGCAGCTTTTGCACCACGACGAGAGGCGTTGAGAGCAGTCGATGTGTGGAGCAATAAACTCGTAAACTTGAATTTCAATTTTGTTCGTGGAGGACACGTTGCCACGTTGATTGTTTGTTCAAGCGTTTATTTTGTGACGATCCTTCACACCGAGCCACATCTGCTAAGGGGGGATGATCTCAACTGCTGCACTGCTGTAACGCATGCACACAGGAAGGTGTTTTCTAGAAATTCGTTTTCTTTATTCGTGTCGTGCATCGATATTGGTTGTGTGTGTGTGTGTGTGCGCGCGCGCGCGCGCACACACACACACACACACACACACACACGGTATATATATATATATATATACCGAGGAAAACGGAGACAGTCGACGACGATTTAGGGCGGAAGCGGCGAAATAAGAGTTACGTCTGCGGTTTCGTCGCCTGGTCCTCGTCTTCGTTCGCATTTTGGACAAACAACAGTTTGCAAAAGAGTAGCCTTCTCTAGCTTCTACTATCGCGTTGAAAATTCTTTAGATTTTTCTCTCTACATGCGTTTCCATGCGATATTTTCCAGTGAGCTGTGCATGTGAAGCTTGATAACTGTGTTTACGAATTAATTAGTCAATGAATAGTAATTAGAAATTAGACAATCTAATCTTTTTTCTAACTAAAGATACATCAGGTTTACTCTCAACTATGTTTTTAATTTTTCAAGATATATAATTTCTAACTATTCTTTCTTTGTATAAGATAAGAGATAAATAAATGAGATAAATATATCGTCAATGTTTTTCTATGAGCGCTTCGTAAATAAAATTCGGGTTGATGCAAAGGAATAGCGGAAGTGCATAAATTCTGCCGTTCGTACTGCAATGTAACATTTCCGGTGGAGGGAATTCGCGCGTCGTTTGGAACTTTCTGTACAAATAAAGGTGCAACAGGAGTGCAGGCGCAATTAATTATCGCTGTAGGAAAAAGCGGCTGGAATCTTGGGCGGGAAGGCGCCTGTTTGCTCGGCACCGTCGGCAATAAATCAATCGAATTCGCGAGAAGATATCGACGGGCGTAGTGCCGGAGTGCATTTGGCGGTGCACTTATCGTCGAACGTGCGAGATCTCCGCGCGCTCGTTTCTCTCGTCGCGGGCGAACGATCGGGAGCGAAGGAAGGCAAAGAGGATTAGATAGAGGCGAAGCTAGCAAACAGCATCATCTTTTAAAGTAGGCCGTATTTGATGTCGTGAAATGTAGCACGAGTTGGCTGAAATAAATTAAATTTACATTATTAATTGAACTGGCCGTTTGTGGGAAGAAGAAAGCTCTTGCAACGATTACTATTAGATTCTGTTTTGCAAAAGATTACAAATCGATTACAATCCGAGTGTTGATAAGATAATCGTCCGAATGTTCGTTTTCGAATATGATGCAATACCTGCGCCATCGATTTCCTCTGGAGGAAAGAATAGCCGCGTTGCATGATATCTCGCATTGCCGGCGCATAGGCAGCTTTATCTCCATTTGATCTAATGGAGTGAACTAGGCTGGAAATCGAAATTGAGTCAACTTACGTACGACGAGAAAGGAAATTCGCGTCCGCGAAGCGCTATGGCTCTCTAAAGAATTAACACGCGTCCCCCTTATTTATAGTTATCGCCATTTAAAGCATATTTCCTGGCCGCGGGTACGACCGCGGTGAAAATTTAATGTCTTCCGCACCGTCCCTCCTGCGGGCTGTGGCAAGGATCCCGCGGCACCGAGGGCGACACAATGCACCAGAGAACCGTTAATCGTGTCCTTTCGTGCCGCGCCAAAAGCCAGCGCGTTCGCGCGGCAACGGTTCTTTTTTTTCCCCCGAAATTTCGTCGTCGTCGTCGTCATTGTCGTCGTTATATAATCGTCGACTGTTGAATTTGCCCGGCACGATGGAATAACGTGGCTCGGGTTCGCCAACGTAAAAGACGAGAGAATTCGATACAGTTGTGTCTCTTCCCCTTTTATTTCCGCGGGTTTCCCCGCTATGTCACAGGCGTGTCGCAGATGCGCCGTCGATGCGTCGCGCGTAATAATTCATCGCGCGTGCTGCAATCGGTGCGTACACCCACGCACCCGCGGACCTCGCTGAAATTGCGCGGTGTCGCATAAATTATAAGCGGCGAAATTACAGCGTCACACGGAACACCGGTGGATTCCGCGTGCGATTATTGCACCGAGTTTCGCGCGAAACGACAAAACGACCGACCGGCCGACCCGGACATCACGCTAGCTAGGAGACATCCAATGTCTGGTTGCGACGGCATTACCACTTGGAACCGAGTTGTATTAGCGGAATTGCCGTGTGCCTTCCCCGTATGCCCGTACATCCCGCGCCTTGTACATCGGTTTTTTCGACGTGTTTCGCCGTTTAAGAACGAAGACAAAATAGAGAGTGCATACACACGTCACGTTCGTGTCCGGGAGAACCTTGCGCCACGCGTAAAAGCACAGAGGCCGCTGGCCGGGCATCAGTGCCATAGTCACGCTCGCTCTTTGTTTCGAGTGAGCGCGAGGTCATTGTCCCAATTCTCGACTCGTATTGGTGTCGTCGCCGTCGTCGTCGTCGTCGTCGTCGTCGTCGTCGTCGTCGTCATCATCATCGTCGTCGTCAACATTCGTCGTCGATAAAGATAACAGCGCCGCGATAACTCACGATTTAGTGACGCGCCTCCGGCAAGCTAATAAATTTCGATGCAGCTAGGTCGAGAAGATCCACGGCTCTGATAAAAGATGGAAAAAGTTATTATCCTTTGACGTATCTCTCTCCCTTCATTCCCTATGTCGTGCAGACGCGAAATCATAAGCCGATATCATATTTTACGGAGAAGCATTTATTTATATTTTTTTTCTTTTCCTTTTTGCGAGTTTCGTCGTTTTTACTGCTTCGCCGATCTGTTTTTCATGGCTTCCGTATTTTACATTTTTATTACTCCGCACGATATACGTGTTATCAAAGTATGCATTTTTTCCCGTACAGTCCATAATAGAATCAGAGTCTGGTATCGATAAAATACGGGGCTGCAGCGACGCAATTTCTCCGAATTTCACATTTACAGCTTTCGGTAATTCGCATGTATCGGGTCCGAGTAATAGAATTTCGACGTATTTTCCGTTCGATCGAGCGCCGATGCCCGCGATTGGAAATGCGCGAGTTCAGATGTGCGCGCTCTCGTAAATAATCTTCCTGACTGTCTTAATAGATGCTCCGATTACCATCCCCCTCACCGATGAGGAGCGACCAAATATAGTAATATACTATGGAAGTATGTGTGTGTGTGCGTGTGCGCAGCTTGAATAAATAAACAATCCGGCACTCTGACAGCATTTAATATTCCGCGAGCAACGTGCATATGCGATGACCTCACGACCAAATGTCACGGTTTCGGACATACGTGTCACATGGAAAATGGGAAATCGCATAAATAAATATAAATGCATCATTGATTCGCGCCCGTGGTCGGTCCATGACGTTCCAATGTTCGAAATTTATACATCGCTGCTAACTTTTTCAGGGTAAAGTAGGCGTGTTCGTAAATGGAAAATGTAATATACAAATTGTGTAAAAATTACTACACATTGATCAGCATATACATGCATAATCAAGAATGGCGTATTTTTGTAATAAATCGCATCAAGAGTCAAACCAGTCAGCGCTCATACATATTAAAAGATACGTTTAAACTTTTTGATATTGCTGTTTTAATTTATTATAATTTACTGTACCGCTTTATCGAACTGTAATTGATTAATGACGACAAGTTTGATTTGATCCAGTTGCGTTTCGCTGTGGATCGAGATTCTAAATGAACAGGAGTTTAACACAAAGTGTCTACATAGTACAGACGATTCTCGTTGCTACTTCACGTTGGAAGTGGAAAGAGCCGCCGTTTAAAAGTTAGTCACGTCATCCGGCGGAAAAGCAAAGGAGGCGACGCTCCGCGAACACCGTATGAAATCCACCTTTGAGGGTGCATTGAAAGAGTTCTTTACCGTTTGCAAATTTTAAATGCCGGCTCCGGTTCTTTCACGCTTTTACGATTCGCGTAAGGGATCTTTCTCATTCCTTTTTAGCACTAGAGAACCAGCGTGAGCGAACGATCGTCTCTACGGGGCGGGCTCGCTTTTACAGCTTGTGACTCGTTCCATGCGAGAGATTACGAAACAATGGCGTTGCTCCACTTTGCTAATTCAAGCTGGCCGGCTTTCGGCTGATTCTTCACGATGGTGCTTTCCAAAATACAGAAAGACTCACGCTTACGCTAAGCATATATGCAGAATAGATAAACGAGCGTTGAAGCGCACTGTGTGGAGAATATTATTAAATTATCTGGAAGCGAAGAACGCTTGTAAATAGTAGATATTTGCAAATTAATGCTAGATTATTAATCTAATTAAGTATTATCAACAGCGAGCAAGTTTAGGCAACGTGATATCACCATATTTTATCACAAATCGAGAGAGACATAACAGAAGTGTTTATTATACATTTACCAATTAAAGCAACTGTTTATTCGACGTAAAATGTTGAACTATCTGGCGGATCGAAAATATCTGAATTTATTCGAATTAGCTGAAACAACACGACCGTTCGAATGCTTGCAACCATTGCGTGGTTCGGCGTGCATTACGAGCTAAGCGCATACCGTATGCGACGACTCTCGCGTGCGAGCCCCCAGAGAAAGTACGAAACGAAAGGAGCGAGAAAGACGGGGGCACGACGCTTTCCAATAATTTCTGCGCTTTGTTGTAAATTCCCCCCGCTAATTCGTGGCATTTTCTCGCTGTATTTTATGAGCGGCTACCGGCTTTGCCTCGGAAATTGTTTCCAGGAATTCACCGTACGCTGTTAAATTACAGTACTTTCACATAATATGTGTGGTGGATTTTAGTCCGGCGCGCCGCGCGTTCCGTCCGCAGCCGCCCAGTTTTCTCACTGGAATTTTACGTTGCGCCCCACACTGCCCCCCCCCCCCCCCGAGAGAATTTTATTTCCGAAACTAATTTCTTCCAATTACCCTGGACATTTTTAATTTTTCGCTACTGTCGCGGCCGTAAGTGACAAACGATTCTCACGTAGACGCGTTCTCTTTTTTGTTTCAGCCCATCGTGACGCCGCCAAAACGGCCTCTGGTGAGTATGCAAAATTTCTTCGCATTATGCTTTTGTCATACTTTTGGATAGTGTGACCGTGCTCGGTCGTCGTAAACACGGTGGACATCAGGAATTTGATCGCGTGTAATGCTGAATACATAAGCGTCTATAAGACGCCATTTAAAAATGCATCTTTCGTTGATGAGGACAAAACGAGTGCGTGGCTTAATGACCCAACAAATGATAAAAACGAAATTAACGTGTCGTGATACAGCGCGCGTTTTCTCCACTTCGAGATTAGGGAAATGTCGTGATAGAGACGTTTGTTTCCAAAACCGGTCGTCTTTAAAAACCTACGACATCGAGAGAGCTGATGTCGAAGCTCATTGAAGCGAAACAGCTTCGGGCGATACAGCACCGCAATGGATTGCCGGCAAATTTGCATATAGCGTTTTTAATTTCACATAAAAGTCGTCACCTCCGGAAAGCATAATATCATAAATAAAGTAAATCGCACGAGAGATCAACACGATTTATATTTCAATACGATTTGCGTGAATATTTGGACATTTTTGATAGAGTATTAACGAGTAAGCCGTGTCTGCGAGTTATTTATAGAGCACCCTGTTCGAATCGATCGTAAATCAAGTCGGTGATCGCGTCACTTTCTGGTAGCGTCAAGTCATTTGTGGCGACCGAGAGAAAGTATCTAACACCAGCATTATGAGTTATTGTCGACAAACGAGTGCTAAGAAAAAGTCATATTGCGGTTGCGGCCGGTTTGAACGGGGTTCTAACGAGCGGGTGTTAGCGTTTTACTATCTATGCGAAAACCGTGCCGAGACGAGAGAAGGGAGACGCGAGATATACGCGCGCGCTCGCGAGACAAGCTTTAACTACCCCGAGAAGAACGGGGAGAACCGCCATTAGTTGAAAAGTTTCGCTCCCCCAACAGCCTGTCAGTCTGTTTTCGTCGGTGCGCTTCGTCTTATCCCGGAAAGCGCGCACGACGATTGTCTTCCGCCGGATTTTCGTCGGCACGAAACTTTTAAAAGACTCGCTGAACCACCACCGCGCCGACGAAGATCGACGGCCCGATCGCACTTTTGATTCCCTCGATAAATAAGGAGAAATTGATTCCCCGGCGAGACGTGAATGCATTATCGACGGTATCACTCGTACGGTATCAGACGGGTTCACGTAATATTTAGCTTTCAAATGCGATTTTTCCGTAAAGCATTTAGCAGTCTAGAGCGGTCCTCTCAATAATTGAACAGATAATCCGTTAAATTTATTTATAGCTTCGCATTTTTACTGTTTTTCACTTCATCTTTAATATTATTCCATTTATGTGTCTCAATGTAGGAGATATCGTGACGAAAATTATTCACGATCGGAATGGAGCGAAAAAATTGCTCGGGGACAATTTGCACGATTCCTCCTCGATGTAACGCAGGGTTGCGGAATTATAAATGCTCCCGCGGCACATATGTTATTTTGAGGCGATGGAACGCACGTCGCACAGTTAATCCATCCCGCTGTGAAGCACGAACCGTGCCATCGGTTGACGGCATGTCGGTGGCAACGGCATAAAGCCGCGGTGTTAATATTTGATTTGCCGGTTGCTGGGCGGCGATGCGCATGCCCGGCGTATCTTCGACACCCTCTTCGCGTTTCACCCTCTTACATCTCGCCGTCCTTATCCGTCCGTCCTTCCCCGCACCCTTCCTCCCCCCACCCCGGTGAAAACGGTCCTCGTATTTACGTATCTGTCGCTGCTCTTAATGGACAGGATTTATGCCGGCATTGCCAGCAAACTCGCGTCTCGCGATATCTCGCGGATAAGAATTATCGCGCGTTTAAGCGATCTGGTCCGCGCGCGGTCTGGGCGGCGGGTTCAACGACTCGCACGCGGTAACAGCGCGCAGGATGCGATATTTTATTTCGGATAATTTTGGCCGTGTCGCCAACGTCTGGCGGTCGATAAAACGGCGGTAATCTCAATGCAGCTCTTCCTCCGCCACGAGAGAAGGGGGAAGTGGACGGGAGCTCACGGTGACGCGTTGAAAATTGTCGATCAGACTTGACGATGAACTTGCTATTCTTGCACGTTCTGCCTTCGGCGAACGTAGCGCAACGAAACGCTCGAGTCCCGAAGGGGGTTAAACATTGCCCCCGCGTCGAAACTTTCTCTTACATTTATAAAGCGCGAATATCGACCAGTCTTTGTGCAAGCGACGTGGAGAATCCACCTATCGCGCCTTTTTTTTTAAACAGAGATTTATTAATGCTCTGTGGCAGGAAAGAGTCTATAGACTGCAATCGTGCATAACTTTGTTTTTACCTACTTGCCGGTCACTTTTCCCATGCAAAATGCATCGTGGCGCATCTGTTGTACCACGTCGATGTATCATTGTACGCTTTCTCGCATGCAAATTAACATGCAACATTGCTACGAGAAGAAGTTTGATAGTTTGAATGCTAAAGTAAGCATTGCGAAGCGTATGCTTCAATCTTTGAAACTCTCTTTTTATTAACAGGAAGATATCTTTCACCAGCATTTAGTTTTCACATAATGCTACTGACGAAAACTGTTGAATAATTTACGTACAATAATTGGACATATCAATCTTCTCAGGATTTCTTCAATATTTCTTGCGTTTTAAAGACGCTGAATACTTTTTATCATACTCCACAAGTATTTAAATCCGAGTTAAATTCCCACCACAATGCTTGCGTGAATGAAGCATCTATGTTTACTAGAAAAATCGTCTCGGATGATTATTCGGCACGTTATCTCTTTCAGAAACGACATTCGAAAGCAGATGGTCGCGGAGCGATTTCGTAACGTAGAGAGAGGAACTACCGAATCCGAAAATAGACGACTTTGCGGGCGCGCGCGTCCTCGCTTTGTACGAGGAAACGAGAGGTTTGTCAGCTAATTGGAGAAGCGCCAATTTTTGGTGAATGAACCGACGGTCTCGTGCCTCGGATACACGCCCTCTTTGGTAGTTTGCCCTCGTCACGGCTCACGCCTGTCCGCAAAATATATGAGAGTATTTTTGATCGGCCGACCATCGCAAAAATACGATCAGCTTGAATACGTAAGTGGACATGGCATCTCATGGATTCGTAACAGAGCGAGAAACGCGGGCTGGGATACGTGTCACTCGCCCGCGTGAGTCCAATACCGAAATAGATACAGCATCGGCGTGTTTTTTTATAGCGTGAACACTCTCCCTCTCTTTTCTCTCTTCTCTGAATGATAATTATAAAAGAACATTAAGAGCGACAAAACTTTATATTATTCAGATAACTGTTAGTTAACGCGTACCACAAAATCATGAAATGATGCATTCCGTCGCAAATTTCGGTGGTTATCGGCTCAATTCATCTTTCATGATGCAGCGATGTCAGAATTATCTTGACCGATTTTACATCGAGTACTCTGACGGCGGGTTAACTGGGTAAAACGAGTTAAAGGGTTGACGTGTACGACTACCCCGAGAACCGTGCCAATTACTGCGAGAAGCGGCTTTGATATGCTAATAAAGAACGAGTAACGCGATCTCGATGCCGGGATATTGTTGTTCCGTAAAGACGTTAGAGACGCGCGAAGCGAAAAGAACAAACGCGCGTGCGACACGCGTGTAAAAGCCGACAGCAGGCTTAGGCTCCGGGTCCCCGATTCCCCCGGGAAGATAATGAAATTCCACGTGTGCGAGAATCGAAAATCACCTCCTTTGTACGTCGGGAGCCCCGAGGTCGTTTAACGGAACACCCGGGAGGATCGCTACCGATAGAATCTCACGGGTCAACTCGACACTGGATGCTGCGAGTCTTGCAGCGTATGCAGCTCTCGGGATCACAGATGGTCCGCACAATGAGGATGCACCTTTCGCATCTTATATCATATGCATGCTATGTGTCTTCGTGTGCAACGTAGTTTTTTATTTAAGTGCAATTACATTGCGTTGCGCTCGGAAAGCAAGCAAATCGACCGAACGTAAATTTTGTGCCGGGTGGAATTCCGCGCGGAAGTTTCCAGTACGGAAAATTGCACGTTGGTCGCTGAGAAACTGGCCGCGCGGGGAATTTCAGGACACCGTATAGACCGTGTCTCTGTTTTCTCGTGCCTCGTTGTTTTATTGGAGACGGGCGCTATCACGCTTGACCATATCTCAATTCGCTGAGCGAGGGGAATGCATCGACACGGTCTCCTCTGTTATCGCGCTTCCGGCACCGTATATTCTCTCGCGCTGCCTGTCGTTTATTTATTTGCGAACCCGTTAGACTTAGCTACCGAGAACTCTATTACGCGCACGAGCGTTTCTCCGCCGGACTGGCTGGCTGGCTGGCTGGCCGCAATGCTTCTTGGCACGTAGAGCGGGTCAGGGCTGGTGGTAGCGATACCACCGAGATAACCTTGCTCGATAAGCGTGCCGGCTTGCGTTTCCGTTAAGTCGTGCATCCTGCCGCGAATTGAGTTATCTGCAAGCCAGTATCAAACGCACGAAGCTGGGAATCACGATAGAAAAAAATAATAAAATCACTCGCGAGTACCGACAAAGCTGTCGTGAGATCTTTATTCGGTGAAGTCGCAAGACTTGATCTTTATTAAGTCTTGAACAGCCAATTACCACGGGGCATGTCAGAATTGATTTCTTAGGGGGCTGAAATTTTATAAAAAGTATCTTTTTTTCTTTTCATCATTTTACATGTATATTTCCACTTTTTAGTGTTAAAACTACTAATGAATGCTAACGTAAACGTCATTTAATGATATCTCAATATGGATTATAATACATTTTATATTCTGAAATTCGAGAGAAATTACGATTGTCATTTATTAATCATGGTAGGTAAGAATACTATTCACATGAAAGAACAGTCGTTTTAAATTCCTTATCGAGATTCTGAATTTCAATGGTTTTTGCTGATTCAACGAGTTTGAAAACACGAGCAGCTTCCGATTTTTGGGTCTCCCCTAAAATTCGATCGTCGAGGCCGCGCGCGCTTGTGAGAGGGATGGAGATTAGTCCGCATCAGGAGAGGTGATGCGAACGCGGAGGAGATGAAGCGAGGGAGAGCGGTTTCCGACGCCGGGGATAGCATCGGCGGGATCATTTCCTTGAATTTAGAAAACTGTGAAAATCCACTCTGGATTCAGCTGCGCTGACGGCAGCGCGCGCCTGTACAGGTCAGCTTACGATGGGCAAATTGGATTTCGCGGGCTAGTAGAAGGGCGAGGAAACAGAAATCGAATCGCGGCGGATAAAAGTGTCTGGGCCAGCGGAAACCGTTTCCGTTTCGGAGTGCTCCCGCAGGAACACCCACGGGAACAGCGTGTTTGTGAACTAGGAAACGGCGCGATCGCGAGGGTCGATTTATCGTGCTGCGCCGGCCCCTTCTCGGTTCGATCGACAGACTTGCAAATTGAAACGCCGACCAGCTGCGTCAGTAAACGAGTATTGAGTCCATCTTGCCTCTAATAATCATATAGAATAATTGAAAATTTGCATACAAGTTATTGACGACGGTGCAGTATTACAATATGCGATATTCATTTCTAAAAGTCAGTGCATTTAAATTCTCTTGTCCAACATTTTGTTCGTGCACTCGGAGGAATTCACGCTGCGGAGTATGAATAACCGGCACTTGGTTCTTTCTCTTGTTGCGTTCTATTCATATTTAACGAACGAAAACGTGAGAGGACGCGAAGTATCCCGAGGACTGGTGGTAATTAGCAAGAGAAGAGTTCTGAAAATTTTAATCAAGCCGAGTGGCCGGTCCCCCGCCACTCTTCACTCGAGTTTTCGTATTTGTCTCGTTCGCTTGTCGTCGCAGGACACATATCTCTGTTAATTTTCCAGAAGCCCGTTCTCCCCGGGACACGTTTTCTCTTCCCCTAAGGATGAAGGATAATATTTGCCCCGAAATTTCTCCGAGCGATGACTCGAGCAGGGTCGAAGGTAACGTCGGTTATGTATCACGTATCGTGACAAAGAACGTTTGCTCTTCCCGGAAGGCTAGGCCCGTTTCCCCCCGGTCTCCCGAGATCCTTTAAAGTTTAAAGGGCTAGCTGCAGGGCACTAGGGATGAACCACTGCGCTACACGACCCTTTAAATCTCGGTGAAATTCTTGTAGAATTCTACACTGAGAAAAATATCATGGCCTATCTAATCGGATAATCCAATTACATAGTAACAAACGGATATATCCGATTAAATTGTATATCAGACAAAGAAAATGATCGGACATATCCATCATTTAATCGGAAAACAGAAGTAACAATCGGAAACACTATTTAATCGATTTATCCGATGGAAATTTTTCCCAGTGTACCTGTCCGCTCGTTCGATCGATATGCGACTATTTAAACGATCCTCGAGAATGCCGAGCATTACTTATTAGGATGCATGGAGGTCTCTGGAACAGCAAGCTATATATACAATATACAATTTGCATATCATGAGACGTTTTAAATTAAATTTCAATTTGTTTTGATACGATCTTAAATTACCTTACAATTCTCTTATTGTATTTTCCAATTAACACCATTTCCCAAAATCTATTATAATAGCCAATGACGGTACTCTGGCACGGCAGTGCTAAAATAATCTTATTCTAATTAAAACTAATCTAGTTCAGCTTTCTACCACATACGTAATATACCAAAATTTACAAGCAATCTTCGCTTACTAAATCTCTCCAAACATCTATTACATAATAATAGTCGGTAGTCACCTACTTTGTAACAAACTTTATAACATCATGTATTTGGGAACGATGCGAAGTACCGATTGACCCAAAGTGAGAGTTAACCCACTTCGGCGAAACCGGCTTTAAATCTCAGCTCCCCGGTATTTCAGCGCGGGATATTTCTGTATTTGCATGGAGAGCACCCTACAGGGCTCGATTAAAGGGAAGGAAGCTTCCCATGGAATTCAACCGCATGGAATAACGAACCAGTGCAGTGCACGCGATACAAATCGACCGACCAACCGATCGATCGATCGATCGGCATGGCATCATGCACGTCCATCCGATCTCTCGCCATTGGCGTCCACGTTGCCTCCCGCGCGCGAGCAAGCGAGCAAGCGAACAAGCGAGCGGAGGAGCGAGCTAGTCGCGACGACAGGGTTCGCCCGGGGGCAACACACGGTACCAGGAATCGACGGATAATCGATATCGGCTCGATTCCCGACCGCCTCGCCGTACGGAATAACGACGTCTCGTTAATGCCACCGAACGAGCGTGAAAGAGGCCATTCGTGTCGGTTCACGAAGGTGGGTGCCTCGCAAGGAGGCACGCTCGTCGCCACCTTCGAGCCGAAGCTCTCCCTTTCGCCCCTTTCCTCACGCCTTCTCTTTCTCTTTGACATTTCCTCCCTCGCCAATGCGTTTTCGCGAACGGTGACGTTATGGCGTCCTCGATCCACGCGCCAATAATCGAGCGCGTGTCAAAGGAACACCTCTCGTTAGCTCGAGATTGCGCATCGACATTGCTTGATCCGCGTTTCACTGCGCGATCGTCGCGGCGGTAACGAGGATTTTCCAACTGCTCACTCGAGACTTGTCGCGTCTCTCTTCCTATCCCTTTCTTTCCCTCTCGACTCGTTTCTCTCGCACCCCGACTCGCTCGTCGGGGGCTGATACTCGAAAGCAACCATTTATCACTTATGCAGCACGGATGGTATCGTCGACGCAGCGATTCCTGGATAATTTATCGCGTGTTTTTGCAATGGCGCGGCGCCTCGCTGCTTTCGCGCGCACCAAATGAATTCCTCTCGCTCTCGCGAGCGAGCGAACGAGCTAGAGTCGCCGTCGCCGCCGTCTTCGGCGGCATCTTAAGTATCCGAATTCTCTGCCACGGCTGCCGTTCGTCTTATCCGTCCCGTCCGAACTTCCGTTCCACCCCCTCGCTACTTCTTCGCGCGAGACGCCGCCAGGGTGTTTGCTCGCAAGAACGCATCGCAACGTCCACGACAAAAATTTGAGGCATTATCCGGTACAAAGCGTCAGCTTCCGCGTCTTGTGCTTTCCGCGATCGAGAGTTGAGCGGTTGGTTGGCACGCGGGCTAGAATTCGGCTCGTCGCAATCTCGAGATTAGTGGCGCGAAAAACGTTGGTCTTTGTTTGCATCAGTCTACGTGAACACCGCCATCGTCATTTTCTTTTTCCCGCGCCCCCTATTATCACGGATACACTTTCACCCTCATTCTCTCGTATTCCCTAGGTAAACCCATTTACCCTAGGGATAAGGCTGGACTCCTCGGTGTACAATACACCTTCCCCTTTTGTATGAATAGTTCCGGCCGGTGAATCGCGCTTTCAGAAGAAGTAGCACGGTGGAGCGCGAGGTACTCGCGTCGGCTCGCTGGATTTCTGACAATGCACTTCGCCGATGCTTGACATTTTTCTCCTCCTCCTTCCTTTTCTTTTTCGCCAGTCGGCCCTTGGGCACGCGGGATTTTTTTCTCCCAACCAGACTCGAGAGAGCGACGAACCCCAACGTGTTGCGACAGGAGAGGCCAGATTCTCGTGAAATCGGAAGTATCCGAATTATTCTTCGCGGCGATTATTCTTTCTTCGCTATGCAAGTAGAAATGAAAATTCTTTCGTCAAAAGATTCCAAAGTTGCGTATACCTTTATTCATGCGTAGTTCATAATATAATTAATAATTAAATAATTATGAAAAAATGAATTAAAATAATTAAAACTTAATAATCGTTCTTTTATAGAGCTGAGTGTTAGGAGTAAAACGTGAAATATGCCCGCCGTATTGTTTTCCAAAGTTCCGCTATTGCACAGTACACGTTACTGAAATCTTTCTTATCTGAATGTGTCCATTGCACGCAAATAGTTTTAACGGTAAAATGTGCGTATATAATGAACGGACGAAGGTGCTTCCGCCGTTCTACATACCAAATCTCTCGTGATGGCCACGTTGTTTTACGTGAGTAACGACTTTTCGTCTATGGGAACAAGATAGCAGCCGCGCCGGAGGCGGGATGGAGACGGAGACGACGGCGACGGCGGCGACGTTGGCGACGTTGGCGCCGAGTAAGAAGATAACTTGGTTTTCTAGCCGGGAACCGAATCGACCGGAATAATTAATAATTAACGCCGGGGCGTGACCCACCGTCCCTGCCTCCCTTATTCTGGTTCGCGGCGGCGGATGTCGACCTCGTCGCCATCATCCACGGAACTCCCGAAGTATCGCTCGCATAATGTATAGAGGCGCCAGATTCCACCTCTCCAACTCGGAACTTTTCTCGGCAGCATTCTTATTTTTTTTCTTTTTTTTTCTGTTTTGAGCGCAAACGCTCGAGGTGTAACCGAGAACGAAAATACGCGGTGCTCGTTGGATTACGCTCCAAAGCGTTTCAACAAATAAGTGGATATATCGTATCAAATTTTCTGTTATGGATAATGTCAACTCGATTTTATTCACATCTACATTTCTATTACTAATTTAATTATTATTAACTTTGTTACTAACGGCAAAGCTTTTCATATATTTGTTTGTCCGCAACAACATCAGCGGAAAATCAACTGAAATTTGTCTAAAATTGTAATGGCAGATGCAGTTTTCCCGCAGCTGTACTCGTAATAATATTTCGGAACTCTTAATTAATTGTTAAACATTTTTGTTGAAAATATGACACTAATCGTGTGAAAATTGGTAGCCTCGGCTAGTATTCGATAGAATTTGAGGCAAACATGTTATTCGATATTTTCGAAGCATACTGTGGAACAAACTTTATTAAAAGCTGTAATGTCGAAAATTCACATAATTATTTGATTTTACCAATTCTCATATTTATTTATTATTAGCTTAATTACGCATAATGACGTCCTTAATCGCGGCGCGGTCGCGATTTATTCATCGCGCTTGTCTCTCCCAAAGGGCCTTTTAACGAATCGCGCTCGAATCGATACATTTCTGCGGAATTACGCGCGAGGTCGGAAAATTCATTTCAAATCGGCATCATCCCTTTCGTTACCTTTTTTACAGTCGGTTGTATCCGATAAAATTTGTCATTGTCATCAGTTACTGTCATCGTCGTACATTTCCTATTTTTCATTCAGTTTTCGAAAGACAGATGTCACGACTCATGCTAATTATAACATTGTATATAGAATGGATGGATAGTTATGTACTAATATTCTGAATATTCTGAATGATATTACACATGACGTGACTTCAACGCTTTCTTCAGGTCATTATTCCTGCTTTCGAGTTATTGCAAATGCCGTTCCGTTCTCATTTAAATGGAAACTAAGTTAACTTAGTTTATGAAACTCAATTCATTGGAAAGATATAAAGGTACATGTAAAAAATAGTTTGACGCAGTTATTGATTTGTTAAATAATGCAAATCTTTCCTTTAGTAAAATTTTTGTAAAATTTTATATAAAATTGATCGGGAATCGGGAATAACCAAGGCAAATTGAGCAAACATGAAAATTTAACTTCGATAAATCGTATTAAGTGTGTCTCTATGATTATTTCGCGATTTTAAATTAATTTATTAAAAGCGATATCAAAACTCTTCCAACTCTTATTTGACTTATAAATCCTTTTATCATGCTTTACTTTATCCTTGTTTTACTGAATTTACATTAATTTCTGAAAAAATTCGACAATGTAAGAAGATTAAATAAAACTCGAGAAAAATCAGGAGGATAAAAGCAGCGTCATGCGATAGATTTGAGCGATGAAGAACGAGAGATGAAGAGCTTTGTTAAGATCGCGAGTAAGCAGCGTACATATGTTACACGAAAAACGTCGAAGCGCGTTTTCGCGGGTTAGCAGGATTACGTTCGTAATACAGTGTGCGCTTGCGAGGTAGATTACATAACGCCGATCGTGGAAACTTTTCGACCGCCTCCACGCCTTTTTTCCCCAGCGCGCTCTTTTCTCCGCTAAAATTCCGCGAAGAACATCAAAGGGCAGCGAGTGAATGACGTCGGCCGGGGATATAATGGTCGTGAAAAGCGTGGCGTGCGTGATCGCCCTCAAAAGAATTCCGCAGCCGGCGAGGTGTGTCAGCCCGCCGATCGGATTTCGGTTACCGCCTCTCTCTCGTTGCCAGACACGAGTATGAAAAGCTTCATACTGCTACTGCCTCCGCTACCGTCACCACTCGTGAGATGACCGTCGCAGTCTTTGACATCTCACAGAAAGATAAGCTCTAAGGGAATGGCGGAGAAATCGGCGTGCGGATATTAAATCACTTCGTGAATGCCACGCGAGGATTGCCACATGATTGCGGATGAATGGCGACTTTCTGAGGACTTGAAGCTCCAATAATCTCTAGATGTGTCGAGTAGCAACGTAATCCAGCAAGCGGACATAAAAGGTCACTCGGTCTTCTCCTTTAATTATCCCAATAATTAAAATCAATTAAGATTTTAATTCAGACAATTCAATTCAGATTCTTTACAAACGTTTGCGAATTTATAGACCAAACTGTGTACACGCTGTAAGAAACATTAATGAATAAATTTCTTTGCGGAATACCATTCCGATAGTCTCGTGCTAATCCGCTCCTGCGTGTGATTTCTCAATACCGCGCGATCAGCATCAAAAGTCACTTGCGTAATACTAATTTTTCAACGGAAGGCTCGCAAGATCATTATGTCGGTAACCGCGGGATCTCGGCGGGCGCTACTATAATGCGCCGGTAATTTTCCACTCGACCTTCCTCGACGTGGCAGTCATCGTTTTGTCAGACAGACTGCATGGGCGTCGTTACAAAATGCCAATTTGCATGAGGACTGGCGTAAAGGAACATTTCGTTTGAGCGCTTTGCCAAATTTGCATCGAGCAAAATTTTCAAGTTGCAAAAACATTACACTCTTATATTTTAAAAGTTTCCTGTGTTGTTTCCTGGAAACAATTACGGAATTCGCGACAACAAATGCCAAATTATAGAAGTATTATTGTATATGTGTACATATGTGTGTATGCGTTATAATTAATGATTATTATTTAATTATGTGTTACAATTAAATTATACTTAACGAAATCATATACGAGTTTTTAATACTCAAAGTCAGAAAAAATAACATTGAGAACCGTATGTAAGAAGAGATTCCTTCTTTCTCTCTATTGGAAATATATTTTTCTAAATCATACATTTCTGTTTCGAGATGTCGCTCGCAGAAACGCATTTTCGGAGCAGCCATCCAATCGTTAATAGGACGAGTCCACATCGTTCTGCAGAGAGCGGATTCTCTCGAAAATGACGCTCGTGTCGTCCATGCGATTGCCGGGCCAGCAGAGGCCATCGGAGACCAATAAATCGCGCGCAGATATCGATCTTTATTACGACAGAAAATAGAACGGGGAAACGCGAACGGTGGCTATATGGTCCGTCGATGGTTTATTCCTCCTCGTTTATCGCGTTGGCCGTCGAATTTGCTCGCGCGTCACGGCCGCGAATGTCGATTCGCCCAGAGAACTCGGACGCATCGTGTTCGACGTGTGAACACGGCAAATGCGCGCCGCGCTTGTTCAGCTTCAACCGGAATATCTGTTGGATCCACTTGCTATCAAGTTGATTATCATCCGTACAAATCCATTTTGCAAAATTCGCAATTGCGCGCGAAAGAATTGGTATCCAGTGGATAACTAAACTGAATGAAAGCTGGCGCGCTGCAGCAAGTTTTCCGAGTGACGCAAGTCAGAAGTTTATTATTGCTTCGTTTCACTTGGACCGAGGTGGCTCGGCGAGCAACTGAGATAATGCAGCACAGCGAGCTCCGCGTTCGCGATCGGAGTAAATCGAAGGTTTATTATTGCACCGCCTTACTTTAACCAAAGTGATCCTGCGGGCGAGGTAATACGCGCTCGGATAATGCGGCGTAGCAAGTTTCCCGTTCAGGATCGAGGTAAATCGAGCCCCGGACTTTGAACTCGAAAGGCTGCACCGCTCCGATGCCACTCGTAAGTGTCAGTCGGCTCGAACGTTACCGGGTTCTAATTTATACGCCAATTAGATCACCCCGCCGAAGAACGTGTCGCTCGTAAAACCACGCGGGCTCGACGCGCAAAAAATCGCAGATGGATTCGTCGGAACGGGAAGGATGGGTATGCTAGGCGGCAGCCATCCCATTCCGACATTACATCGGGACCGATAATCGACCGTCTTTCATCCCGCGATCGTTTATCTCCGCTCGCACATACAGTGTATCGCATAATTTCGAATTCCGTACGGAAACTGATTGATTCGTAGAACGATTTTGACCCTCCTTGTCTAATCATTGACCCGTCGTATCTCTCTTTCCTTTCGATCTGTCCTGATTCCTTCATCAGTTTTTCCACTCTTGGGAGGCCAGGAAGAAGTCACTACGTCAATATCAACTTATTTATTCTAGTATTAATATTTCGCTACTCGTCGTTATTCTTTGTATATTCTGTATTCTCATATGTGATATGGCGGCTGCGCCAATGTGTGTCACATATCTGTGTGATACTTATTCGAGAAATACGTTTTAACATTTTTCTGTCGATTAGTTTTGAGCAGAGAAACAGCCTCTTTTATTTTTTTAGATAAGCACTTGCCTGTGCGTTAATTTGCAAAAGTGGAGTAAATCCTTTATGTGTTTCAGAAAGCGGAGCTTAGAGCTACGTGGCAATCGATTAGGGACCTGCAGGTACGCAGGTGGCAGCTTCGCGTCTTTATCGCTCCCTGTTGCCGGTTACAGCGGCTGATGCCAGTTACGGCGTCATCGTGTGCCGTATTGTTTTAGCGTTCACTCGAGTTTACTGGGTTAGGATATCTGGAGTGGAATGCTCGCCACGGGCTCCCTGGCCCGGGGCCAAAAAGTGCGGGTTTCCCGGGCGCGTAACCACTGCTTTTAGTGCCGTCGGCTGAAATACATGGGAGAGCTCGAGATTATTTTCCTCAACCGCCTTTTCCCTTTCTGCTTCACCCGATTTCCTACCTCCCTCTACCCCTGCTCTGTATAGTAAGGCTTTTCTCCCTAATAAAATAGTAAAGCTTGTTGGGGACCGCACGTGACGGACGACGAGAGGTCGTTCGTCATTCGGTTCCGGACCCGGGAACGATTCGTGAAAAGGTGCTCGAGCCCGAACCCGCCTCAAGTCCTCGTAAAATACGTGGTCCTTTCATTCCCTGACGCCGCCATGGCGATTAAAGGGTCAAAGGTGGACACCTTTTACTGGCATCGTTTTTGGGGAAACGCTCTCGTGGTCTTTAGATTCTTCCGAAATTAGTCCCCGCGATGATGTATTCTTGAAGCACCGGGGGTAGTTTCTGTCTTTCTTGCACATCTGCAAAAATTAATAATTTCTTTTTGTCATAAATCAATTACAGTTGGAAAACTTTATTGGCAATATGACGGACTTTTTGACGTTGTTCTTTTACGTTAATTTTATTAAAAAACTTTAAAACACTCTTTAAAGTTTATAAATTAATTATTGGCAAGCGCACCTTATGGGAGCGTATCGTGCGGCCAAGAGTTAAGCTTCGGCTTTCCCCAGCATTCGTTTCGTCAAGAGAGTACCTCTAATCGAGTCTCAGCGCGGGATGAAAGACACGGATACTTCTTTTGCTCGAACACACTCACGTAATGAAGCGCCCGTTGCACAATGACGGAGCGACGACTGCAGCCGCGAAAGAAGTTTCTTCCGCAAGCTTGCTCTTGGAGGTGCAGCTTTTGGCCTTTCTCCCGTGACAAAGGTATTTCCTGAAAATCGCCACGGCGCTTTTTTGCCACGCACAACGAGTGCTCGTCTCTTTTCATTGGATGTGAACCCCATAGTCCGTTCGTAGATCAAAGAGCTTTGGTAGAGCACAAAAAATCGTAGACGAGAAAAAGGTGGAAGGAAAAAAACCATTCGCGCGTTTATGTATGTTAGAGCAAGAAAGCCGCTGTTGCATTTTATTGACATTTACCGAGAAACATCGAAGTATCGTTAAACCATTAGAGTCATTGCGTCACAAAAGATCGTTTTTTGGATAATATAAAACGCAAAATCACAAGGCACTTTGGATTTTGTTCTTATTTAATTCTAATTAATTCTACGTTCGTTGAAATATGGAACTGTAATTATCAGAGACCGGATCACGGTGCCGTTTTCCCCACTCCAAGCGCGTGCTAGCGGCCGAGCGCCGCGAGAAGCAGTACCGTCACTGCACCAGTCTAAGGGGGCATCATCGCGTAGAATGCAAAAATATCTATGTACTAAAAATATCTATATAATAAATATATACATATACCTACATATATATAAACAATATATAAAAATTATTATATAAATATATATGTTTATATATTTAAAATATTATATATAGATTTAAATTATTATATTATTATTTAATTATTATTTAAAATTATTATTTAAAATATTATATATAGGTATCTAAAATAAATTATTAAAAATAAATTATTTTTCATATCTGAAACAATGAGTAACGAAGTAATGAGATAAATTGTTGAATTAAAAATTTTGGCGTCTATCTGTTAAAACAGCTTTATAGCGTGAAAAAGTACTTTCTACTTCGGATGAGACCGGATGGGTGCGTACTTAAGAAGAGCCAATTGTTCCAAATTTACTTGTACGTCTGACTCTCTACATTCGGAAATTGTGATTAACTTTTATAAGCCACTATTTTTGGTTAATATATTAACCAAATTTTAATAATTTATTTTAAATAATTTATTTATTTTAGATACCTATATATAATATTTTAAATATATAAACATATATATTTATATAATAATTTTTATATATTGTATATATTGTTTATATATATGTAGGTATATGTATATATTTATTATATAGATATTTTTAGTATATAGATATTTTTGCATTCTACGCGACGATGCCCCCTTAGACTGGTGCAGTGACGGTACTGCTTCTCGCGGCGCTCGGCCGCTAGCACGCGCTTGGAGTGGGAAAAACGGCACCGTGATCCGGTCTCTGGTAATTATAAATTGTATCATCAGAATTGCATGCATTTGCACGAGGATATGTACTATAAAGATGCCGATGCTTGTATAAAGGTGTCGTCTCGCCCTACATAGTCTATGTTTCCTGCGGAAGTACGCACTTCCGCGGACGTCGAATTGTTACGATTCAGCAAACTTGATGAATGATATTGAAATTGTCGAAGAAACAGGGAACCGATGACACGACAAACGGAAGGAAGACAATGGGGGGACCGACAAGCGTGACGTGCGACCAGTGAAAGAAATGAATGACAAAGAATAGGACAAGAGTCATAAGAAGAAATAATAAAGAATCTATAGAATTTCGGCAGAGAGAGAGAGAGGGGGGGGGGAGTTCGTGCGTTTGTCGTCAATGATTACGAATCGTCGCGATAATTCGCACCTTTCTTCGCCGAAACTTGCAAAGAGGCAGAAACTCGCCATTGAAACTAAAAGTAGAACTCCTAGAACGAGGCAGAAGAAGAACTAAACTGCAGATTATAGAATTCCATTTCTTCTTTAAATGTCCTTTCAATATGAATACCCATAATCCAAACCCGATTTTCCACTTTACTTTGTGCTTGCAACCGTGCGCCGGAAGTATTTCATCTGAAATTTTTCTCGTACAGCTAGGACGATATCTCAGTGGGGCGACGTAACAAGCACACCGTGAGTGACAACTCGCCATTCTCTGACCGTCAGCTCCGCGTTACATCGTGCATATTCACGGTAAGAAACGCACGTACTCAAGTCCATCGCTGATGGCGCGACAATGGACTGGGAAACGAATCGTAACTGTCAGGACAGTTGATTAGTGGCGGACGTGAACTTTGTGGAGCAGGCGATTATCGGCGATAGCGACGTCGAGATAATGGTGTACCAGTTTACGCGACGAGGCGAATATCTCTCGCACGACGTCGCGCACACGGCCGCCCATTCGTCCGCGTGGCAAATTTATTGCCGAAAATAAACTGCGCGTCGTCTACGGGTGCCAACTAGTGCCATATGGTACTAGTGGACTGGAAAGAGTTAATAACGGAACGCACGCGTGCTACGACGATGAGACGTGTCCGTGATACACGTCAAGCTAACGGCCATGGCGTGCTCTACAAAGTTAGCTCGTAAATTCCGGCACGCATGCGGGATATCGTACCGCGCGTTCATATTCCGAATGATAGCATACGCGCGGCTGCAAACCTCTCCGCTCGCGACGGCAATATCGAGGGAAACTTATCCGATGCTGTCCGAGGAGAACTTATAGGGTCCAGTTCGGAGTGAATTATCTTCGCTGCGCTTCGAAAATGCCGCATCAGTTCCCTTCACGTTGTTAGAGCGCGCCGAGTTTCCGATCGGCAATAAAATCATGCCGGGAACCTGTTTTCTCTCAGGAGGAGGTAAAAATGTTGCGATCTACGGTTCTCAAATGTGCAAGTAAGTGGTCTTTCCGTGTGTACACGCGACGCGGCAGATTCTGAAATTTTGCATCGCGCTATCCGAGTGCAGTAAGCTGCAGAAGAATGCGGATTTTTTTGCGAGAATTTCCCGTTGGTACGCGCAAAATTGCGCTCGCACCGTATCGCGTAACGCAGCATTGTCATCGGCCTTGCACGCCACACGTGCACGACAAGAGAATTTTCCTCGAGGCGTACTGTTAATCGGGGCAATGCGCGATCCCGGGAATTGATTGGAGTAAAACGCGCTCTATCGCGCTAATCGCGGCAATCGAAGACAGGACGAGGAGGGCACGAGCAGGAGGGAGGCACACCAGTAACCGCGAGGTGGTCGGCTGTCGGCGAAAAATGCATCGCGGAACACCGCGAACCAGCACCGCGACGCGTCACGACGCGATTAACGAGCGCGCGCTACACCGAAAACCCATTTCGACGATATTTTCGCAATTATATAACGGGTGGGCGCGCGGACGGCGCGTGTAACAGCCCGGCTGCGGTTGAAATTCAGCGCGTGGCGTGTTACAATTACAGTCGCGCGTAATCGCGCGTACTAGCACGTACCTCCGCGAAGATAAGCATCGCGCGTTGCATAACCGCAAGCTGATGCGCGCGCGTCTGCACGGTCGCTCGCTTAACAGCGTGACGTTAACGCGATTCACGATCGCGCGACGCTTCCTGGCCGTATGTCCAATCGATATATGACGGACGTTGCGATACAATATTGCGGTACCATATGGCAGAGTACCGTGAATGAAAATTGACAATCCATTAATTACTGTCATTTATCCGTATCCCCTTTATTCTTATCGATTTATTTCAGAGTATTACATAAATATGACGTATAGAGTGTGATTGATAATTGCGTGAACTTTAATTGATATGCAGGCCGACACGGTAAGCGTATAAAGTGAATCCTGGAAAATCGAAAGAGCAGATGGAAAAACAAAGAAAAAAAAGAGAGAGGAAACTGAGAAAAAGTGCAGCGCGAACGTGTGTGTCGTAACGTACTAATTCCGTGGCCGCGAGCCGCGTGACAAGTGCGTTTCGATCTATGTATAGCGATGATGCGGGATGTGCACGCCAAACCGCGACCTAATCGCCGTCTCGTCCGCCCTCCGCGCTCCTCTGCGTCATCCGCTCCGCGGGCTTTCCTGCTCGTCCCGCCTCGTCCACCGCATATATACACGCGACTCCGCTCTCTGATTTCGCGCTCTATCACGCTCTATCGCGCTCGTGTGCACGGACACGTGAGCCGAGACTCGTCGCGCCGTTTTATAGCCGTCTCGCGCGTAGATAGAGCGCTCGCGCACGCGCGTCGTCAACCTCGCCTGACAGACAGTTCGGCGGCACCGCCGATATCTCACGATGACGCACGCACGTGCACGAGCGGCGTTCTCTCGTTCGCCACCGCTCGCGCGAGCAGATAGCGGACGTCTCACTCGGCTAACGCGCGTCCTCCTTGCCGAGAGACGAGTATACGAGCGCAGTCACGCTATCGGGCAATATAATTAACCCACTGGCTGGCCCCCACCGAGAATGTATAATAATTCAATCGGCCAGCTTGGCGTCAGTTGGCCTCGACTACGCGACTTTCATCAGGTTTATTGGCAAGCGAGCCTCGGGTAAGGTTTCTGATCGAATAAAATAGACCGGAAATAGGGGAAGAGAGCGAGGGAAGGTCGCATCTTTTTATATTCTTGAAATATAAAATATGTTTATGCGATGATCATTGATATCATTATTTGATTTGCAGACGATCTCGCTATTTTCTGGATTTTTTGATCTTTTATTTTCAGTTATTGTCAAGTAATTTGAATGAAATTTTTATTTGAATTAATGTACAGATAAAAAAGATCGAATAAGTCGCTGAAATATCCAACTCGCAAACTGCAAGAGGTTTAGAATTAATCGATGCAAATTACAGGAAAGCGATTTAACCTAACGAACAAACGCACGAATGCTCTATGAAATTTCCGAGTCATCAGTTAAGGCCCATTTTCGCGTGACATCGTCTCGACATTTGCAGTTGCGACAATGCTGCTACTATTAGTCTTCATTATGTATCGCGACCTCGCGACGTACAGCGATCGCAGTGACGAATGTCGCGTTACAATACAGCGAAAATGAGTCAATGAATTTTAAACGGACTTTTATCTCCACACCGATATAAAAGATCAATGCTAAAATAGTGATGACTTGCAATATAATGGAGAAACAAAAAGGCAATTATATGCAGAAAAATAATTATCTGTCCATTAAATTATTCAAATTTTAGTATTGTTCTATCGTATTACTATTATTATTTATTATATATTATTACTCTTTATGTAAATCAAGATATATTTAATTTAATTTTCCATTTTTAATAACATTTATTTATTATATTTAATTATTATTATTATTTATTATTTCAATATTATTTATTATACACAATTTTACCGTAATGTTAATTACATTATTGATATATGCAGTTGATGGTTAAATTAAATGCGATGTCATTAAGTATCATTAAATGGAAAAAGCATGAGGTGTGGCTCGTAGATAGCGTGGCAGATACGTGAATACGTGCGCTGCGTGAATGCGACGAGTCTTCTTCGGGGGCATGAAATATCAAAATAGTAAAAATGTTATAATACATTAACGTTTACCCTCGTTTACGGGAAATTCGCTTAACGGGAGTATACGCGAATGGAGCTATTTCGCAGGTGACGAAAACGAAATCACGTACGAGACGACGACGAAGACGACGAACGCGTATCGAAACGACGAAAGTTCTTGCTCGAACTCGCCTGCTCGCAGTCGTCAGTGGCAGCCGCGTCGCTGGCAAGTCGGAAATTTCTTTGGCGGGCACGTAGGAAATATCGTTCAACTCTTAGGAAGAAGCTGGCGACGAAAACTTTCCGGCAATGTTTCCCGATTTGACGTATGTAGGTGCGATGCGCTGCCATGGTATATTAGCTGCAAATAAAATTGCCTTTCGTCTCGAAATGTTGTATCGGTTCCCGTGAAACTAATGTGATTTCATGAAATTAGTTTCCGGCTTTCTCAGTTTTTTTTTATCTTCACCATCATATCACGGCCCATCGATCATCATGAGTGGAGCGTAACTTCCAACTTTTTACCGAAAACTTTGCTTTTTATCGCGGAAGCTCGAGTTTCGAAAACGCTAACAGTGACGGATATGGAATGGTTGGGTCATTCGACTCGGAACGCGCGATGAAGAACGGCACGACAAGCGCGAACAAACCATCTACAATCTGTCGATAAATCGCGCTTAGGTGTTTCATTAACGCGCTGGCTGATCGGTACCGGCATTCAGCCAATATTTCGTCGTACGATATTTCGTGCTGGCCATCGGCCGGTCGCAATCGCGGTTACTACGGAGCGCTCATTATTCCCGACAATGAAATCCCATAGAATCAACTCGTCTCGTTACTCGTCCCGGTTAACTGACGCTAATTACGATTCCGGGAACCATTAGCCGCCATTGTTCTCTCTCGCGCGGTGGATGCGCGATACCGCCACCGCCGCCAGCCGTCCATGTGTTTATGGATAATCAATCCCACCGTCTTCCATTAGCGACTGCGACCGACCGATCGACCGACCGCTCTCTTCCGCCTCTCGCCATTTTCTCTGCGGCTCGCAAATCCGGGAACGGCGTGAGATTGGTACATGCTATTGCAATTTGCCGCATAAAAACATCATGCGACGAGACGCCAGACGTCCGTGGCTCCTCGCAATTAAATCCACGAATTCCCACTTCCAAATTCCAAAATTGCGTTGCGTCATCCACGAATCGCATCTACCGAGATCGATACCGGACGAATGCGCCTTACGTCACGCCGCGTGTTCCGAACAAGCGCCGGTACCTCCTCGAGATTCGATCGAGGACGAGTCGAGTATCGATTTTGCGAAAAGATGAGTATTTATGCGGCGCCGACATTCCCACGGAAATGCGGTCTATTTCGGGTGCGATTCGG
Organism: Ooceraea biroi; assembly: GCF_003672135.1. NCBI lineage: Eukaryota > Metazoa > Arthropoda > Insecta > Hymenoptera > Formicidae > Ooceraea > Ooceraea biroi. The sequence goes on along the minus strand of NC_039513.1, from coordinate 6,021,405 downwards.
GGCCGATGAAGATACAGAATCCGATCGAATGGAAAGTGCGGATCCGTTCGCCGTAGCTTGTTGCTAAGGCGAGCAGGAGGAAGCGGTGTCGCCGCCCGTTTGCTAGTGGAGGACACAACGTCTATGCAGCCCGGGGTGGCGCGAAAGGGGGTGGCTGACGCGTGTGCGGGGCAGGGGCAGGGGCAGGGGAAGCAGGGGTGGTGAACCGTCGATGTTCTCTGAGGCTCGCTCTCAGTTGGTTCAGTGGGACATATCGATCCAGCGTGCGAGGTGAACCCTGGGGTAGAAGGAGGAAGGATGGGTTGCAAGAGAGGGGAGGGAGGGCAGGGGAGAGAGAGAGGTTCTCGACTAACCCGACCATCCAAACCACCCAGCCGACGAGCCATCCAGAGCAAGCATGCTCGGTTTCGCTCTTCCCGCTGGTCCCCTTCCTCTCTCCCTCTCCCTCCACCCGCTGTCCCTTCACCGCCAACACGCTGTTCACCCCCCAGTGCTCTCCAGAGGGTGAGGAAGGGGAAGGGGAGAGCTGGTTGGGCCTCCCCTTTGTATCAGCGGCTATATCCTGGACAAAGAGCTATCGTGCTCTTCGGCGGGACGAAAACGGAGGATCGGCTCTCGCGAACAAAGGAACCGCACTTTTTTCGTCCGTTTCAATTAAATCCTCATCGATACACTCGGGGTATTTCCGCGATACGCCTCGTATCGCGTGGGAGGGTAGCCGTCGCGGCAGCAGAGGGATCTCTGGTTCCGGGCACGTCGAATGCGGCGATCGTCCGAAATTCTCGTTTCGCGTCAACGTCGAGCGCGAGTCGCATGCTAATCCGCCGCGAGCGCGTCGCGCTCACGTCGGCGAACAATGTCGCCGCGACGACAGCGTTTCCGGATTAACGACAGCGATGGCACGCGATCAAAGGTAATCGACTTGCCGTAAATCCAGTATCGATCAAGATGAACGATTCTGATCTCTTCAGCGTTTGTCGCTGAGTGTGGAACGCGATAACGGAATGACGAGTCTCGATTTCTTCTCTCGGCGCGAGAGCGCCCCGAGAGAACGCGAGAGGAAAAGAGCGAGCACGGAGGCAGGGTTGATATCGATTTTGCGAGTTGCTACGTAAGATATCAAGGTTTCGCGCACGCGGCTCGGCGTGGCGTGTATCTCAACGGGTTTCCCCTTTAGCGAGATCGGCGAAACCGCCACGATGTCTTGGCGCGCGACGGCTCTTCCTTGTCTCCGTGATTTATAGCAGCCTCCGTGATCACGATAGTTACGACGGCAATGGTAGAGTAGTAGTGGATGGTGGGCTGGCATGTACGTTCGCGTTTGTAACCGTTGCCGATGTGAGGTCCGATTTACTGTACGCATATAGGCCTTCGATCGCTGAATTCACGTAAGAGCTTTTACATCGGGATTTTTTGTGAAGGGAAAGGCCGATTTAAGATTAATCAAAGGCATCGTGTGTCGAAGTAAGTGTGGGGAACCAAGGACATCTCGTAGAAAGTGCGAATGAAAGTTGTACAACCACGCATGATGCAGTTCTGCCTTATGCACGCGTCTCTGCTAGCCGCGATTCGTCGTCGCCTCTCGCCGTAATTCTTAATGAAGCTTACGATCCCTGTAGAGATGTAAATTACCTGTCGCCGCGACTCGATTAATAATAGCGTAATGTTACCGCGCTACGATCGTAAAGGGCTTCAGAGCCTTATGCGTTTTGCCACGTGCATTCTCCGGGTGCGCATCATAGCTTGTCATAAGGCGACTGATTAAAAAATAAATAATCTGTGAGGTGGAAATAGGTATGTGATACAACGAAGATAGTCTTTATTACATGAATAATTTAAAAAGATACATGTAATTGAAGAAATGTGTGTGAAGTGTATAATAAATATAGAATACATATAAATGTATGTGTATATTTATATTTCCTAGAAACATATTTCTTAGAACTACGACAAGATTGTACAAGAAATATATTTGGTAATGTATTTAATAATAAGGTACTTAGAATGACACGTCTTTTTCGAACAATTCTTGCGCTATCAATTACATGCACGTTTATTTTTATCGCGCAGAAACGTTGACGTCAATACTGCTGCATTAGTCAGAAAATTTGCTGCTGTTGCTATAATCTGATATGGGACAAAACTGTGAGCACGCTCGTTGCTCTACAATGATAAATTAGCATGGCTTACGTACGATTGTAATTGCGAACGAGTGCGATTTATCGTTCCACAGAATACGATAACGTCATCGGAGAAAATAAAAAATCTATATTTATTTGTTTTCTGTCTACAAGTAATTTATTACGCGAACATTAACGTTTATAAGAGGTAAGAGGAGTCATGAAGAAAGTCGTGTTTCTTTCTCATTTTTCCAGTAAATTCAAAAGTGCATAATTATTAGCACAAAGTACAAATAACGAATTTAAATATTAATATCGAAAAATGTGTACAAATAAAATGTGTACATGAGGAAAATATCGGAGACTAAAAGGAAAGAGCTAATTTGATAATATTGACTGAATACTGAATGCATGCAGAAATGTATGCCTTAATACACTACGAGAAATATCTTATGAATTGGCAAAGAAACATAGACGTTCGTACGTGCACGAAATGGATCCTCGTATACATGCATGTATATGTGTGTGTATATATATATGTACAATCGGGATTTTCACCGGAAGTGAGAAATTTTACGAGTCCCGGCGTTGGAACGGTGGGTGTTTATAGCGGTGTGACGTAATCCCGTAGCAATAAGTACAAAAAGAATCGTACAGCATTATCACCGATGGGCAAAACTCGATCGGTCGAAACGATGTCTTTTTCTCCTTCTCTCTCCCATCCTGTTTTATTACAGAGAGTTGTCCGAAAGATATCGTGTCGCGTTTTTAGCTCGATAACATCGGACGCCTTTTACAATGGTTGCGGGATTATAGCGCGACTTAATAGAACGAGTTTTCTCGGTGTATCCAACTTTACTTGCCATACGGAGAATTCTCTTCTAAACGAACAGATAAATATACCGGTATCCACTTAAATTAATGATCGGCTGGAAAGCACTTCTAGGTATTCCATCAAAAACGCATCAATTATGTGATGTCATAGAATTATCATTTAACGATTCAGAAGAACAATGATGTAAGTCCGCAATTTGAGAAAATACAGGTTTTATTTGAAGAAATTACAAACTATAATTCTTAAAGACTTAAGAGTTAAATTACTTGAAGAATATACATGTATAATGCATATTAATTTTTTGTTCTTCAAAGAATCATTACGCTTTTTGACAGTTTACTCTGAAACTTTTAATTTAAACAGCGTTGCTTCTTTGAATAAAAACTTTACGAGAAACAGAATTATCTCTTGTAAAGTTGACAGAAAGTTGACGAGAACTCAGCGCTAGTTACATGCTCGATTTTCCGAATCTTGAAGGCGACGAAATCGCAGAAGGCTCAAAGGAGAATTACGCCACCGTAATTCGCGTGAACGCATCGCGTCCGCGTGCCAAGATCGCGCAAACGAACGAGAGGATTCCTTGGAAAGAGGCCGACAGAGTGAGAAAGAGAGAGAGCTTTGAAATATCCCGGGCCTCTTTAAATAACGCACTTCCTTTCTCGCGTGTCACTGGGTTACCGTGTTTTCCCCGCAAAACCCGCGGAAGAAAAAGTTTTCGTCATGAATCTCCGCCACCCTTCCTACCTCCTACCCCGATAGCCCGGCGTACATTCTCCGGCCTATAACGGGTTCGCTCTGGACGGCGATGCAGTGAAGGCGTATAGGAACGGCGAGAGGGTGAGACCAACGAACAGAGTAAGAAAAGCGGAGAAATCGGAGGAGAACGAAGTCGTCGAACCGAAAGTCGGAGGGAAGAATTATATCGCACCTAAATCATGCGTGATGCTGCTGCGAGGCCGTTCTATTTCACCGGTATGTTTTACGGGGTTGGAGGGCGTAAGCGCGGTGCAGTGAGGAGCGAGAGGCTTCCTCATCGCGGATACACCCTCTCTGTTCTTTTTCTCTTTCTTTTCCCTCTTCGAACCCTAGTGAGAGCGAGAGCGCTCTCCCCCGTGGCGAGTCGATACGGAAAATAAAAGGAAAATCCATACCCAGGCGACGTGTAAGTTTTTCCATTCGACGTCGTCGTCGTTGCCGTCGAAACGATCCTTTGATAAAGCAGCGATGCATGCAGATAGCCCGTACGAAAGAAACGTGCTCAATAAAACTGGTTACAATAGCTCGGGTGCGAAAAATACGAGGGTTGAAAGAAAGGGGTGAAGAGCTTAGAGCAAAGAATGGAGAGAAGAAAGGAGCTTATGAAAAGAAAGAAAGAAAGAAAAACACTGACGTCAACTTTGCTCCAACTTGATTTTTATTTTTTTACTATTTTTTTACTTTACGTATTTGCCACTTTTAATTGAGATTATTTTAGACGACCTGTATTTTATTACTTTTTCAGTTTTGTAAGTCATAATTACATAATTTATGTGTATCCTCATTCTTTAAATATTGCATAATGGATAAAATAAAAATAGTAAAATTTTGCCTCGAATTTCAGTGTGAATTATAGATGATCTTAGGTCGGTTGTCAAATATCTTTAAGAAGGAAGAAAATATTATTCCTCGTCTTATCAAGTTAGATGTGTAAATCTTTTGTAAAGTAAAGAACGGATGGAGATAATATCTCTCCTAATTTGAAATATATTATAAGAAATGTTGATATTGGTATTATAAGGCATGTTCGTCTCTGTATAATTTCTTCTTCATTATCATTTTTATATGTTATATACCTCTATGTTACTTTTTATTTCTAATCAAAGCTTGATTTGATTTTATGAGATTTAATTCAGTCAGCAAATGGCTAGATACTGATCCATTATTGATTGGTTCAATCCTCTTGCAGCTATTCCTAGACGCGCCGAACAGTTTTTACCTCAGCGTGTACGTCGCATTAGACAACCTTCCTTTAAATGCATCCTTTTAAACGAAGCCTCTTCCAAATTGCACGTTAGACTACGACGCGGCATCATTTAATTTTCTACTCTGCCGAGGGAGGACGAAAATGACTCCGTCGTCGTCGTCCGTCTGAAACCGCTCGTCATTCGTTTGGACATGGTACAATTTTCTCCATCTTCCTGCCCGTGGCAAAATAGCGTTTCTCCGTTGTTTCCAAGCAGGCCCAGAGATTTAACCGGGTTCTCTCTCTTTGCCCCCTTTCCATTCTCCTCGCGGGATTTCTCTCTTCTTCTTTTTTATTTCGGAGAGCACTGCTCGTAAAATTTTTAAAGCATCCTTCGGCCGGTTTGTCTCTCGTCTAATGGCTCCTTCCTTTTTCTTCCCCCTGTTCCTCATGTGCTCGTCCCCTTTTGGACTTCTTTTTCTGTCCCAGTCGCGGGACGACGCGATCATCGTCTGGCGACCAACGCCAGACGTCTGAGGAAAATCATGATAATCCCTCCAGTTGTTCGTAAAATTTGGCCCGCTCGTAAAACTGAGAGAGACGGCGATTACGAGTACGTTGCGATGTGGAAGAGAGGGAGAGGGGAAGTCATGGACGTCCGAAAGAGGGAGGATGATTCCTGAAGCGCTCCTGCGGTGCCCCTGCTCCGGTCGTAAAATCGTTCTAAACTGCGGAGACTTTACCTTTCCTAGAGACGTACTTTTCGAGTATCGATCATAGACTGTGAGATCGCGTTACGAGCCTCAAGCCCCGAACTGATTCAAAACTAAGTCGAGTTTATTTAACCTGATTCGCCAATGCAACCGGATCCTCAACGGATTACGTCGAGAATTAATAAAAATCCGTTTTTCAGAAAAGCGTCTATAAAAGCTGGAACGAGTTGGTCGTTTTATTGAGACTTTTATTGCGATTCATTTCTACCCGAAGTTGGTTCTAAGCATGACGGGGAGATACAGCCGATTCCGATCCCGCGAGATCGATCCTGAGAACGAAGTTAGTCCCGTGCAATCGCGAAGTGGATTTCGAAGATTTCCGTCAGTTCCAGTAGGACTTTTACATCCTCCCGTGCTATTGGTTCTCCGGCTCTCATGCTTTCGTCGACTATTCCTTTCTCTACTTTCTTGATCACATTTGCAAATTTTTGCCTTTACAAAATGCGCCATTTAAATCCTTGTCGTATAATTCAAGATACATCTGCGGATTACGAACTCGCGTAAAATCGAGATGCAGGAGTCACGGAATCGAAGCCGTAGAGACTGTTTCCCATCGCGTTATTCCTCGCGATTCGAGAAAATCAAGGATTTCTCTTATCCTTTGAACGGGACGTGATGACTATGTAGTAGAGGACCCGATACCCGTTTACAATGGTTTTGTGTCTCGATTTTTATGAGAGCAGGGAACGTCTCCATGGCCGCGAAAAGTTGTCTCGTAAACCCAGGAGCGCGGATCGAGTAGTAACTTGCATCTCGATCCTTATATCCGTTATTTCTCACGACAGAATGGTAGAACTTCGCCTACTCCCCGAATTTTCCTCCGCTGGTGCTTCCGAAGCTGGGCTCGCGCGTTGATACTCCAAACTTGCACATTCGAAGCTCGATTCGTGTTCTAAGTTACGCGAACGATGTTGAGATCGAACTTTGTAGGTGAACTTGCTCGCTGTAAGGGTATCTTTGAGCATGTAGAAGCAAATAATCATAACTGTTATTAGATGCCACAGACAATCTAGTTTGAAAAATAATTTTAGATATTCGAAATTGTCTGCTTTTGGTCTAGATAAACATTGAAAAGTAAACTTGCTACTTATCCTCGTGAAAAAGAGAGAGAGGTAGAAGGTAGTGGTATTGTCCATTTAGAAGAAAATGAAACGCCCATGCTGTTTTACGTGCATTGCGCTTCTTCGTCGTCCGAAAATAATTCGAGACTCGATTTAAAATGAGAAGAATGAAATGGCTCATTTTTATGCAAGCCGTCGCTTGCCTTGCAGGATTATTTAGATGCACATGAGTCAACTCGCGATGTATATCAACACCGAGTTTTACGCGCGTTCCGCGTATTTACATATTTCGGGTCCCACATAAAGAATCTTCATTACTAATTTCTAAAAACCAAGTCACTCTAAAATAATTGTGGCAATCTGTATCTACAGATGCAGACTGCACATTAGTATCACGTTACCTATATGAATCACGTTACTGTTAAGGTTGAAACTGTAGACCTGATTAAAGTAAAAGGGCAACTTAATTCAATTCTTTTTTTCTTAACAACCAACTCTCTCAGAGCGCAAAAATGTGCCGAGGTTCGTAACTCTCATTGCGAGTTCGACGGTCGACCCTGGTTGCGCGACGGAATCATAAAGCGAAAAAGACGAAGGTTACTCGCGAGAAAGATGAGGTATTTCGCGTTTTTATGCGCAGCATAAGAGATCGACGGCGCCTACGGATTCGCGACTATTTCGAGAAGGACGATCATTTCCTCTCCCGCATTCTCTCTTTCCTGAGCAACATCGATAAGACACTTTGTATCTCATTTGTCGTTTCTTCGGGGTTAAAAAGTCGGCAACATCGGCCAGATTGATTCTCGCACGTGAACTCTGGAATGTAGAACGCGTCGACTTTAATTCTTTCGCTCTTATTAACCACCGACTATATAGTCGTCATTCGTGAAATCACCTGTGCACTAAATGCACAACTTTAACTAAATATTGTTCTTACATCAATCACATTTCGCTTTCGTGTTTCGAAAATTATATCCTTAACACAATGAGTTAAAACAGTAGAGTAAGTAAAGAACCTGATTGTGCTGCTCAGATGCGTAACGCTAGGCGATCTACAATGCCGCGCTCCGTAATCACTGTTCGGTCTTAGTCCTACTATAACAAAAGCGTTAAGACGCTCTTATTTCCTCCGCATGTCTGACAACTCGCTGGAGCGCGCGCGATCGCAGGTCACAATACGTTCCGTCGAAATTACGTTGTAGCTTCGCGCTAATGGATTCAATCCATTTTAATTTCCGTTCCTACTATATATAATGATCAAGAACTGGCGCATCTGTTCTCACCCCTGGCGCCGTAAAATTGGAGCCACAGAATTACTTCACTTCGTACTGAAGCACCATGGAGTATGTGTGGCTCTCTGCAGCAGTCATTCACGTTACACTTATCTCACACAATACGTGTATATTATAATTCACCGAGAGAGAGCTGGCGAAGGCTTTATACGCGTGCGCGCGAGCGTGAGCGGATGTAACATAATGTGTGGTGCATGTGGTACGCCGCTCGCGCGATGATATCTGTTTTTGCGGCGCGCAAAGCGGCCGAGATTAATGAAAACGCGCGCGCGGTGGGATGAAACCCCGGGAGTGGGCGGTCCAATCGAGATACCTAATGAAATCCCGACGTTTCTCGTTAGAGAAACGAATAGTCTTTGAAGAACGTCGCCGGATCGACGACGACGTTATTCGTGCTGACCTCGTTTCGTAACGGCGAGGAGGACGCGCTCTCGCTCGCGCTCCCGCGCCATTTGTCCACCAGGCAGCAGCCGGTTATTTTCGGGGTTTTATTCGGGCACCCGGTTTCTATCTGCCCCTCGTAATCTCGCTCGGAGCAATGGAACACACGCGAGCATCGCCTCGACCACTTGAGAGAAATCAATTCCCGCTTCGTCCATTAAATATCGTCGCGCTCGCAAAAATCTCAGCGCGAAATCACGCTGAGAATGAATCCGCAGCAAGTGAGAGTACAATGGGAGGGAGGGCTATTTCTGTGTGTACTTTGCATTATTCGCCGAGTCGCTCGTTAAAATGGCGGCGTCGCCGCGGAAGAAAATTGACTCTAGGGAAGCAACCTCGCTCTCTTTTCCCGGATGGAGAAACGTCCTCGGGAATATTACCCCCCCGATTAAAGCAACGCCACGGGGCGTCTGCTCTTTCCCCGTACCCGAACTGAACTAATTTCACGTGCACCGTTCCGATTTCTTTCACAAGTTCGACCCCGAAAATCCGTGCACCGATAACTTTGATATCAACATGTCGACATGGATGATTAAACGGTCGCACTGCAGGGATTCACCTTATTTTCGCGGTTACCTGACAAAATCACAAAGCATGCGGCAATTTATTCGACGTGCTGCCGTGGATATAAATTTTTTCACGGGTCCCTCCTCTCTCTCCTCTCCGTCACATATCGATTATTCCTTGCGACTGCAGCGGCGTGGTCCTTTGTCCCGGACAAGGATCCCGTTCCTTCGGCTTTAAGAAGCACCGCTCTCAGAGGAACAAAGGATACTGTTTGCCGTACAAAATTCGACCACGTGCCGAGGCCTCTGGGAGCAGGGAAATACATCCACTCCAGGATAGTGTTGATGATGGTGATTGTGACAATGATGATGGTCGTGATGGCGATGGTGGTGGTAGTGGTAGCGGCGCGTGTGGTGGTGGGTTAAGCTCTCGCACGTTTTCCCTTTTCCTTTGTTCAGTAAGTTGTGCAATCGCTTCTCGCCGTTGTCGACCACGTCGGGATCGTTAATCGAGTGTGGATGACGTACTGATCGCATCCTCAAGTAAGACACGGCGTTCACCGTTTTTCTGACGTACAGTCGTATCTTTTTTCTCCTTCATCCCTCTCCCTTCTGGTTCCTCGATCAAGTCTTTCATGGAAGGAATGACGTGTTCCGCGCGAGCGTTCCTCGGGTGTTCCGACTCCAACTGAATTATGGAGCAGTGTCGGGATACCTTCACGGATTCGGGTCAGGCAACTGATAAGAAAGGATTAGACGTCGAGCAAGTGCGACTCGCAATGACTCATCGCTGACAGTGAGTCATTGCATATCGCGAAAAAGCTGCCTGCTGACTCAATCCAAATAATTGCGCGAACAGTCGCGATGAACTGCGGAAACGCGACACTTGATGTAACACGTATACGTCGATTTTCATATAACGATACATGTCTCCAAAAGCTCTTATGGACGTGAACGGATACGATACTTACATCCAGAAATAGAGGTAATAGTTATAATTGCGGAAGGACAATTTTCCTCAGCAGTGGTGTGCCCTTTGTTCCTTTGTCAGAATCTTAATTTGTAACGCTTCTGTCGCTTTCGCGCTGCATATTTCCGCAGTTACGTAAGTTGCTCTTTTTTTCGTCAAAGACATTGAAGAATTTTCATTAATCTCAGTCAGGCTGGTGAAAAATATTTCAAGTCGCGCGAAAGCCGAGGAATTTTCGCGGGAGTCGAAACTCGCGAGGAGGGTCTCGTTCGTCGTCTGCATGAGGATATCCTGTCGAAACGGTATGACTCGGGGAGAGAGCTCCTGGAAAAGAGGGATGAAAGGAATGGACGCGAAGACGGGGACGAAATATCGTGGCAGGATGCGAGTTCTTTGTGTGGCACTGTGGCGCACGCGGCCTTCCGTTCTCTTTGTCCTAGAGGCACGCTTCTCTCTGCCAATCGATAGAACGCCTTGTTTTAATGCGAATCCCCATCGCTGGCCTCCACCCTTCGACATATTCCCACCGCCGCACCGCAACCTTCCCTCTTCTCCCCCTTCCGCATACCATATTATTTCGCTCTTGTATAATGCCGAACAACACCGCGATGGAGATATTGGCTGCGCGGATATTTGGACGGCGGCTACCGCTGACGCCTTTTGAAAAATCGATGTTTCATCAATCAAACGATATTTCGCCCCGCGGCGGGCGATTTTTCCGACCTGGCGTGTCTCGCACGCTCGATCGATCCCCGGGCGACCGGAAACTGGCGACTCCCCGTGCTAACGACTTCGCCGATCGATAGCACAATGGCGAATAGATAAGTGCAGCGCGGGATTACCATATTTGACAGAAACGGAGAAAGGGGCGTACACGATTCGCCGAAATGTTCATGTTCGAAAATTTACTGATCCGATTAGGAAAACTTAATCTCTTTGATTCATGTGCCATCTATTTGCCAAAACGACGGAAATTGCGAAAAGTAGCGGATTTCTCGGCGAAAGGTTGGGAAATTTACGGGAAGGCGAAAACTCCATTAAAAAACTGAGGAGTACGAAGATCGGTGAAGCGAATTGGAAAGTTTTTCTTCAAATGTAGAGAGAATATTCGAACGTGACGAATTGACAGGACGTAACTCGGGAACGGTACGTACGTTCGCGCGCGCAATTTTCCGTTATACTTGTGTCGATTCCGGTTGGACCGCGCTCTCCGCTTTAAAGCTCGCGTTCGCATAAATCCTATCCGCTCCATCTCTCTCTCTTTAAAGCTCCCTTTGTTCCGCGTGTTTAGCATCGATCGCTCAGAACCATCTCCGCGCTCGTTCGCTCGTGTCCTGCCAAAATCCCGACAAACATTTTTGGCATTCGGCTGAATTTCCCCCGAGGACCCTAATGGACTCCCTCTCCCTTTCTTCCTTTGTCTCGGTCTCGTTTGCGCTCTCGCGGGCGATATAATTTTCGCGAGCTATCCGAATCCATAATCTCGATCCGCCAATCTCCCGCACTCGTGCGGACGCATATGCGAGCGGGCACAAGTGTCCCCTTCGAGAGGGTATTCGTGGCAACAAACCTCTCGCGTATACGCAATCGGGAACGAGAATGGTCCGGCTGTCTTCGTTCCCGGGCTTGCTTCTTTGTTCCCGGTTGTCCTGGACGATCGATACGTGAGCGTTCGCTGCTCACGCTCGCGCTCGCGCTAGGCGCCGTCTTCTTCCTCCTTTGTTCGCGAATGGAGAATTAACGGTGCTCCTTTCCCGTATAGCGTAGTCGCCGTCCCGACTCCTTCTCGACGCTATTGCGATGTACGCGATGTGTACGTGTCGACGACAGCGTGGATTTGCGCGACGGCAAAGTGCATTTGGAACGAGCGCCTCGTTCCTGTCTCTCTTTCTCCCTTTTTCTCTTCTCTTTTGGCCGTCGCAGCTTCGCGGCCGTGTGAAACTGTAACGATAATGGGATGTCATCGCGAATAACGGGATTCAAGAGTCCACTGAATAAGGGGATACGATGCGATATGATGTGCAAAATAGCGTAAGTGTATCACTTGTCGATGTTTGGCTAGTGTTATGCATCGCTTGACCCACGGCCAAAAGTAGACTCCGACTTCTCAGATATTCAGATGAACGAAAAGCGAAATATCTCACCAATCGATTGGAATACGTCCAAACAGATCCGTAGAAGGAGAAGAAACGCGCTGCAGTATAAAAATGATTTTTTATGAAAAGATATATGTAGCACTCCTAACGTTAACGTTAGAAAAATTGATGACTAAAAACAAATTTCTTATTTTATTTGGCTATATTGATTGTCACGGTATGTCTTGCATTTGTAAATTGTGCAATCGTGCCACGACGGAAACGATCAATGCTGCTCTGTGAAGCAGGCAGAAGGACGAATATCCTTTTGTCGCGTTCATTTCTTTCGTTACGTGTCTTAATCGTTATGCATTTATCGGCTATTCTGGTCCCAAGGTATCGAGATATTTGCTCCAGATCTCGATCTCACGTGATTGAGGCGCGATTGAAACTCGTCAATTCTCTGTTATGGAGAAAAAAAGGAGAAGGAAAATAGCGGATGCAGATCGCATTCGCGTGCGATGAGTCCGAAGCGCGTTACGTGCGAATTAGATCACCGGCCGCGAACAGGACTATCTGGGTCATCGCTTTCACCGCGGGGTCATTATTTTCCGGTAATGTCGCCTCGAATTCCAGATGAGTTTGGCCTTTTACCGAGGATCGCGCGCGCGGTAAAAGCGCCATTTAAGAGGCACGTAATAAAATGTGCATTAACGTTCCGTGGTTCTGGCACGTAGCCGCGGAGGTGAACGCGCAGTGTGCATCCTGTACGCCTCTTCCTTCTCCTCCTCTTCCTCCTCCCGCCTTATTTCGTCGCCACCTTCTGTCTGCCTACTCTTCTCACCTCTGCCGAGAGACAGTGGCAATTTAGAATTTCATAACGAGAGAAAAAGGATTTAAAAAGCGTTTAATGCCCGTCGCCTCGCGCGGCTGACTTGGCCGCAGAGAAAAAGAGAGAAGAGAGGAAAAAAGGCTGCGAAGCCCGAGACGAGGACAGGGAGAACGACTATTATCGCTTTCGGAGACAATGAGAGCGGGTAATGCAGGAAAAAAATGTGCTCGAGCGCCGCGTTCCTTGACATAATTCTACGATCAAGATATCGGTAACGATACGGTAATCGCCTGGCGCGGCGCTACCTTGCTCCGCTAATTTTGCGATTGCAGTCGGAAACTTTTAAATACCGCGTTGCGATTTCTTGTAACGCTCAACAAGCACACACCTACACATACATGTCAGTGATCGATCCTTGATTTCTGTACTTATGCCAATCACAGTCCGCGGGAAGGTATAATAATTGAATGCCAACTGACGTTTAGCTTATTCGATATGGCATGCTATAATAAGATTATCGTGGCATGACCACTGTAGCGTTCAACATCTAACGCGTGTACTATCGTAAAATCTTAAGCGTTGCAGATGCATTAACATTTTCAAAAACTATTCTCTCAGTTTTGGTCCTTGATACACTTGTGATCTTATTGATAGCGTGGAGATTAAACCTCCGCGGGGAGAGCAAAAATTCTCATCGTCGATAAGTGAATTGTCGATGAGATAACAGTGCGGAGTGCTCTTCGAGCACTTTCGATGAAATCTTATCGGAGTTGCTTAGCTTATGTTCTATCATGATGATATTTTATCGCTTTATCATGAAAAAGGCCTACATTCCGTGTGCAAGAACTTTGATTTTTTATCGTGACCTTTGTGAATGCATACGCAAGCAGTTTAATTAAATTATTCTTGGACACGAATATGATAATTACGCACGTCAGTGGCTATATAATCTAATTTGTTTGCAACTGCCGTTCTTATTGGACTTAGCAACTACGGGAAATTTCTTTAACTATATTCAAATATAATATTCAAATTAAAATATAAATACCGTTTACTTTGTAACATTTTATGTTACTATTTATATAATATTTATCATCTTACGAACGATATACATAAAGGTCATAAAAATTTCTATAAAGTCGGATTAAAATAAACTATAAAATATCTATGTGAATTATTTCTTCTCTGGTTTTCTGGTTAAATGATTTGAAGTTTAACTTTATAGTCCCGTCGAGTTCAGAGTTTAAAATGCTGCCATGCGGCGCGAATAGCGTGACGGCGAAGAGTTAAACGGTCGTGACGACCAAAGAAACTCTCTGGGCGCGGATCCACGAACATGCACTTCCGGCTGCCCCTTTCCGGTCTTTCCGGTAGTAACGTAGGAACGAATTTCCCTGCGCGCTGCGGCAGGATGCCTCGCCTTAACGCGATTAACGTCAATTTGCGCCGCGTTGGTCAGAGAAAAAGCAAGAGAGGGAGACAGCGCGACAGAAGGACAAGAAGAACAAGAAGAAGAAGACAACGACGAAAATAAGAAAAAAGAAAATTTGGCTCAAATGATTTCACGACTTTCTCCTTCATTCGTATTCTTCCTCCTTTTACCCTTCTCATCATCGTTATTCATTGTCCGTTTCTTCCGCTAAACGTGGGATATTCCTCGCATACTTCCGACCTGTCTCCAGTTTCGTTCAGCTCGGACGTTTCATTTGAATTATTCGTGGACAACACGATCGCGCGGATATTTCTAGCTCCAACTAGAAGACGGGGGTGAGCGAGGGAGAACGCGCAACGGCTGTTGCGTCTTGCGTTGAACGAACGGCCGGCCGTGGCGAAGAAACTGTGTTACAGCACCCTCTCTCAGCCCCTCGTCGATCCCCGGCCTCCACCGTTTCTCGTCGCTTTCCAAGGCACGTCGTGAATATTCATGAACCGCGCGCGCCTGTCGCCATAGTCATCCTGCCGGTCGTCGCGAGGCGTCCCGTCGTACGGAAATTCGTAAGGGAACTTCCGGGACGGCCGTGAGGGACGAGCACGAAATCTCTATCGAGTCCACGGAATGGTGGTTGGGGCTCGCGAGGGTGAAAAGTTTCCCGGAAAGATTGAAATCCGCGTAATTTCGGTGACAGATACGGGGTGAAAGTGCATCTCTCCAGTGCCGGTAGAGTCGCACAACGAATGTCGAGAATGATTTTCCCGTGCAGCCGTTACGTTTGGAATTGTTCGGTTTCGATTTTTGCTATTTAGACACGACACGACGACCAGTGCGGCTTTTGCCGCTGTCTGCCTTGCGAAACACGAGTTGTAGTGCCTTTTGCGTGGCGACACTCGTTATCCGCCACGGTACGAAGAAGGGTACCCAAAGGTGAGTCCAGTTGTTGTTTCGTCAGCGATTGCGTCAGCATGCTTGAGAGCGCAAGAGACTCTTGAAAAGTGCATTGAATTTCGACGCTCTGTGTGTCGAACTTCCTTCGTGGGTATCGG
Organism: Ooceraea biroi; assembly: GCF_003672135.1. Taxonomy (NCBI): domain Eukaryota; kingdom Metazoa; phylum Arthropoda; class Insecta; order Hymenoptera; family Formicidae; genus Ooceraea; species Ooceraea biroi. Next base: position 6,006,077 of record NC_039513.1, on the reverse strand, counting down.
CGCGTAACAGCAACGGGATGTCTGTTCGAAATTACACGAACGCGCACACGAATGCAACTTTTTATCATTTGCACCAAGTATCGCAGAAATAAAATGTCCGCACCCTTGCTTTGTAATATTTACTTACATTACATTTCACGATCGTTCTGTCAAAGATGCCTGCATGTTGTTCATTACACGACATTTGAGGTGCTTGATGCGATCAAAATAGCGTAATATACGGTATTTTTCTGACGTGTACGTGTACAGTCGAAGCGTAATGTGCAATCTACTTGTAAATGGCATACTTCTGAAATCGTGAATTAAAATGTACATATGTGATTATTGTAACCCGACGTGGTCTGCGTTTATCGGTGAACGCGATATGCATACGCGTGCCACGTATTACACGAGGAGAAGCGTGTTCGTGCAAGATGGTGCTTCGCGTTAAACCGAAACATCTCGCCGTTGAATCGATCCTGACAACACCTGCACACAATGTCTCGTAGACACCGAGATTAGTCATCCCGCTTTTATAGGCCGAAAGCGTGTCGGGGTTTGAGAAAGCTCGTAATCCTTGCGTCACTCGTAGCGTATCCGATATCGAGCCACCTTGGAAAGCGAGATACCCGTAAATTTAACGTTAGAACGCTCTGACTAAGGTTTAACCGGTGCAATCTCGGTGCGCAACTGCGAATATTCGTCATTTTTTTCGCCTAAATCTGCCGTTGACTTTAAGAGAATCGATCTCTCTACAATGTACCATTGAAATCTGTTTAAAAGCTTTAGGACTCCTTTAAACTGGAGTCTAATCCACTTGTACTTACTCACGTTATTCACCAAGTTTCTTTTGTACTTTGATTTCAAATTTTTTTCGCACTTTTTAAGTTTTATTTTTTCGCATGTTAATTAATCTTGTAGGAAAATGAAAAATATTTTCCCTTTGTCAATCTATTTTAATTTCAGTACATTTTCGGTACTTTATGGACAATGTGAAGTTCTTGGGATTCCTCTGAGACTCTTTAGAAATTTCCCAGATGCAGACTCTTTGCGCATGACTCCGGTCCTCGCAGGAATTTCGTCAGAATCGTCGAGTCGGTCATTCGCTGCGGTCTAGAGGTGGCGGAGCCCTTCCGCATTTAAAGGGCTTCGCGAAACCCTGCCCGATTAAGTCTCATGAAAAGAGACGATTGCGTCGTCGTCGCCTTTTTGGGCGGATCGCGTGCTCGCGTTCCGTTTTCGAAGAGACACGACGCATCGTGTCGATGTAGTTCTTCCGTGCACGCCACTGCCGTTAAAACGATAAAACCCGCGGTTTCGCGAAAACGAGCTTCGTGGAAGCGCACTTCGTGGAAGTTTGTCTGCTTCTGGTGACGAGGCAATTGCAACGTGCCACGTTGCGTTGCGCAATCATTGCGACGTGCATGCCCCTATGATGCAGTGTTCGTTCTCGCGCAATTCGTGTAATGGACATTTAGAAAAAAAACCCGCGAACTGCTCTTAGCGTACGAAAACCATGTCGGAAACACGTTCATTTATGTCGCCGCTTTTGCAACGTACCGAAAAGTGCACGCCTGCTTTCTTCCTCGACGTTTTTCCTCCATCAGTTGAAAGTAGCTTGCATAGTAGAACGTGAAGTTACATGAAATTACGTGAAATAAAATATAAGGAAAATGCGACTTTATATGGACGAGAGGTGGAAAGAAAATCTGAGTAAATCTGTGTCATATGTCGTTGTACTATAAATATAAATCTGCAACCTACAGCTATGTAATGTCGTTACCGTCATCTTTTCCCTATAGAGAACTTGAAATGTCCTGTGAGCAAAAGACTGTAGCGCATGTACCATATACATATAGGCGTCAGAGAAATAAAAAGTTCTGATTCTGAACTCTCTTAAAAAGCCTCTCGCACCACGCACGTGTCCTCCTGCGCTTACAACCAGTCGGGGCGTCACTGGGTCGTTCTTTCGAAACTCGTTCTCGTTCGACCTTGGCGCGCTCAGCTGCCCTGCGGTGATCTCGTGATCTCGCGCGAGAACCAGGCCCGAGCATAATCGAGAGTAGGAAGAGAGAAGCGTTTGGCAACGCAGTAGGGGGGAGAGGGGGGAGCCGAAAAAATGTTGACCCGTTTTGGGTGGTGGTGCTGGTGATGGAGTTTTCAAGCCCGGGCACAATACGGGGCAACGATGCTCGACCTGTCCCCTTTAAGGGTCCGGACCGGTGGGACCGGCGATCCCTCTCTTCGTCGTAATATTACAATCCTTTCGCCTCCAGAGGGGCGTAGCTGACCGCTCTCTCGGCGAACAATGGAGGGATTTATAGAATGCACCCCGTGTTCGCGCGCTACAGACCTACATGCGCGCACCAGAGAGACGACTTACTGTATGTACCAGGCTCGGATTGGGTTCTCCGTATTTGCAATGATCACCCTAACCCTCGTCTCTCGGATTTGCGATCGTTTGCGCTACGAGGAGCTTACGTGCCGTTCCCATAAACAATCGTCAAAGTTAACCGAGATTCAACGTGTTTGGACTTACGTTTCATATGATCTTCCGGGGGATAATCTCGTGCCCGAGCAACGCGTACGGTTATCCCGATTGGAGAGAACCCGTATCGAGTACAACAATGCAGTTAAGAGCTGTTTGAAAGGAAAAATGTCACCTCGGAGAGATCCGAGGCCCTCTGCTCGACGCAATTCAGTTGCAGCAACGCGAGAGATAATGGCTCAACTGGGAACGCGCAAACCACTGAGCGACTCTAATTGACTCTGGATGATGTCATCGCATTAGTGCATTTCTTCCGCATTGTAGATAATGTAATGGAAAGAAGCGGGAAGTAATTTTTTGATATATTGCCGCAGCTATTATTGGAACGATACGAAATGCAAGTTACGTGGAATGATACGTAATACAAGCTATTCACGTAAAACTAGAATTTTTTCTAAAATTTTTTCCAAATTTATCGTCATGGCTTACGCCTGTGCCATTGTCGGCGGCTATTTGCGAAGCGATCCGTTGGGGATGCGTCTATATTTTCACGTGGCGATTAATTGAATCGGTATCCCTGCAATCCCGACTCGCAACTCGACTCGATATTAATTTCCAGTGCAGCCTCCGTTATACGCGTCGTGTTTGTTCGCGCAGTTTCAATTTACGCTAGACAGCGCCGCACGACACCGGAAGAACATTGTCGCCCCTCGATGCCGAAAGTTTGCCGGTTCGCAGACACGAGTCGCCGCGCGATCTTTATCGCAAAACTTTGTTCTCCTCTTTCAGCTTTGTCTTCTTTCCTCGCGGCGCAGCGGGAAGCCTTCTAATTCACGTAGAATCATCGTCTCCCGGCACGGTGGCGCATTTATGGCGAGCCCCGACTCTTTATTTACGAGTACTGCCTCTATTCATTAGCCACTGTTAATATCATGACATGTAATAGCGCGCCATTGTAACGGAGAGAATTGCAAGAGGGTGAGGTGAAATTTTTAAGTTTTTATTATTTTCCGGGTAATAAGCCCCGTGACTCTCCCGTCGTAAATGTCATCGTATCACGAACATGAGTGTGTCGTATAATGACTATGCAACTACTTTACATATTATTACATATACATTCTTAATTATCGTAGAATACATTAAGAAAATTGCACTATGCTAATTAATCCACTTTGAGATAAAAAAAACGTAAAGGCTGACGCAAACCGAACTCGAGATGCGTTCTCGTTTCGAGCCTCTGATAACGAAGAAATCCAGAGGTGCTCGTTCAAATCGTACGATATATCGCGATCGATCGATCAATCACTCATGCTTATCGGTCAGCGTGTATCACGCGATGTGCACCGAAACACGGATTGGATAGGAGAAGCTTCGCGGTTATCGTGATAACATCACCGTCTAAGATGAGCCCTCGCAATATCGACGACGAGGGAGATCGAGGCGAGGGTCTGGGCTCTGCAAGATTTTCCATTGGTCTAGAACCTTGGGCGACCCTTATCGATCTCTCGTTGTTCGCAATGCAGTAGGCAAATTGCAACTGGTCGCCTGGTACCATCCGACGAAATCTCATGCAGCTCACGCAGACGTGAACGATCAGGAGGAAATCGCGAGATTCCTCTCTGCGATGCAACCGGCGTCAGATGCGTCGAGGCTGATCGATTTAACAAAGAGAGGCAATCCTGCCATTGGATGAGTCTACGAGTAAACAAACTTGGGATCGTATTAGAAACACGAAGAGGATATGACGAGAATACAACAGGATCGATCGCGTGGAAAGTCTTTGTTTCGCTTGTTTGATACGCTATTAGCAAAATGGGCAGTAATGACAACATTACTTTGAACGCAACTTTCAAGAATTCCCACGCGCATTTTAAGACCCTCGATTTCTCGTTCTGTAATTCTTGGCAGTCGCAACGGCGAGCAATTACGAGTCGTTCTTTGTCTGTCAACGGCTGTCGTAGCTATCGCGTGAGTATTTTCCGTCGCTGCGGCAAAAATAAATTCTGACTAATAATCTGTCCTACGTGCCGCGCTGCACGCCGATAAATTCCGTCAATCAACGGTATGACGAAATCACAAAAGAGGAACGATAACGGTGGACGTGTTGCAACCGCATCGCGGACGGATGCGATGGGAAAAGTCGGTTTCCTGAGCCGCGTTTCCACCCGGAATGCACATGACCATTCGCATAATTTTCACGACGGCTCGCGCCTTTGTTCTTTCGTGGCACCGTGCCGAGCCGAGCAGAGCCGAGCTGACGCCGATATGCACGGTGCGATTAGAAAGACGCGTATCCGTGCCGCGGTCGGTGCAACGCGCGCACCGCTTGTACACACTCGTGCGGCAGGCCCCGTCCACGTCATCGAGCGATAGTAACCGCCGTCGCCGTCATCGTCCTCGTCCTCATCGGTCTAGAGACACTCGATGTTCTGATGCGGCTCGGCATGACTCCGCTTGCTCGTTCGCGAGGATATTGCATGCGCGAGAAAGCGGCCGCTACAGCAGAACGCGCGATGCTTCCGGTCGGACCCGGAGAGTAAGAGTATAGAGTCGCGAGTATAGAGAGGAGGACACACCGGGGTGCGGGTGCGGGTGCGGGTGCGCGCGCGCGCGCGCGCGGAGGGCGAGCGAGGAGAGAGCGCGTGGAGAGAGGGAGGAAACTATACGGATAGGACGACGGTGGAGGCAAGGGCGCCGGAGGGATGGCGGGTGGTAACGGGGGTGACGGGGGAGGACGCAGCGCGCAGCCAGCTGACTCGGGAAAGTTCGTGGACGACCGTCATCGAACCGAAGGAATGGAGGATAGCAGCACCGGCGCACAACCGATGCAGTCGGCTGCCACCGGGGAGCCAGCTGACTGGCCGGCTCTCGGGCGTTTCCGCCGTGTATCGGCCGCCATCGGATCTTTGTTCGCCGCTGTGCACGAGGGTACCGGCGAGCGACCAGCCGCTGTCAGTTGGCGCTGTGACACCGGAGGGAAGTAACGGTGCCGTTCCGAGGAACGATCCAGCACCGTCGAGAGAGAGAAAGAGCGAGAGGAACGGGAGGAAGGAAGCGCGAGGAGGAGGCGGAGAGACGGATAGGGAAAGAGAGACAGGGTGAGAGAAAGAGAAGACACAGACGAGAGAAAGCGGAAAGAGAGAAGAGAGAGAGGGAGGAAGAGAATCAAGGTGCACAACCGGGAAATTAACGATCGACGGCAAGAAACATCGCGGAGAGTGACATCCGGAGTTGCAAACGCAGACTCTCCTCTCGATCGTTGTATGACGTACCGATACTCTCGTACTCCGATCGCAACGAATAATCCTCCTTCGTCGCGGTACCGAGGAAACGCCGGTGCCGTCTGGATACACAAGGTTAGGTCGAGGAAGGCCGAGGGTATATCCATCGAGGTGGAGCTCGACGCCCATCGCGCTGCCGCCGATCCCGACGAACCGCATCGGGCGAAATCGCGGACTACACGGGAAGGACAGACGGGAAAGAGAACGAGAACGAGAACGAGAACCGCCGCGGGTAATGAAGACTGTGATATAACGCCGTTGTGAGGAGAAAGGGGCGCGTCTTGTTCGCGTGCGGGGTGCACTGCGACGTGTATGTGTGTCCGATACGTTCGCTCGTCCGGACCGACGCGACGTCCCGAGGGGCCGAGGAAGAGGAATCTACCAGCGAGGAGAACACGGCGCAAATTACGAGCGAGGAACCGGGAGACGGTCCACACGACACGTTCGCCGGTCGACGAAGAATCGGTGGAGCACGAAGACGCCCGCGGTTCCGTACGGTAAGTCGCCGGGAAAATATCGACCAAATGGCTCTCGCTTTCCTTAATTTTCGTGTTCATTCCCGCGATGCGTTGCACTCATGTATTTAATAGGTGAATTCGGCGAATATCGCCCGGTGCGGGCGTTCCGTCTCCCGTAGCTCGGCCCGATGCGAGGAGAGAGAGAGCGATCGATGGCCGGCGGGCGCACTTCGCGAAAACGATGTTGCACCTAACCGGCGGAGTGGCCTTTGCCATCGAGGCATTGGTTATCTATCGGTCGACCTTCCTTTTTCTCGTCGCGGTGACGAGCGTTATGCGAGATTGTGTAATAATAAAATCGTACATTAGCGACGGATGTACTTTGCGGAAATTAAATATACGTTTTACGTCGCACCAACGCGACGTGTGGCACCCCGGTCTCTCCATCGCCCGATTGCTTGTGACGAGTGAATGCCGCAAATACCGTTGAATTGATGTTTCCGATTTTAAGATGATTAAAAAACCTGAACGTTGCAAAAACTAACGAAATACATTCGCCGGGGTGGCATAGAACGAGTTCTGTACAGCACAGGGTGCGTTGTGATTATGTATTCAGAGTTGTGGGAGAATTTAGCGCGTTGCAGTATAAAGTTCGTGTACGAGAAAAAGCATGAAAAATTGGAAAGCGTGAAACTGCCTCGAGCACTTGCGCTCGGTGCCGTTTTGCATCTGTAGTCTATAATTTGCATCATTCGCAATCTGAATTGATTTGCCAAAGTTGACTTACGTTCGATCGACTCATTAAGCAATCACCCGAATCGATATCCGTTCCTTTCTGTTTTTACATGACGTACATCTTGTATGATCCGTTATTAATCACGTAGTCTCTCTTGTCCGTCTCTGTCACGATTACCGATTACCCATTCACTGAATTATCGCGGAATTGAAGGTCTCATTTTTTCACCTGTAACAACATACACTTTTAATATCATGTTCGATGCGGGATGTCACCGGGACGGATCCAAATCCGTTTTACGTTCGTGTGACGTTCACGTCCAAAACGTCGCCGTGAGACGAGAATCGGAGGGGCGCATTCAACATTAAACGAACGGCGAGACTTGTGTCTCCGAAGCCAGAGCTTCCTACGTGTCTAGTGAGAGAAAATCTAACGTGGCACATAAATTTCGTGCTGCGCAGCATCGCGTACGGATCATCGTGGCAACGTTCCTCATCCGAAATTTTAATAGTCTCAAACGTGATGCCTTATTTAACCCATTTAGAGAGTTAGTCGTCGTAGCCGGCTGCTCGACCCGGTCGTCAATCGACGACGCTAGTTGGACCATCGCGCTCTATCATAGAATTACGGATAATACTTACGATATGGGTCAGCAACACGGTATCGTCGTCTTCCTTCTCGTTTCTCCCCTCTTGCATCTTGAGTGTAACACTCGGATGCATCTCAGTGCGATTTGCGTAATTTCCTTATCGCGCACGCGGCTTTACGACTATCGACTTATCGCGAGTCTTATTTAACTCCGCATATACGTGGCGATACGAAGGCTCGCTTTAAATCGTATTACCCATGATTTCGAGGTAAGGTGAAAGCCGTATTGCACAAAGGAGAATTAACGCGACTGGGATCCGCCGTTCGCGTTCGGGCGCAAGTATCGTCTATCTAGCTGCCTAGCGGCAGTTCTGCTGGCAATTCTGCCTGCGCCCTCAGATTAAGGGATTTAAGGGACCGTTCTATTATACGCACGCGAGGAGGCGCGGTTGCGTAGCACACATTCGCCACGACCAGTTTCTCCGGGGTACCGCCTCGGAAGTCGAGAAAGGGCAGTCGATGAGAGACGTTCGATAGCGGCCGAGCGGACGTGTATAACGAGCTGGACGCACGTGCGTCTGCATCTTCCTCGTCACGTTTTGCGATCACGCGAACGTTCGCTCGACTCGCTGCGGGAGTATAATTTACAATATTGCACAATGTAGAACACGAGGCGACACGAGAATTCACGTTGCTCGGCGAACCTGGGCTCTATCTCTAACTGCCGTTCGGGTCTGTTGCACCCACACTTGTTTTCAAAAATCTTTTTATATAGTGTGATAGTAGAATGGACTGTTGTAATTTGTTTTATACTGCACTGTGTCATAAATACTTGATATATAAGTACAAGTAAAATGTCACGAAGTTGTAAGAATTGCAAGAGCGGATTATTAAGCGGATTATCGGTTATATAAACTCACTTTCAGATCTAAGAGTGTAGTGGACTCGTTTAATGAATATTGTATAATAAGCATTATTACCGGGAAAAACGGATGGAAACTGAGAATTTGATAGGAAAATGAATAAATTTTAAAAGAAAAGTAATAAAATAACTGATGCGAGAGCGATATTGCACTCGAGAATCAACGGGGGAACTCTTGAAAATGTGCTTTGGCTTATTACGCTTGAAAAAAGGATACGAGAGGAGAGGTCGACGATTCTTCGCGCGCGTGTTGTATGTATGTGTGAATGTAAAAAGAGAGAAATGAGGAACACTGCGATAATTCGACGCGAGCGAGCCGTTCGAACCGGCCCCGATGGAATTGAATTCAAATTAAATCGAATTTATTTGCGGATCACCGTGTCCCCGCCGCTATTCTCGCTGCAATGCGTACCTTTTCGCCGTTCTTGCTACCTTCGAAACATTTCAAATTTCCGGTATAGCTATGCATTTGGGCTTTGCCCACGCTCCAATACTTCACGCTGAAAGTTCTTCCGCTACGATTCGCAACAACTTGTGTTGTAAAAAAAAAACGCGTAAAATCGCAAGGGATATGTTTCGAAATTTTCACGGCTATCGCGTTTTCGCGTTATCGGGTTATACTTTTATCTCGACCGACGAAAAATTACACGGACCGATTTTCGAAAATTGCATCGCAGTAGGCTCGAATAACGTGTGATTTAATAATTAAAGATTAAAGGCTCGCAAATGTTTATCCGGGCGTTTTTTCACACTGACGGGAGGCCCGGTCAAATATTGCTGCGAAAGTCTGGCGTTCGCGTGTACGTGTATCGGGGCACCGGCGGGTTCGTGCAATTTTTTCACCGGACGCGTGTATTTTCACTCGCACGGGATAGAACGCACGGAAACCTGGGAATTGCGCGGTCGCCGCGGCGTTTGGACAGCAGGGAGACGTGCACCGTTGCACGGTGGCCTTTATTGGCACGTTGACCGCGGAGGTTAATTGATAGGCGTCCAGCCAACCGGATTTGAAGTTTGGTACGTCGGTTCGGCGCTTTTAATTGGAATGCGCGATATACCGGATAAATTTCAATGCTCGGCGGTGCCATCGCCGATATATCGTAAGTTCTCCTAATGAATTTTCTTCTCGATCAGTCGCGTTTCTATCGAGAAGCGCTTACGAAACTCGTCGCGCAGTTTGGCACTGTAAAAATCATACGTATAGAAGTATTTCTTTCGATCGCAAACTCTGTTTCTTAGACTTGATTTTGGATACAATACTTCATTGTGAGTGACCTTTGGTAGCGACGAATTGAGTTTTATATAGCGAACCGTTTATGATCACGGTTGAATTTGAAATAAAGTGTGAGATTTCTATTAACACATTCACTGCCGTGACGGCATCACCGGTGTGACCAATGTGCAATAAATGTGTTAAGGCGAGTGAATAATATTATAACGTCTCGGTTTTTTCAGTACAAGTGTACATAAAGCACCGACTCGAATTAACTGTTCAAACATTTTGCTTTTTCGCCGCGTAAAGTATCTTCTTGAATGAGAAATTAATAAATACATTTGACTCTGTGTAATGTGCATTCCTCGAGTTGCCGTGTCGCCACTCTTGGGATCGTCGTTCTCGTAACTTATTAGCAGTCATTGCTGGCCCGCTTCCACTTAATGCATCGTTTATTGCGTTAGCTCTTCGATGCGTCGTTGTCCTCGTCTCCGTCGTTCACTGGCGTGGGCGAAATTCCATTCGGCGCAGCACGGGTATCGTAAGTTTCTCTCGAAGCCATCGAGAGTTATCAGGGCGACCCTTTCTACCGGCTAATACCCGCGAGCTAAGGAGCTACCGTGTCTAACGATGCGTTACGACGATTGTCGAGAAACGAGCACGAACGCCCACGAAGTTAACACTTTTACAGACGATAAATGTCTACCAGTCAATCAGCTGTCGCAAAATTTCGTACATGTAGTTAGCAATTAATTATGCTGTTTTTCCGAAAATAATTATTTATCAATAATCCATATCCGCTGAGAATAGCTGGAATTTTAATGCTTTTATTTCTGCAAACAAGATAACAATTAATATGGAATATATTTATATATTTGCACTTAAGAGAGGCAGTGTGTGTATCGTGATTACATTATACATTTCAATCATAATAATAATTTTAATTTTTGTTTGTAATAACAGTTATTTAATAGCTCGCTTTTTATTTAAAAATTAAATGATTGAAAATAGTTACTGCAGAATATTGCTATTTTATATATTATAATATTTAAGCGTTCCATTGCGAGTTTTCGATCTTCACTTGCACGATCATGCGCGACGAACTGATGATTTATCGTACCGTGCTGTACAACAAGAAAGAAGCGGCACAGCATTATCAGGACGTTGCGCCCGCCTTTTTGTAACGCGTTATCGAGGGTTCGCTCTTATCGCGCGAAAGGTTTTTCAGATAACGGCCCGTCGAACGTGCGCGCAAGTTCCAACTCGGCGAAATTTTCGTTTCCCACAACCGTGTTCGCGACGTATTCTCGATAATTTTCAATCCTGCCTTCAACAATAAGCTTCCAGAAACGCGGATACTTTTGCGACCCGCAATTTCAGTGCCTTCTACTTCAAATGAAAACTTGGATTCGATCAATGTCGCAAAATCTCACTGCGCGAAGTTTCTTCTAATCAGTTGGCGTCGCTTAATTGATTTGTGAAGTAAAAATGCTCTTTTGAATGGATGAAAAATGGGATAGAAAATGGGGTATTAATTGAAGGTCTCATTCTTTAATCAAAATTATATAGGCAAGTAGAACTTAATTAATAGGATAATTAAACATTAAAGAATGATGGAATAGAAATATTATTACAATCTGTTAACAATTTTTGCTGGAATCAGAAAGTACAGGTATAATAACACTATGATGAAAATGGAAAAATAAGAAAAAATATGAAAAAATTGAAAGATGAGAACGGTTCTTTCGAAACTTCTCGCCTGTCTCGACTTGGCACGGAAGTACAGCCACGAACGGTCCAGTGCACTTCGCTAAATCCCGTTTAACAGCATCCCCTCACACATGCGATTGAGCGTCACACAACGAGTTTACGCGTACGTGCCATTCGCCTACGTTGACAAGAGGAACACGTAGCCGAAAGTCGGCCATGGACGTTCGCGTAAGGTCGTTACGTCACGTAATCACGATCCGACGAAAATTGCTGGCGATCGCTTAAAGACAGTAGCATACCAGAGACATTTTGCATTGTCTACTTGACCGAGCAAAGTCCACGAAGTATGCAAAGTTACTTTATCCTTGATACTTACAGTAAAACTACGAATACAAAAATACAAACGTATCGCTAAGCGAGAATGCAGAGGAATACGCGAAAACAGTTGTGACGACGGCAAGATTTTAATGACGCGCGTGGAACGATTCGATTTTGCGTCAGCAGCGCATTTTTCCACGATGCCTTGCAATATCGTAAATCAAGTTCATCGAAATGATCGCGCTCCCGATCGTCGCCAGAACCCGGCCGAGAAATAGGCCGAAAATCTGGAGCGAAGAGCATGGAATAACAATAAAAATTCCGTCGTGTCACTCTTTCCCCGGCCTCTATCTCTATTTCCCTGTCATCGTCGGGGAGCCTTTATCGTATCGGGTGCTCTATTCACGGCTCATAGATTCTTAAAGCTTTCTCGCGCGGCGTCGACTCCGGCATTTGCATCACAACACGAGAATCGTTCATAATATACGGCGGGCGATGCCATAAGCACGGAAGCATCGATTATTCTTTTGGCTGCTCCCGCCGTTATTCGCTATCGCGATTGCGACCTACCGCGTCTCCCCCGTTGTCCCGCCCGTGGTTTCTCTAAAAAGACATACACGGTGTTCGCATTGTGCACCGTGCATCCCCGCAGTGCCACCGAAAGTCGGCTGAATCGCGTGGTTTGTGTAAAATCGACAAGATAAATTCCAGTACCGCCTCCTCGAGACGCGCCGTCGCAATTTCAGGACCTCTCGGTGTCAGTTACGCATTCTGCATATTGTCACGCCGTCATTTTACTGGAAATTGCGTGTAACATTATGCGAGGGACGGGCCGCTCCCAGCGTATTAAACTTTAATGACGGATTCTCTCGGCAATTTCGGGTGGATTTTTCGTTAACAAAAAAATGTCAAGGCAGCGATGGCCTTTGAATTGCAGATAGTTGAAGCGGTTTCTCGGCAACCAAATTTGGTGATTAAATAGAGATAATTAAATGATCATGAAAAGATCATATTAAATGGCTAATTAAATGAACGATAAGAGATAATTAAATATTTGAATTCTCGTTTTTAATGAGCTTTGATTAAAAATTCGAAATAATTATTTAAACTAAATGAAATGTGGCTTGCCGGAGAATTTTAATACGTTCCGACCAGATGTGCCGTCTCTCTCAGTTATTGATACGGTTTATTGTCTCGTTTCGTAATTGAACGGTACACTGGAGAAACGGATATACGTCGCGCGCAAGCCACCGAATTTAATTGGCCGTATTGAAACCGCTTGCAAGTCAACTAGACAAAAGAAAATGTCAGGTAGGTCAAGAACCGGTTTATCGCCTTGGCAGTTTTATATGTACCCGCGTTGCACCCGAGCCTCCGCACTCCCTTCGATTCGATGCAGGTGATGCTCTCTTTCTCTCTTCTCTTTCACTCCTCGACAGTGTACTTTAATTACAAAACTTTTTCGTCGAATTTCTACAGTTTCTCGGAAGATTGGTAATCATGGAGGCCCTCTTTCTCTCTGCGTTTCTCTCTTTTTTTTCTTCCTTCTCCGTTCTCTCCCTTATCTTTTTTCTCGTCCTTCCTTCTTTTCCTCTCTCCCCTCGTTCTCTCCACTACTAGCCGCTTCTTGTTCCTTCTGTTTTACCGGGGGGCATTTTCTTAGCACGCGAGCAAGCATCGACGTGATTTGCGCTCGCGATCGTTATACGGTTTCGTTGCGGGGGAAAAAGGAAAAGGGAAAAAAGACACGAGGAGAAGAGAGAGGTAAAGGCCAGAGGCTGCTTATGGACGAACGCGCATCATCTCGGGACGAAAAGGACGAATTGAAATGCGAGAGAGCGCGGGCGCAGAGGCGAATGATGATCGATCGCCTCTCCCGAGGCCTTGAATTCGATTTTAGCTTCCGGCGACGGGAGGAATACATACCGCTTCGTTTCTTCGCGCTTCTTTTCATTTTATTTTTTTCCCCCCTCTCGACATTCCGTTTCTTCGTTTACTCGTGGAAAAGTTGACATCGGATTTCCCGATTGCGCGCGAGATCCGATATTTTTGCATCGGCTTCTGACCTCTGTGAAGTTAGCACCCCAATTGCAAAATTTTTATATAATTAATAGAGTTCTGGCTCTTCCCCAAAGAGTTCTAGAGTTCCTGATACGTTTTGAAAAGAGTTCCGGCGATTAAATATAAAAAATCAGGATTTGAAGATATGGGGTGCCAACTTCACGTTTTTGCGAAAGGAAAATTGGTCATAACTTTTTTATTTCAAACAGCAGCCAAAAAAGTTCTAATACTTTTCGATGGAACTCTTGTAGCGCTATTCAGAACCCTCAAGAAAATATTAAAAAGTTTTCTTCGTTTAGAAGAAATTAGAAAATTTCTCTTCTGGAAATGAAAAATCGCTAGAACTCTTTTAGTTTTGGTTCGTGCGCTTCGAGTCTTACTAATAATCGTTAGAACTCTTGAAGAGCTATCCAGAACTCTCATCAGAACTCCGAATTTGTTAACAAAATTTTTCAACCCGAAGGACTTAGAAATTTTCAGGTCGAGAAATTAAAATTGACGAGAACTCTTTCAGTTTTGGTTTTAGCGCTTCGACTCGGTAATACTTAAGGAGACGGGCCTCCTCACCGATTTCCTTCTAACTTTGCAATATCGTTTATTTTGATGAAAAAATACGATTGCGAGAAGGAAAATCGTCGCTTTCAACTAGAAAGAAAGTTATCACCTACTGAAAAATGACAGTTTCGGGGTTAGGATATATTGTAACTTCCACGCAGTACTTTTGGACATAGTTTGTTTGCGCGCACACACACACACACACACACACACCCAAGGGAGGGTGGAAGACGCTTTTTTTCATGTCTTTCCATGTCGAAATAAACGGTGTCCAACTGCACGGTGCGCAATTGAACAGTTTGGACACCGTTTATTTCGACACGGAAAGACATGAAAAAAAGCGTTTTCCACAAACCCACCCTGCGAGGGGGGTGCGGGGGGCCTTCGGCCCCCCATCCGCAACCCCCCTTCGGTGTGTGTGTGTGTGTGTGTGTGTGCGCGCAAACAAACTATGTCCAAAAGTACTGCGTGAAGTTACAATATAAAACCTTGCTTTGCGTGGAACCTCGCTTCACATGAATTGAAGACGTATTTGGAATCGTTTTTTTTTATTTTTTAATAGAACATAACTTAATACATAGTGATAGAGTTCTTAATAGAGCATAAGTTAATACATAAGGAAGTACAGTGTCCAAAGTGCAATAATAAATTAGAACTTAATACAAGTAATTTCTCATTTCGCTGCCGGAAAGTATTTTACGAGAAAAATAAGCACAAAAAGTACGTCAAGAGACAATGTTCCTTTAAAGCTTCTGCAAAAGTTGATACATGGTTCGACATAATTTTTTAGTTTTAATTTTTTGAGTTCTTCGGGTCGAAAAAGGTTTTTAACAAATTCGGAGTTCTGTTGATAGTTCTGGGTAGCTCTTCAAGAGTTCTAACGATTATTATTAAGACTCGAGGCGCTAAAACCAAAACTGAAAGAGTTCTCGTCAAGTTTAGTTTCTCGACCCGAACATTTCTAAGTCCTTCGAGTTGAAAAATTTTTTTAACAAATTCGGAGTTCTGATGAGAGTTCTGGATAGCTCTTCAAGAGTTCTAACGATTATTAGTAAGACTCGAAGCGCACGAACCAAAACTAAAAGAGTTCTAGCGATTTTTCATTTCCAGAAGAGAAATTTTCTAATTTCTTCTAAACGAAGAAAACTTTTTAATATTTTCTTGAGGGTTCTGAATAGCGCTACAAGAGTTCCATCGAAAAGTATTAGAACTTTTTTGGCTGCTGTTTGAAATAAAAAAGTTATGACCAATTTTCCTTTCGCAAAAACGTGAAGTTGGCACCCCATATCTTCAAATCCTGATTTTTTATATTTAATCGCCGGAACTCTTTTCAAAACGTATCAGGAACTCTAGAACTCTTTGGGGAAGAGCCAGAACTCTATTAATTATATAAAAATTTTGCAATTGGGGTGCTAACTTCACAGAGGTCGGCTTCTGGCGATTTTCCAGATGCGCGCGTTCGATCGCGGTTGAAGGGTGCCATCAGGGAAGGATGACACCCGACGCTAGGAGCCTCTTCTTCCGATCGAGCGAATTATCCCGGCGGATTTCTTGATGTTGCGTGCGACCGAAATGGCGCACCGGTTTCTCGATCAGACAATATACCTCGTCAGATTTTTTGGAGTTCCCTCAAGGTGCGCACCGAGTGCGCTTTGTTAGGCCATTGAGTCTTGACTCCACTCCGGTTCCGACCGGCACAAAGAAATTCGCAAGTGAACCGTATCGCGAATCTCGATCGTGTCGTTACCGCAAGCGGCCGTGTTAAGTAACGCTCCGGGCAACAATGTGCTCTCGCGAAACACCGACAATGCCGTGTCGAACGCTCGAAATTCCTCTCGCGAGCTCTCGTCCCGCAGTTTAGATATCGCGTTCGAGATATCATTAAATATATTCCACTCGAGGCCTGATTAAAACTCCCGGTCGTTAATCGGCAACGCGCTTATAACGGACCGCGAATGCGCGAACGCACACACGCACACACACACAACCTCCACACGCTATAATCCTATCAATATCCGCGGTATCGGTGCACGTTGGATTCGCGCGTTTGTAAATGCGCGAGCGAAGCGACTATAAATAGGACGGCACACGGTCGAGGCTTTTCGGAATGAATCGACTTGCCGCTTTGATTAAACTTTATTAAATGGAACTCCGCGCCATTAATCATCCCACGACGGAAGTGCGTCTGATCGGTAAATAAACGAAAGCTTCTTAATAAGTAAAAGATAGACCGAGCTGTCGAATCGCGGAGACGGCAGGCTAGCCGAGAAAGGCAGAGAGGTGGATAGACTTCCCTCTCCCGTTAAGTTTTATAAGCCTCGATCGAACGTTCTCCTTCCTCTCCCCGTCCGTCCCTCTCGGCTCCTCATCCTTTTTCAAAAAGAAGTCTTTTTGACGAAGTTTGCCCTGCGGTGAAAAGAGGAGAGTCTCGGTCGGGCCGACGAGATAAAGAAATCGATACGAGAGAGATCCGAGTGGTCCACTGTCGGCCGACCGATATCGTCGCTCTTCTCCCTCGCGATTTGGCATGGCCGGGGCACGGGGGGCCAAGGCTCTATTTCTAGCACGGTCAGCGTGCCAGCGACGGAGAAGCGCGCAATGGACTTGCTACAAACACTACTGCATTCTCGCGATGGCGACCGATAGTGATTCCTCTAATGTCCGTTTCGCGTACACGTTTACAGAAGAAGAAATTTTCTCGTGTAGCAAAGCATATATGAGAGCGGCTGATTTCCGCAAGCGTGTTGTCCGATATTTTGATGTCCCTGAGCCATACCGGCCAAATCTGCGTTTTCCTCGTTTCAGTTAAACATTCAAAGTTGTGAATTCAGGCAATCATATGGCACTTGGCCATTCATATGACAATTCACATTGCCACAGTCTTCCGAGAAGACAGGAAGACCATTGGACTCTGATGTTGGATTCCCGAAAACTGCAACTACATCCACTTGCCTAATCGTTTCCGATAGCCTCTTTTTTTCTATCGACATTATATTACAGTTACGTTTACGCTTTCCGCGATGAAAGGGAGACTGAACCAGTTTCCTTTATCTACAGCAAGCGGAATATTCTTTCGGAATATTCCGTCCCTCGGCGGAAATGGTCCCGATCGATTGTATTCTCGATTCACCTGCAACCCATGACCCGTGCGATTGACTGCGATCGTCATCGCAGCATTTCAGTAGCGAGTCTCGTGTCGCACATAAATTTTCTTATACACCCTTCTGCAAAGTTATCCTTCCCCTTTTTATTCCGTTTCACGTTCGTTGCTCGCTGAGCGAATTTTCATATTCCTCACGAACTGGTCGATTGCCTTACGCCGCCGTGATCCCTCCGGATCATATATCACGCGACTTCCCGTTAAACCTTTTTTACGTTCACTCGTATTCTCCCGGGCAGGCTTTCGAGGTTGCGCTTT
Source organism: Ooceraea biroi (assembly GCF_003672135.1). Classification (NCBI taxonomy): domain Eukaryota; kingdom Metazoa; phylum Arthropoda; class Insecta; order Hymenoptera; family Formicidae; genus Ooceraea; species Ooceraea biroi. Next base: position 5,988,350 of record NC_039513.1, on the reverse strand, counting down.
TCTGGCCGGGCCGTTTCTTTTTTCGGTCGATCGTAAAATTCTCGTTGTGCGAGCCGGGCCAGACCAGTCGGTATGCTATCGCGGTTACAGACCGCTGCCGATTTAATTCGGCACGTGCACATACGTATGCACTTGAAGAACAACGTGCGCGGGCGAGGCAAAGACGCCGAGCGGATTTTTACGAACCAGTCGCGACGGGGATTTTTAAGAGCGCGGCCGAAATAGCGTTTTTAGAGGCAGCGGGGCGGCGGCTCGTTCTCGTCTCTCGTTTCTTTCTACGTTTAAACCTCTCTCAGCATTTTACCGAGTTGGAGCTATCGACAGAAAATGCACGATTCGTTCACCGGGTTTCTTCGCCACTTTCTCCTGAACGAGCGAGCGGCGATCGCCCATGATAAACGAACCGATTGTGTCGATCGCTTGAGGAGGCACGGGTGGAACGAATATCGAGTCAGAGACGGCTCTTTTCTTCTGAAGAAAGAAACGTGCAAACGTTTCATTTGTGTGGTAGGTGACACGTGAATGCGATATGACGAAATTTATCTGATTTATTTTTTGCAATTTCTATTTATAACTATATGTATAAGGAATTGTGTATCATGTTGCAAGTGAGAATTAGAAATTGATCTCATGTGTATCAAATGTATCTGTATGTTATTTATAATTTATTTCCAGTAGTACATATAGATTGCATGAGAATTCAGAGATGGACAAGAGTTTTGGTACCTAATTATATTATTTAACTATCTTGCTCAGTGACTCTTTAATCATGTAGTGGAATATTTGTGGGAAGGAAAAAAAAGAATCCAAATTTCTCCAAAGTTTCACTGTGTGAAACACGGACGTAAATTTCTATCCATTCTGTATCACGTTTCTGAAGTTAATATCGAGTACAATACGATATCGTTGTGCGTCAGGTGTTCTGCGATGTTGATAAATATTATCGCGAAGATACTCGCAACTCTGCGTCGAACACGCGGTAGCGTATCACGAGCATGGAACTTGCATCAGAAATCCGATGCGCAATCACGATCCCTGCGATCCTTGCCGAGGTCGCACTTGCAGCTTTAATCGCGGCTCTCAATGCATAAGCTTTCAGTTACGTTTGTCATCAAAACAAATGGAAAGTAATTCCGCGATCAACGATCAACTTTTCCTTATCCTCTTCGGCGATCGCCGTAAACTTGCTCCTCGGTAACGCACAATACGCACGTAACGGGAAATCCTCGCAAGTCCGGACGTGGATAAACGCTCGCTGCCACGTTCGATGCGGAACAACCGTGATTCGTTTCGCGGAGATCTCTCTTTCAGATGTGCGTTATCCGTTTACGGACATGCGACTTTACGCGGAGCGGCTAGCCTTTACCGTGTTCGTGGCACCACGTCGCAATATGGCGAGGAGTCTCCGTTATCACTGCGATGGTCGTTCGCGCTTCGCAGCGCGTCTCGCGAATACCGCGCAGAACGGCGCCGTGCGCGCTCGATGCGGGCTCCTGCGTGCTTCTGACGCTCTTCGGCTCGGCTCGAGTATCTCCGCGCCGTGACCGAGTGCATAGTGCTTTTGCGGGGGGTGCAGCGATGGAAAGTGCATGCGCGGTGCATCCAGTTTTCTCTCCTCTCCTCTCCTCTCCTCTCGTCTCGTGCGCTCTTCCTCTCGCGCTCGCGTGTGTTGTCTCTCTCGCCTCGAATCGACTTTGGTCCCGCGCGAGTAGAAGGACATCGAGCACGTCGACCGCAATTACCGTGGCAATTCGTCCCGTAGTGCGCGGGGGACGACTTTTTCCATCGAGAGGATACACCGTTGCATGGCCGCACCGTAGCGGATTTTCGCCAGGAAAGTAGCGCGAACGTAGATCGCGTTATTCGAGACATTGGCAGAATCAAACTAGGCTTCATCAGCGTAGGAGGTCTTGGTTCGCGATTGAATGTTACAAAAAAGAAAAGACTTTTTACATGGCTACGTTTAGATCCAAGAATACACGAGGATCACAGCAACTGCCGCTGAAGAAAAGGTCAAGGGTCGAGAAGGGGGTTGAGAGATCCAAAAGTAGAAGAGTCTTCTACCATTGAGTCGACTCGGCGAGTAAAGCGATCATCGAGTGACTCTGAGGAAGATCGCTCAATCGACTTTTGCAGTTATCAACGGTTCCGCATTTTACGTGGCGTCGCCTTTTCTAGCGCGATCCGCTATGCATGGCGCTTAATCGAGTCGTTTTCCGTTGATTCTTTGTCAACGAGCGCAATACGGCTCTGCTTACGCAGCGCGTTTCGTGTTGTACAAATAGCGTCTCGGGTCTCTGCGCGAGGGCACTTTATTACACCCACGTCACAAGTTTGTTATTGTCGATTATGCACCGCATATGCATATACGCGTTCTCGTTGCCAGGCACGAGATGCAGCGCGGGTCGCGACGAGAGCGAGAGGTATTCCACAGACTTCGCGAAGTCTTTCGGGAATTCTCGAGTTCTGTCCCGTGAATCTGGAATCGACTTTCCAGCGGCAATACGAGATTCTGAGAATGTTTGATTTCGTAGCAGTATCGTCGAAGCAAAGCTAATGTTTTACAGGGGAGATACGTGATGCGTATCGATACGCGGTGATACGTCTCTCTGATCGTTCAGTGATGCGTTCAGTCGATGTTACATTTTTCCATCTCGCGACAGCTCTATAAATTCCCGGCACGGATACGTCCCTCTGTCAGTTTACAGCGTGTACTGGTATAAAAGTATCGTCTTGCTCGTACGACGACTCGCGATAACGGTACCTCCTTGAGGTGCGCGCGGGCGAGAACGTCCACCGTCATCATCGTCATCGTCATCACAGCTAGTAACCACCGGTATCGTAGTACCGACCTATCCCGCGAGGATAGCCTCGAGACCATATATGATGATGACGAGGCTCTCGCGAATAACGTTGCGGATCGTCCACCTTTCTATTCTTTCTCTCTCTGTCTCTCTCTCTGTCTCCCTTTCTCTTTCGGTCGTATCAGCTGGCTGTCATAAACTTCTTTCATCTTGCTTCTCGTTCGGTCACTATCACCGAGCCTCTCGTATCTTATCCGCTGTCTCTTGCTCCTCCAAGCTCTGCTTTTCTCATTGCGCGCCTCTTCCTCCTTTTCCGCTAGCAGGCGTGAAATACGAAGTCGCGTGTGACAGAAACGAGGTCGTCACTCCTTAAGTTATGGCAGGAAGGCGGCTTTTCTTTTGCGTACATATGCCTCTACCTCTTCCGCAAAGGTAGACACACCCCCGGCCTTCCTGCATCGCACCACCACCGCCAGCATCATGTATACCTCCTACCCATCGCGGCCACTTGAAATCATTCGGCCGTTTTTCACGGCCGGCTGCTGGAACGCTCTCGCGAGGCTCGCTCGTGCTCGCGTCACGATAGTCGGCTGAATTATACCTGGTCGGACGATAAATTTTCCGGGAATTTACTGCCGCGTACACCCGGTATCCTCCCCGAGAAACGGCACTCCGGTTCTCCTCGTCGTGGCCGTGTGTACGCGAGCTCTCTCGCATTCTTCGGGTATATCTCCGCTTTCAACTCACATGGGTTCTTTTACCTCGTTTCAGAGTTTTCCAGCTGGGAGGGTCGATATCTCAGGAAAGGTCGTTTTCTTAAGGATCGTGCGAGATTTGTAGACCTCAGCGAAATGAGAAAAATATTAGTGTTTTGAAGCACATTTGCTCAAATTGCTGCTATATTTTACGATTAATTTGACATTTATTTAATATTACGTAAAAATATTTTCTTATCTGTTATAATGTCTCTGTATATAAATTGTTTCTTCCTTTTATACCCACTTATTGTATGTACACGTCTGGAAATTTTAAACATACTTAAATATTCTACATCGCTAAGATAACATAATATGCGATTTAATCTGTTTTTAATTCTGTGAAAATTTTAGAGCAATCGATGAGGACTAATTTTGTGATTGAATAAAACGGTACAGACGGTTGGTAATTCTTTTTACGGTCCTGATGGATGCAGCAACATAGCACTCAGGTTTTTTTCGTTCTTTTTCTCGTTTTCCAGTGATCATCGGACCTGTTTCGCCAGGTCTTTAGTCGGACACAGTACGTCGTTTCTTCGGGGTAGTTTATTACTCGCCCTTGTCTTTCCTTTTTATGTCTGCGTCTTCTCATGCCGCTTTCTCCGTCTCTCTCTTTCCCTTTTGCTTTTTTTCAAGCTTCGATTAATCACCGCAGCTTCCAGCATCGATTCTAGGGAGCGAATAATCACCAACGACTACCACTCTTCTTCGCACGACGTAACCCTCATCGTCGTTAATGGGGGACTGGACGTTATGGTCTCTCGGATTTGTTCAAATCAATAGCTACATTCGAAAAACAAATGCATTTCAAAGACAAGAAATATTTTAGTAATTTTCGAATCATACGAATATCTCAAATTATGGTTTTGTTTAACGTATTAAATCATATTCTTGGAATTATATATTATTTTATATTACTTTCTAATATTTAGAAAGTTTTAATATATTAAGTGTTGTACAAATTTTTGGTATTGTTTGCGCGACAATACCAATAGATATTAAATATTACCAATAAAATTACAACTACACTTAAATGGATCTAAAGTATTGGACGTATGCAAATTTCATAAAGAGCGATTACTTGTGAAATGACAGAATTCTGGAAGTTACACGTTGAAGTATCTGCGAGCGCGAGATAAATGCGAGTTAGAATGCGGCCTTCATTTGCTGATGTGATTAAGGACTAGGACGTTTATTAACGTACTTCGGGGAGCGCAGCGTGATTCACCCCGCCGTCGCTGGAAGTCGCTTGAAGCCGCGCCAAAGTGTATTAACTCGCATAAATCTAAACTTAACTCTCGGATGATCAATGCACTTCTCGTGGGACAAACAGCGATCCGTCGTCGTGCATTGTCGCTGCAGCTCGCGCAGTGCAGGATTTCCTGAGAAATTGCGCGATCCGACTCGATAAATTCATTTCGCGTGTTTGGTGCAATCCGATTTGGCGAATACATTTTCCAAGGTGTATTTTTCGGCATTGTCTCAGTCAGTTTCGTCCAACTCCGTTGAGAAAGACGTGACGAAACGTTCATAAACGTCTCTCCGTCTGCAGAGGCAAGGAGAAACCGGTTTTATTTGCGCAAACGCGGATGCCAACGGAAACGGCAATAAAGACGTTTAGCGTACGTTTCGTCCATGCATACGCTGTATCGACTTAAACGAAAGTCATATCGATTTTGAATAATAATCGAGAAATTGTCGGCGTTCATTTTTAAGCTCGCTTTGAGCGTCGCCGTCATCGCTGTCTAATCTGACCGACTTGCTCGCGAGCCGCATACACCGAGTTTCACTCCCATCGTTCGGAGATCTTCAAGCGCGCGCGGAGTTGTTCAGCTACCGGTTTTCACAATCGGGACTCGTGACTCGTGTCCGTCCCACTCGCCCCCTCGATCCGACCCTTCTCCTTCCTTCATCTTCATCCGATACACCGATCAACTCTCGAGCGCAACGCACGTTCTCAGATTTGGCCCCTTCTCTCTTTGTTTCGTTCTCTTTCTTGTTCTCTAACTTTCTTTTTCTCTCTTTCTCTCATCATTTTACTCCTGAAGACTCTTCGTGACGTTCCCATTATCGCTGGTAAGAACGAGATAAGAGATACCGAGCGCATTACGCGCGATGTTTGTTCTTTTTTCTTTCTCTTAAATTCTGCTTAACACCAATTTATAATCAGCGCGATAGACGGTGCGATAAGCGAATATAGCGTGAATAAAATTAATCGAGAAGATATTGCCCGGTGGCGCAACTCGTCTCGCGTTTAACGAACTCCGAAAACTCATTCGTCTCTTTGCTTTCTTTCCGTAACGTCTTTCCGTAAGAAGGAACCTTCGATTGCCCTGAAGGTAAACTTTTCAGAGTGCTTCGTGAAAGTTTTTCAATCCACTGATTCGAAAGACATCGAAAATTCGTCGGAACAAGATTATATATTATTAATAATTTGTATTAATCCTCTATCAATTTAACTTTACGATGAACAAAATTAATTGCTATAAATCTCCATGTTAATATTTTATTTTGTAACTTCGCGAAAGCGATGCCTCGCTGATGATCGACGGCGCTCTCGAAGAATATTAATAATTCAACAACATATCTCTGCGTTAGGTAGTATACTTCTTTACTTTTTTTTATGCTGCTCCTTAACTCGCTACGAAATTATAGACGTCGGCGCGGCCGATGGAGGCACGGCGAGATTTGTGAATTACATCACGTTTCGCCGTCTCTCGTGCATGTCTCGCGAGGCGCCCGAGACATAAAAAAAATGATTAGTCGGCAACGACCTCGATTTCGCGTACGTCGCCGTTTTTAATCGTCGTAACGCCCCTGGCCACCAATGTTGTCGGAGTTCCCGTATTCGATACAAAGTTTTAACATGTCTTTCTCGATCTCGAAATATATCGATAAATTAAATGTAATAGGAATCGAATTGTCACAGCAAGACAGCATTGTATCAGGTTAGAGAATGGATTTTGCCGAAAAACTTATGATGCAAAACAATATTTTTCGAAATCTATCACGCACTTTGGTAATATTAGAAATGTTGAAAGAAGTAAATTACGTTACAATCCAATAAATTTTAATATTGATAACTGCAACAAATTTTTAAGAAGTCTCATGTGTTAATAATGCTTTATTATATCTTATACATACATTATGATTTGAAAGATTAAATATTTTCTTCGTCAACCCAAATTGTTGACAGCATCCATTCGATTTTTTTGAACATGCAATAATGATTGCAACGATCCAGAGCGGTGCGAAATCTCATTATGCGTATACCGTACTGTGCGCGTGAACAACAAATATATAATTATTCGCTCTAGCGAAGCGGCATAGAATTTTAATTCATCAGAAAGGGTCATAAAAAAAGAGAGCGAGAGAGGAAGAGAAAAAGCCAAAAAAGAAGATTCCTTTTCTGCGTTCGTTTCGAACATTAAAATTCAAGAGCGGACATCGTTGTGGATGCGCGAACGCGCGCTCGCATGCGAGAGACATAAATTTTATTAGAACGAATCCAATAAAGAGGCGTTATTGCTTGCATCCGCGTGTACACGCGAGGTTTCCTTGGCTCGACGGATTATCAAGAGGTCGAAGAGGAGAAATCCGCCCGCGGGTTGTACTTTTTGGACAAACTCACCTCATCGTTGATTTTCCAAATGTTTTTATTACATCTTGTTACATCAATAAACGAGCCAACCATTGTAAAAATATTACGACGAATTTCAGCGATTTAATTCGTTTAAAAATTTTCGTTAAAATAGTGAATTGGAGAAAGAAGATTAATGTTGGTAAAGAGCTTGACACACAAACGGTTACATAAAATATATAGAAATGTTCTTTTATCTTATATATTAAATGTAAAACTGTTTTTATTCATTTAGAAAGAAATTTGTTCGTATCTATAAAGTTTCTCTGATCGATCCGACTAGCGATCTCTTCAGATATTAAGTTTCATTTTTATTAGATTTGGAATGTTAGATTTGAAAGTCGGTTTGGTTTTTTACTATCAATATTGGGAATGATATTACGGTATGTATTTGGCGATTCACATACGGCAGTCGTGTGTAACAATACATTGGGGTTTCAACGATCGTCAGAATAGTAGGAGGCAAGGTGGCAGCGCGAAGACAAGGACTTTACGAGGAAGTCATTTCATACGGGTCGAAGCCTGGTGTCTTCTCTTCTTCCCTTCTTTCATGGCTCATTCCCCCTTTTTCCTCTCGACGGTAGTAGTCGGCCGTCGTTGTCTCTCCGACTTGCCTTTCACGGATGCTTACCGTTATACGCTCTCGCATTATTACCGTAATCATAGTGCAGCCCGACGCCGGGAGCATGGCCTACATTTTCTCAATGTATAATCAATGATTCTTATTATTTCCTTCATACTGTTGCGGATGATATCTCTTTCTCTCTTTCTGCCTTCCATAATGTCGGCCACTTTCGCGTTTCGACAGTATCACTTAAGAGTCGAATGATTCATGATTTGCACATGTACCTTGTAATGAGCATGTAATATAAAATAGTAAAAGTTGTTCGATTAAGAGTTTGATTCCACAATTTTAGATTTGATCCTTAGTGGCGAACGCGCGTCTCAACGTTTACAGAACGCAAGCTCTTGAATTTGTACTTTTCCAAATTTGTTGCAAGCTTGTTAAATGTAGCACGATACGAATCCAAGAAGTAGGTAAGATAAACAGCAGGAACTATGGAGAAAGCCTTTCCATGGACTTTCAATGCGCTCGCTGCACGCAGATCCCTTCTTGTACTCCTACTTTGAGCGTTGCCTCGGTCTTTCCTCGCTTGTCTTTCCTCATTGGCTTGCAGCACGGCGAGTCTCTCCACCGCCTCCGGAGGAAGAAAAACCTGACCTATCGTACGTTGTCTTCCTTTCCTCTCTCCCCGGTTTCTCTAACGCCAGTCTAACGCCGCCCTGGAGTCAATCCTTTCACTGCCACGCAAGCGGTAACTTAACGATGTCATTTCGGGCCAACGACCGCCAATTCGACGGCGAGCTTCGGTCGAATCGTGACGTGTTCGAGTGCAGTTCATCTTCGCTGTGACATTCAATAACGAAAATCATGAAATTGTTTAAAAAATCTATTAAGTATAACATAATTATAAACACATTTCATTCTTCTGGGAAGATTAATGAATGAATCATTAATAAAGAGCAATTTGTGTGGTCGATAACCGATCGCCAAATATTGATATTGATATTGAAAATGAGAAGATTTGCGATAATGTTAATGACGAAAAAAGATCATGGTGAACGGAACGAAAACACGGGATCAAATTCATTGGCGATAATTGCGGAGACCATTTGGTGCTCCCGGGCGCTCTGCCTTCGTGTATCTTCCTTTTTTTTCTTTTTCTTTAATCACGCGCGAGAGCGTGCTTCTGGAATTATTTATTTAATGATATTAAACCGGTTTCGTTTCCGAAGCCGTGTGCCCGTAGACGGAAACGCCAATAATTCTTCTCGGCTCTCCTGACCCCCTTACTCCTTCACTGTCATCGCCGCGAGGAAATGAGAACTGGCTCCACGAGGTTATCGCAAATCTTTTACTTGTAATATATTTCTCCCCTACTTATCATTATTGCGACGTGTGTTGTTGGGATTTCTTCGAAGCGGCGAACCGTCGATCTCGCAAGATTTCGTCCCAAACGGAAGAAGAGTTTGGCGTAGGTCATCTCGTTTCAGAACTTTCTTTCCTTCCCACCCTCTTCTCGAGTCGATCCTTCGTTCTATTCTGTGCGTCTTTACCTTTTTTTCCAATTCTTGGCTCTCTTACCGCATCAGCAGTTTTCTGCAATCGTCGGCGAACTTTGAAAAATATTTTCACGGATTAGAAGAGTGAATCGTATTTTTCACATTTGACGATTCTTGAATGTAATTATGAAAAATGGATAGGAAGAAAGAGTGACAATAGAGAATAATGACAGGCGAGCATGAATTTGAAAAGATTGCAAAATTTATAATGACGCAGAATTATCGTAGGCCACGCCACCAGGCGTTAAAATAACACGATGAATGATAAAGTCTTTTCGATTATCCTACTTTCTTTTCACGGTTCGAGTGGAGCGGCTGGCCATTGGAGCGGATTTGACGGATCAATGCGTGCCACATACGCTCAGATTAATCCAAGACGTGTTATAACATACTTGCCAATTTCTTGAAACAATTTTGTGACAGTAGTCAGTACAATTTTTGTTGCAATAATTATTTTTATTATTCGTCAACGAACACGTGGAGAGCTATATTGCTGCATTCAAAATTATGATCTTGAAATGAGTTTGTCCGATCGAAAGAATACTTCACATATATAATCGCGTTTACATTGTCGGAGACAATCACGAGAAATTATCGATCGAATTAATTATGCAGGCGTAGATGTTTTTTAATCCCAATTACAATGTATTTTTCATGATCGATTTATATCGTAATAAGCTGATCAAAGCGGTATCTAAAATAGGCTCGTCAGCTCTCCTTCTTTTTTTCGTCTAGTCGCCAGTCCGTCTCTGCCTGACATTGTCATTAATTCGCCCGTGTTGTGACATGTACTTTTATCTTTAGCGCGTGTAGAGACACGGACCTCGAGAGATACTATTCGTGATCGATCAGACGGCGACGGGCGCGTCTAATATGCATATATGACAATGGCAGTTACATGTGTCAGAATTACGGGACGCGCACACCAAAAGGAGCGCAGCAAAGCTGTGCAGATGTGCGTGGGTATGAATCCCGCATGAGCGGTTTACTTGGAAGAATATAAAGCGACACTCTCGGGAGACATTGTCGGATTTACCGATGCGAACTTGGCATCCAACTTGAAACAAAGCGAAAATTTCGCGAACGTCGTTCGTTTATAGCCGAATTCTTCCTTTTTTTTCTTTTTTTCTTTTATTTCTATCCTCTGTACGCTCGTTATGTGTGTTGTACGTAACGTTATACATGTTTGCTTCTCATTAGTTATTGTACGTTACTCTTCAGGCGATTTCGTTGGTATCCAATTAATCCGTTTCGTTTCCTCTTTTTTTCTGCCGTTCGCTTTTGCCTGCAATTCTGTGGTTAACCGGGTAATAGTTACATAACCGTTAACACGGTCCCACTCCCCCGGCACAGAGTGCAACCGAGCTAAACGTCAAATATTTGCTGAGCCGTATTGCAACGGTCCCATTGCTATCTCGCTCTACGCCTCTTGTACACGCTCTTCCTCCCTCTTGTCTTATCCGGCTGTTTGTGCACGCGTGACGAATGCTTGCGCAGCAGCATCGTCGCACGAACAAGCACGACGGCGACCACGGTCAACGGGATTTTCTCTCGAGGAGGCTGCGAGGCGAGGTGTCCCTGACCAACCGCACCCTTCCTGCCGGCATTAAACTCGCGGCGCGAGTCCGATCGAGATGAACGATTTTACGAGAAGCGTGCTGGAGGCACTCTTCTTAAAGGGGTAAAATATAATTAAAACAATATAACTTTGTTAATAATTAACCGGTTGAAGGACAATAGTGCACGCATGTCATACAATGCGTCAAAATGATGCAATGATTAATTTTATTGGCTAAATTTAACAATTTTCAATGCAAGACAAGTTTTCGTGTATTATATGTTTAATACTATATTTCGTATAACGTACTGGATTTCTGTTAGCTACTCGTAACGACAGGCGATCAGATTATTTCTATTTTGTCACAGTTATATAAAGCGTCTTGTGCAGATAAAACACGTTGAAGGAATATTTGGTATTTTTTCATAAAACTCTATGTAATGCCCGTCATTAAAGAAATATCCACGACACGTGTGTGACAGAAGCGTAGTGAGATTACGCGGGGTGATTTTTGAAGACCGACAGGTCGGTGGTTCAACAATTTTGCCCGCTTGTCTGCCGTGCACACGCTATCGTATAAGCGGATAAAGGTTACAGAAAAGAACGAGTGGCGGATGGTACGAGTACACGCCGAGTTAAATATAAAAGCGCTGTGACACCGACTATGCGTGAAATTGTTAGACGTCAAGGCGTGTACGCATCTTGTTATCCAACGGCTGATCCGCTGTTTCCCTCTTGATAATTTTATTTAATGATAGTCGCGTGTTTGCAGTGCAGCTCGATGTAGCACATGCAACATCAGCGAAGCACATTGTTAATCAGTTATTTATGTTGAAAGAAAAATTGAGCGTTACGTAAGACATGTCTTGGACTTAGATCTCTTTATTCCTGTCCCCGACAATATATATTTTTCACGTTTCCGATTGTATCCCGGAGATTCAGAAACTTCGACGGATTAGCCATTTGGGACTTTCGAAGCGTCGCGTCGGTCGAAAGGCGCATTCCGGTCGAGCGACCGGAAGCGCGACCTCCGCGTCTTTCTCGTTTAGGAACATGAAACCAAGCGGTCGACGTCTATGAATATTTACTGCCGGAAATCACTCGACAAACGCGAGTTTCCCGGTCTCTCCTCCTCTGCAAGCAAATAATGGCGACTCTGCGATAAGAGCTGTCGTCGCCGGTCCTTTCTGCGACACGGTGTGCCACGCCGTAAAAATCGTCCCAGCGTATAATAAATTGCCTCCGCGATACTCGGCGACGTCGCGAAAGAAAGTTTCTTGCTGAATCCGACGATGGTTCCCAGAAAGAAGACTCGTGTCACGGTAAAACCTCATCCTTTACTCCTGCAGGTTTTCAAACTGATTTTAAACATAGATGCCGAAATATGTTGACAAAGAAATAGCAGGTAATAAACTAATCGTCGAACATAAATCCTGATTATCGCCAAATTTGTAAGGCTGATCCGCGACGCGTAGTCTATTGGTCCCTGGAATTGTTTGATTTAGATAGGGATGAAATAACCATCCCGGATTCATGTCCAATACTGCCGTCGAAAATTCATAGACCAAATTAAAGATCTTGCACACTCCATCCCAGGGTAAATTGTTTCAGTGCATTGATCCAAAAAAGAGAATCTTATAATAACGTAACTACGACGTAACATTCGACAGGAAGAGTTCACTGAAAGGGCTGTCTCGCGACGGTGTTTGCGTGCAGGCACGACTCGTACGTACGGTCGTACTACTTTCGCTCGTGATATTTCTGCGCGAATATCGCCATGATCGATTCATCTGTAACTGCGGACACGTACTCATCAGCCGTACGAACCAATTATCGCGCGAACGGCGCGACAATCATCCGGATTACGATCGCTGAGAACGTGACCAGCAATCGTCGATTGTCGTAAAATCGCCCCCATCACTCCGTTCATTGCATCAACAGTGACTGATGCGACAAATGATCATTACGTCATCTCTCCCTTCGGTAACCATGTGGAGCCCAAATGTACTTTCGGAGGAGATTAAACCAGCATTCAGCTCTGAAAAGCCTTACGCAACTCCACAGTTCAATGCGAAAGTGTCGTAATGCAAGAAAGGAAGATATTAACGATTCCAACTTTTCTGTTTCGAGCGTTTCGCGGCTAGTTGTAGAATCTGAGCTGGTAATAACGTTCATAATGCTCCGGATACGTCTTGGACGAGAATTTTCATGGAGACACATTATCATTTTTGTTGCAGGACGGCGAACAGCTAATCGCCTTTGCACATTTAAGGGACTACAACGTGTACAGGATTCCAAACGCCAAACGTTGTTTCGGCGCACCCTTCGAGTGGGGCGCCTGTCTGAGGCCGTACAGCAACGCTGAAGTCGAAGACACGGAGGCTGGGGTGCCCGGGATCAAGGTCATTGCTTTCGACAGCGAAAAATCACGCGCCTGCTGGCTCACAGCCATGAGACTCGCTAAGGTAAGCGACGCGATTCCTCTTCTCCGTCCGTAGCACGCGTAGTTCGAGCGCATCACAAGTTAAGGGTGGATGCACCCGGAAACACGTTGAATTGATATTCGTTTCTTCTCTTGCTTAATTTATCATCTATTTTAATTTATCATTTCCATACGTAACGCGTACTCTTTTCAACATCACTTAGAGTTAAACGATTGCTAGCGAATTCGCGTGAATACTTTGTCGTGCTATTAAAACTTGATGTCGAAGGAACCATTGGTGATTGATTATTAGCTTCGGCAAATAAACTTCAATTTGTAAACGGAAACCGGTTGGTATCAACCGGAGGAATGAGCACTCGAATCCGCGGCGAGGATAATAGCACCTACGAAATATCGTTACGAAGTTCATTTCTCAGCCGATTCCGCGTTGGGTCTTCTTATTCGAGTTCAATCTTCCATTACGACGTGATCATCCCTTTGCGGCCGTGCTGTGGGTATCATTAGCTGCGCGATGGAGCCGGATATAATGAGCCTTATTTTCTTTCTCTTCCTCCCCTTCCTCTCCCTTATCCCTCCTTGAAATTCAGGGAAGTTGCGTGACTCGCGCGCAATTTTGTTTAGCGGCCCGAAGAGAGATGAACACTTCGCTACGTCGACGTGCGTACATAGTATGCCGCTCAATCTCGTCACGTTCTCGTATGCCAAAATTTGTTCATTTTCTCTTTTAGAACAATTATCGTCCTGACATCATGCACTTTTCTTTCGTCCTTTTTCTTCTGACAAGAATGCCTCGTGAGACATCGAGGACCTCCTTTCCCATCGTCGTCGATAATATCGGTTTATTCTCGAGACGGCCTTTGTCCTTTCTCTCTTTCTCTCTCTCCTCCTAGAGCGAAGCGTTCGCCGATAGAAGAGAGTAGTACCTTGCGATTGGTAACGGTTTCCGTTAACGCACGATCGGCAGCTCCATCAGAAAGAGGGAAAGAGAGAGAGAAAGAGAAATTCTGGACTTATAGCCACCTACTCTCTATTACTACTCTTTAAAGATGTATTCTTCCTCAAGTTGAAGTGGTTGCTCAGACCGCTTCTCCATCTCGACTCCAAGAAGCAGAACCCGTTGCAGGTTCATCATCGCTCTGCCGTGTTCCCAGACTGGTAGTCATCTTCATAAAGCAAATTGAAAAATTACGAAAGTGACGTTTATTTATATACAGCAACGTATCTTCCGACAGCTGTATCCTCTGCAATTAAGTAAGATTGTTACAATCTCGAGATGTGATCAACTCTCGACAGTCTCGCTAATTCAACTGATTCAATCACCACTTCTCACGAAGATTTTATTTTATATTTTCGTTATCATCATCAAATCGTACCTCGATTCCGAGTAACAGCCGACGGGGCCAGGATAGCGACCTAATTTGCCGCGGGACGTAATTTGGGATCCCTTGCACCGGGGAATCGTAATCCACAGCCTCCCCCTCGGTGCATCCTCGGGGGTCCCTTGAGTCACACGTCTATACTACCGTAGCCGGCGGCGGACGGCTCTTGCCTAGTGTTTATCGGCCTCGTTCGCCGTCCATGCCTGTCTGCGTCTCTTGTCAGTTCTGTCTACCTCACCACTCTGAATCCACATTGTGTGTGCTCTTCTCCCGGGCTCTTAGCCCTCGTCGCCTCTTCCGTCCGTCGTCCGCCGCGTTACTCTCGACTCCGCCTTTTATCCGAAGGGAAAAAGGACGGGACGGCATCTTCTTGGTCGGTAACGGCGCTAGGTAGTACTTACGCGTGTCTCAGCGAGGTCTTTGTAACTCTCTCATCCGAGAAAAAGCTACGAGTCTGATGAGATGCGGCGAACGAGAAGAGTTGGAAAGGCGGAAGGGAGAAAGGGCGAAGAAAGGAGAGAGCAAATGAGTGGGTAGGCTCGCAGAAACCTGCAGGATCTACTTTGATCGAGAAGACATTGACACTTCTTTCCTTTGTCCTCCCTTTGTTTCTACACTTCCCTCTTTTCTCCCCATTTTCCCCGTCGTATCTCAATCTTTGATTCACTTCACTGGAAATGTAGAAAGACCAAGACAGTGCGCAAAGTCATCCCCGCTGACTCGTGAGGGATGGAATACTGAATGAAAGATGGCATGATGGTTTTCCTTCGACGTTTTTGCTCGTATAACAATTTTTGAAGGATATCTACAGAATTCGTCCGGTTTTAATTAAATTAATTGTACGAATGATTAACACACATAATAAAAATGGCAGCAGATGTGTGTGTGTGAAGCTGGCGTATCATTTCGCGGAAAATCATTAATTATTGAGAGTTCTGGCTCCCTTTTTAATAGTTCTAGAATTCCTGATAGGTTAAACACAGTTCTGGCCATTAAAGCGAAAAAATCGCATAGTGCAAAGCGAGACGCCAACTTCACGCAGCGTCTCACTTTGTCCTGCGACAGTTTCCGCCATAATTCCGGCTAGATTTTAAAAGATCTACAGTTCTACATGAGTTCTAGAAAGAGTTCTAGCGAAAAAAATTTTTTTTCATCTTTTTATAATTATTAAAGCTAAAAAATGTTTAAGGGAATGACGACTGGTTAATTGCAGAGAGTTCTGTGCTTTATGAAATATTTCTCGTGTAGTTCTGAACATATTTAACCATTTTCCAAAGAGAGTGCTATGTATGAGAGGTGCATAGAACTCTTTAGGAAAATCATAAGTACGTGCGGAACTATAAAAGTATTTTAGGAAAGCCAGAACTCCGACATTTCGGCCAGCGTCTCACTGGTAAAGTCGAAAACGTCGTCCACTCTTCGGGTGAAATAATTTTTTAAAAACTTTTCTAATCGTTGTTCCTGTCAGAACTCTTTGGAAAGGCATTGTACATGTCCCGAACTATACGAGAACTGTTTTAGAATAAGCAGAACTCTCGAAAATCAATCAGCGTCTCACTGGTAAAGTCGAAAACGTCCACTCTTTGGGCGAAATAATTTTTTCAAAAATTTTCTAATCGTTCCTATCAGAACTCTTTGGAAAGGCATTGTACATGTCCCGAACTATACGAGAACTGTTTTAGAATAAGCAGAATTCTCGAAAATCGACCAGCGTCTCACATATATCTCCGTAGATACGTCTTTCTCGGACGATAAAAATTTTTTATTAAATAATTGTTAATGTTTGCGGTCAGAACTCTTTGGAATACGCTTAATACGTTCAGAACTACACGAGAAATATTTTAGTCTTCACAGAACTCTCGAAAATCGACCAGCGTCTCATATATATCTCCGTAGATACGTCTTTCTCGAACGATAAAACTTTTTAATTAAATAATTGCTAATGTTTGCATTCAGAACTCTTTGGAAAATGGTTAAATATGTTCAGAACTACACGAGAAATATTTCATAAAGCACAGAACTCTCTGCAATTAACCAGTCGTCATTCCCTTAAACATTTTTTAGCTTTAATAATTATAAAAAGATGAAAAAAAATTTTTTTCGCTAGAACTCTTTCTAGAACTCATGTAGAACTGTAGATCTTTTAAAATCTAGCCGGAATTATGGCGGAAACTGTCGCAGGACAAAGTGAGACGCTGCGTGAAGTTGGCGTCTCGCTTTGCACTATGCGATTTTTTCGCTTTAATGGCCAGAACTGTGTTTAACCTATCAGGAATTCTAGAACTATTAAAAAGGGAGCCAGAACTCTCAATAATTAATGATTTTCCGCGAAATGATACGCCAGCTTCACACACACAGCAGATATTATAACAGGTCCGGTAATACATAAAAGTAATAAACTTCTCTCGTGCAGTCAATCGGATCACTTTAGGAGTTTTAGCTTTTCTGTGAGACGAGTCTCGCGATCGCGAAAATTATGCCGTTCGTTAATAAAGCCGGGCGTTAATAAAATATTGTCATTTGATATTAATTCCGGTTTGCCTGCCTCATAAAACGACAGTAATGAGAAACGGTAATGAGAAAGTGAATCGATCGTAAAACGATAAGAACCGCAAATACCGGGTTATACTTTCTATCGGATTATATGTATCGCACGAGAGCTATATATCTTAATGGAATTTCTTGCTGTAAAAAAAATAACTAAATCCAAGAGTCATAATAACCCGCAACAAGGAAGATTGTAAGAATGGGTTGCATTAACTCGCGCTGCCATTTAATTAAAACGAAAGTCATTGTGAGATTTCTCATGAAGGAACTTTTTAGCGATAATCGATGGACTTTTACGGATGCCGATGGAGGCAATTCTGTGTGCTATCGAAGGATTCGATGCAGTATTATCCTTCGTTTGCTTAGAGAGCCCGCGTGCTCCTCGTTATCGCTCTCTGTTACTCGTCGCTGATTAATGCTAGCATACATTCGTGCCTTGCCGCTTTCCTCGTTGGCGCATTTCCTGTCTGCGTTTGCGAATAATTGAATTACGTAATTATCTCTCCAAACGCGCCGGCAATACTCCAGAGTCGCTTTCAATTAGTCGCCGCCGCTCTTCATCTTCACATCCACCTCGATCACCACCGCCTCCGAAAACGCGAGAGCGACAAATCCGTAGGAGCCCGCTTAATTTCCTTCGTTTCTCGTGATAGTGTCAAGCAAAAGAAATCTCGTCGCGAGACAGCCGACAGTACGAACAAATATTGATTCTCCAACGCATTTTTGATTATTTGAATGTCTGCATCCGGTCGCACTTGATGATTTGTCTTCTTTTATTTTGCTTCAGCATCATGAAATAAGCACTGCCATTGTGAATTTTCCATTCTCTTATTCTTCTGAAATTAAATAAATAAATTTGACAAACTTTTTCTGCAACTATCTCGAATTTTTGTTATAGCCATTAAAAACGATATAATACATGGATGTCTGGACGTTCTGAACATTCAGAATCGTGGCCGAGTCCACTTTTGCTGTTGCCACGAGCTTCTGACGGTTGCAAAGCTCGGGATAATTTTCGCACCACGTTGCAAGTTGCAACCCGCATTGATATATTAGCACTTCCATGTGTGTGTATGTGTATATAGACACCGTGCACGTCACACTCAACTTACGTACACGTGTATGAGTAGATGTGTATGTACGAGCAATCAGTCGAGCATAGATGCGCCCAACTGTGTCTTCTGGTTCAATATGATGGCTTATACCGCTACTGAAGTCCTGCGCGGTTATGCACACGATATCATCTGTTCCTCTCATCTTGTGTCTCGTCTTACCGTGTTTCATCCTCCGCATCATCTCACGAATACTCGTCGGAGTAGTAGCTTTCAACTTTCTGATCTTCTTGCAACGTGGCGTGTGAAAATTTTGTATCTTTAATAAACTTCTTGGCCCGACTAAGTTTTTCATTTAGAAAGATGAGATTTGGTTACTCGCCACACTGAGAAAAATATCATGGCCTATCTAATCGGATAATCCAATTAAATAGTAACAAACGGATATATCCGATTAAATTGTATAAAAGACAAAGAAAATGATCGGACATATCTGATGAAGGTAATCGGACATATCCATCATTTAATCGGAAAACAAGAGTAACAATCGGATACACTATTTAATCGGTTTATCCGATGGAAATTTTTCTCAGTGCATTTTTTATATTAAGTTTCTTGACCTCATGTAACATCTGTCTTAAATTAATTTGGAAAAATTCTATTATTTTCTCGCATTTTCCAGGTTGAGATATAATTTCGACGGTTGCTTTTTGGTTCTGTCGAATTTTTAGTTAGTTGTAATTCTTTTGAATGGACGATTGTGATCAGAATTTTTTGTATTGAACAAAGAAATAAAAACAATTTAACTTCCTTTAAAATGATAATACATCGACGATATAAGAAGCTTAGAGAGCGGATTATAAATTATACCCAGTGACGAAATTATATTATTGTTCGACCATGCATAGATATTTTTGAGTGTAAAGGTTCAGTCATTCTGATGAAATATTATTCCTGCCTCGTAAGAAATAGGATTACAGATCAGTTGGAGAACTGAATATCATTAATTCCGTGAAAAGTATTCACAAAGTGTTGTGCATCAAATTGCCATGGTATCCATATTTTAATATTACGCTAAAATGTTATTTTCATAAGAAACACGAGAATGAGAGATAATTACGCAAAATAATTTTTAAAGAATTAAGCTTGCGATAAAGTTAATTTAAAATTTTTTAAGTTAATTTTCTTCCGCACACGTACACCGCTTTCTATCTTCTCTTTATCTGCTTGCTTTATTCTTCTGGAAATGTGGTAATTAGATTTAGCGATTTTTTTACATTTTAAAAAGCAAAGCCGGGGAAAAAGGAGTTTAATTGTCGGGAAAACCGGGAAAAGTCCGAGGTACTTTCGAATTCTGTCCGCGTAGCAACGTTGAATTTATCTAGGCGAGTGCGATATCGCGTCGGCCAAGGTATCGATCGGCGGTCTGCTCCGCACAACTGGACAACGCGCGCGAGCGCGACCGCTCCGCCCGGCGCTAAGCGACAAAGTAACGCGTATAAAATTATGCAAATTGCGGGTGCAGTTTTGCTGTCGGCTTTATCGGTCTCGAATGTTGCGATGCGCTCGAAGCGTGGAATCGGTTAGGCGCGCGCGCGCACAAGAGTTAACGGTGCCCGCTCCGCTTTGTGTTCTAGTACGGCAAACAGCTCCGAGAGAATTACCGAGCCTTCAAGAACAAGCAGTGCGAGCAGAACGGCAGCGGCAGCCCCGGCAAAGAACAATACAGCAGCTACAATGTGTCCAACGTAAGTGCTATATGTATGATTGCAAATGTTGATGAATGTGTAGACCTGAGCCACGACAAGTGAGAACAAAAATCGAAAAGAGAACTGACAGGGTTGCAAAGTGTAAATACAAAGTTTAATAGTGTTACCGATTAATTTGATTTTGTTAAAAGTACGGCTTGGGTCTCCGTAACATTCGTAATGTAATTTGTATAAATGTATCTCGTTTTCATTAGAAGTCTTTAATTGATCGTTCAGAGCAAAATCTGAAAAATTCGCCTTTTGTGCTTATGTAATTTTTATTTTAATGCCTGATTTTAGTTAAAATCAGACATTAAAATAGTAATTGTATTAGGATAATGATTATTAAATTGTTATTATATAGGTTCTATTGCTCATACAATTTTAATTATTTGAATTATACCAGGATAAATTTTACCTCGCTGATAATCGCTGTAATAATAAGTCTGTACGTTAATAACTCGGTAAGGTGCTTTAACTGCTTTTTCGTGATATATATCTCCATAGTAAGCCGAAATAAATTCCATGAAGTAGCAACTTGCAAAAACTGGTCGCGCACTTTTTGCGATACCCCTCGTAAAGCATCCGCAAATTCGAGCGTAGTAATAGCGGGCTAAATCTGCGAGGAGAAAGAGCAAGCGCATTGAAAAAGTGCGCATACAGGCCGTTACGACATAGGTAGGATCGCGTATAATGTCTCCTGGCGAATTATTTCGCCATCGCTCGTGCGCGTGGTATATTTTCGACGGCCGCTCTCTCGCCTCGGGTACGCTCGAAAGGTAAATTTCGCTTTAGACGCGGTAAATGGAATGGAAGAGGCGATTACGCTGAAATTACCCCGAGTGACAGTAATTTGCCGGGTCACGCCACGTTCGATCATTGCCTTCAGTCATCCCTTTCTCCGCGCGAGTCGTCGCCTCTCGTCCAACTCTTTTGTAGCATCCACGGAATTATTATTAATACACGCGATTTCGGGCTTTTCGACGTGTTCTTCTCTCGTGTAACATCTTTACAAAGATGTCTCATTCGGTTCTTATAGATTTGTTTTATCATTACTGATACATTATTATGTTGGAAAATATTAGTAATAGTTTTGTATCCACAATTTTCATTGCCGATGTATCGTTTATTCGTATAAATTCAATCGCTCGCGCTAAGCGGAAGAAAGAAATTTATATTTTATTAAAACCACTTCTTCACTGCCGAGGGAAAAGCATGTATTAATTAATACGTATTAATACTTCAATTATTAGCATCCGGTGGTGTGTGGTCTGTATTATTGCTCTTCGTTCTCGCGCGTGTTTATCGGTTCTTTAATTGATACACTGAAATATAAGGAAATTCATTGCGAATGAATGAACCAACAGGAAATACGAGAACACGCATCGGCTAGTGTAACGATGCGGCGCGCTGAGCCCCTTTTCCCCTCGTCTCTCTTCCCGATACGGCTACTGGCTGAATAATTATAGCAAATAGCTCATTAATTATTGATCTTTAATGCGAAATCCGCGCGGAAATTGCCGAGCCACTCCCGGTCGAGATTTTATTCGTTTGTGTGTTTGTGCGTACGTGAGCGGTCATTTCTCGGGTGCACAGGTATGGTACTTCTCTCTTGTCTCCCTCTCTCTTTCTCTCATTCCCTTTCTCGATGCACGCAATACATTCTGTTCATACAATGGTTAAGCTGCATGATAACGAATTGTTTCGCCGCGACTAACAGGTATCGTATATCGCCGGTTTTATCGCAGCTGTAATAATAAATTCGCCGATTCAGAATCGGTTCGTCTTTCGGACGCGGTTCGCTGTAATTACGCTTTGCTCGTGCTACAAAATCGTGAAAATGAATGTTGACAGTTGAGCAAGTTAATTTACCTAGCCGAGATATTTTTGGCTAGTTAACAAGTTAGTTATACCGTGTTTCTGTTTAGTTAACTATATATGGTAATTGGGTTAATATCTTCGCAGCCTCTATTGATTATCGTGTAAAATAATAATAGCATTTGCTCAAGGAACGCATTAATTAATGGAGCGATATAATAGGAATTAATAAATGAATGTGCATTTATCTTACATTTATGTGAGAAAGAATGATTTCAATAAAGAATTTTAAAGTATATTATTAGCAATAATATTATTATTATATAGACTTTACGGTCGAGAACATTTTGCACAACAGAATTTAAACAAATAAATAGAATATCGACAGCGTTTTATGCGTACATCAAAAATATCACATACAGATGTATCAACAATACATAATATGCCAGTGATGGTAAAGTAAATATGTGAAAATCGATTATATCAAAATGTAAAAAGCGAGGGAAATTTCATCAGCTTCTTTTCATGATTAATCGGATGTTCTTTATGAATAATTCTCGCGGCTCTCGTTTGGTGAAAATTAATAGCTTAACAGCGTACCTCGTAAAACATTATCATCAATTGTCAAACATAGGCCATTGTGTGACCCTAATTACATTATATTTTTACTAAATTAACAGATAAGAACGAAACGTGGTAGAAACATTTGTTGTGACGAAATTGTGATGAAAATTGGCTCGTTCGGCACGTTCAACTCGTGCGAAATTAGAGAGAGAGAGAGACGTGGGAGGTGTCAGGAACAATGACGTGCTCTTTTTACGAGATGCGATTCGGAAAGCAAATTTTCTTGGAAAAGTGCCGCGCTAACTTACGCAAGGAATCTCGGGGAGGATCCGTCCCTATTGGATCTTACTGACCTTATTGTCGTGCCATCCCCGACCTCGTCAACAACGAAGGGATACAGACTCTCTTTTCCTCATTTTCTCTGTCTCTTTCTCTCTCTCTCTCTCTCTCTCTCTCCCTCTTTTCGCGTTATTCTTTGCGTTCTCCTACGCGCTAAGCGTCTCGCTCGGTAAGAAATTTCATCCTCGTATCGCACAGCTGATTTCAAGGTCGCGTTCCACGTCAGTCAGCGAGAAGGCAAACCCCACATCGTCGGTGTGCTCTCAAAGCTAGACACGTACCGGTCCCCCGCTGTTCATCCTCCTCATCTCGTCTCGACTTGACTTATTTCTTTTTTTTCTTCCCTCTTCTTCTCGTTATCGCTGAGACAAGGATATGGCTTGCTCTCGGTATGACGTTTGCGTCTGTTTGGTTTGAGGAAAATTTTATAAAATTATAATCATGTTATCAATGAGACGTGAGAATCGCATTATGCTCGTCAGTTGCATCATTCGTTCGATGTCGCGCGAATAATAAAGAGATACGTTGTATTAATTATTAATACACACTTATGTGACACGTAGAGAGAAACATATAATCGCAAGTAAGATTTCCTGGACTTTTAAAGAAGAGAAGTTTAAAAAATGCGATACTGCAGCGTTTAATGTGTACGATCAGATACTTGTTTTTAACCTTCACAATATTGACAGTTCTAGCAACTACAGATTACGGTGCCTGGGTCAGCTCGAACTCGTAGTATCTTCACTTGCCAAGTATTGTAAACTAAGTTTCTCTCTCTTTCTCTTTCTATTATTGCAATGGCTATTTCTAGGATTCGCTCTGCCGGTAACATAATTGATCAATACATAAACTACAAAAAGAGTTGATTCTGCTTTATTGAACATTGTTAAAACGTACATTTTTTAAGACACATTCGCTTGATTATTGCTTTGATATGAACAAATCAAATGCCAAAAATTCAGATTTTTTACATCTGGATCCGCATGGACTCTCAGGCGAGGGTTAATATTTTCTCTATCTCGTGAATAAATGAATGTGCCGCGTTTTGAATATGTGTCACGCAGAAAATTTTACAGAAAATAGGTTGTCAATGCAATCAGTTTTTTTTGTCCTCACAATATTGGCGATTTATTGTGAAGAGCGCATTTTAATCTCATAATAATTGTGGAACGTCGCTCGCGATTTTTCGCAGAGCGCATAATTGTTACGATAATAAAGTATCCGTTCCGCGAGACCTCCGCGAGGAAGACGGTATCGATTAGGCGGAGCGGGCGTGAGATGCATTATCGAGCCGCTTTGAGAAACTGGTTTGGAGTAGTGATCTTAAAGAGAGAAAGAGAGAGAGAGAGTTTCCGGCAATAAATTACTGTTCGTGCTGGTTATGAATTATTCACCCGAGGGAGCATGAAGGATGACAATTAAAGCCCAGTATGGAAAATAACTGGTATTACGCGCTTAATGCGCAAAAGTGCGAGAGAAATGATAGTTAAATGATGTTTTACAAAACACCGTAATCAGTACAGTACAAGAGGAGAGAGGGGGAGAGAGTTGGTTCGTCATGGATCAATGGCAATCTTGAGTAATAACGGGAAATTATGTTGTTTAAAGATATATAGATTTAGATAACTATATTACTCATATAATTACATGAGTCGCGATGAATAACTTTGCTTGCCGAGAGACAGTTTGGAGTGGACATTTTGAAATATTGAATTTATTTAACATTCGTCCTTTCTTCTATAATTACCCGGCTCTCTCTAATATATTCTGGTAGACACTAAAAATAGAAAAAAGGAGTGGAAAAAGAGAGAGCATCTAAAAATAACTATTGGAAAGAACAGACACGAGAAGGATGGTCGAGGAGTGTGTGGAGAGCGGGGAAGATGGAACTTCAACGATCTCCTCCCGAAGTCTCGTGCATCGTACATCCCCGCGAGGCGGCCGGGGAGGAAGAAAGCGCGAACGTGTCCTGCACTTCGTTTCGGTTGAAAGCTTCGATCACGGATATCGTTCGTTCGTGTCGCGCTTTTATCTTTATTCGACGGGAAACAAAAGTGCGCTTCGCGTCGCGTCGATAAGCGAACGGGGCGAACTTCGCATTTTCCGTCCTCCTTCCGTGCTCTCTTCGTTCTTCCCGCGTTGCATGGTGGACGAAATGGCACATTTAGATGGATGGATTAAAGCTCAGAAGTAAAGTTTCACGCCAACTTAGGCGAATTTAATCTCCTGAATTTGGAGAGATCTGTGCTACTCGTGAAAGATAAAGTAGTTAAATTTCCATTTTAAAGGGGATGTAATTTACAAAAAACAGTTATGAGAATACGGATATGAATATGAATCCACAATGGAAATTTTTTACATTTAAATTTGTATTATTGCGTGTGTTAATTTATATTAGTATATGATATATTAATATATCAAATATCCATTTTTGTTATGCTAATAATACGAGAAGTGTATACTTTTAGATTTATATTTTAAAAGCTGCGAAAATAAATTAAAAAGTTGAATCAATGAAATTCAATTATATTGTTATTTTCTAAGATAATAAAGATCATTATCAATATTTTTGTATATACATTATTAAAATAATCAATTCACTTGTGCCTTGTAAAATTATTATCTTTTCAATGAATTTTTATTGTGGAAATATCGATCATAATATGATTATAATATTGATGATTTGATTAGTGCTTAATATCTTACTCGCCATTATTATGTCATTTTTGTTGGATAAACTATCTAACGGATATTCACCAAGACACCGATCGCGTTTAACGGGCAACTCCTGGCGTACGTGAAAGCGTAGCCGCTCTGCTTTTAGAGACACCTTATTTCCCGTAATGGTGCTGCGAGCAACTTGGAAACCGGAAATGTCGGAAGCAGCTAGCGACGACGTTCTTTCCGTTTTTCTGTCGCAGGAGGGCTCGTATTGTTACTCAGCCGAAGACTCGCCGTCGGTCCTCTCGTTCATTTAAATTCAAGTGGGCTTTACTCTCTCGGAATTTCAATGCGAGCTTTAATTACCAAGCTGTTTAATGCTGGAATTCAATAGTTGCAACAAATAATGGCCTCCCTCGAAGTTATCATCGATCGTCGAGGCTGTTGAAGAACGTGTCATTATAAAGAGAGCCTCCTGGAATTCTGCTGTGTTAATCATTAGTTGATGTTATGTGATGATGTATGCGCACAAAGGACCCCTCCAAAATGCCAGGATCTCGGTGTAGCCTCGTGATAGTGCAGAAAACGTCACAATTAATCCTAGCCAACCATAAACATTTTCAATCGACGTCTCTACTGAACTCGCTCGTCTTTCCCCGATCATCAGTCATGTGGTCGTATTCTTTTTCTCCTTTTTCTCCTCCATCATTTTCATCCACTCCCAGGTCGGGTATCAGGCTTGAATAGGGAGGACTATTCCGAGTCGACGAGGCTCGCTCGGAGCCGGGAAGGCCGGGGGAGGGTGTAGTGCCTCGGTTACAGTCGGGGGTTTAAAAGTCGGGCAAAAAGCCCCGGCCGGCTGTTGCTACGCGCGAACTATCGACCAACCCGGCTTCTACCTATATATCCGCGAGAGAGAGTCCTCTTGGGGTATGGAGGGAAGAGCTATAGATGGCACACGAGCGAGTGCGCGAGGGCGCGCGCGCACGACTCCCCTGTGCGCCGGGAGAACCCGGAGAATGACGATGTATGTGTGCCAAAGAGGGAACGAGAGGAATCCGGGGAAAGACGAATGGAGAAAGAGGAAAAAAGGCGTATCAGCCAAATGCGCGAGACTTGACGAAGCTCGACGTGATTTCGCGCGACACTACGTCTTCCCTGTGTGTGCACCCTCTCCCTATGTTCTCCCTCTTTCTCCCTTTTCCGGCGTTCTCATATTTTTTAGTCGCCGTCCCGAAACGCACGCGAGCGCCGTATCGTTTCGTAGCCTCGCCCGCGATTGCTTTATTTCGCGCTTTTATTCGTGTACTCTCATTGTTTTTTTATTTCGAGAACGTTTCCCGAAGAGCGTCTAGCGCGAAGCAGCATTCCGCCCACTGCACCCTTATCTTCGTCGCTCCCTATTTCGTCGCTTCTCTGCCGCCGACGCGGAACGGGGTTTCGAGTTTGCATATGGCGAATCGCGAAGCCGAGAAGGGACATCCGCGTGCTGCAAAATTGGATCGTAAAGGTAGACATAAACTCCTGGGTGTTCTCCGACGTCGTTTTCTCTTCCCTCCACCCACCGCGCCGCGCCGCACCGCACCGCTCCGAAATATGCCCCCGCCGAAAATAGTCACGACACACCGGTTATGAAACTTTCACGTACTCTCCGCCCCTTTCGCCTGTCGAGCGCTTTTATTATACGCGACTCTAACGTATGTGTAGCACCAGTGTCCCGTTAAAAATTTACCTCCAATCGCATACTGATTTTCCGAAGCGCATACCGGAGGGCTCCGGTTTTACGTGTCAACAAATCCGATATTAAAAGGGAAGCGAGCGAATTCGAAATCTTTCTTTTCCTGCGTACAAATAGAAAAAAATTGGATAGAAATTAAAATGAAATGGTACTATACATCGAAAAATAAAGTCACGTCTATTAATTTCTACGAATTTACAATTTACAAAAAAAATCGTAGCATAAAACTAACTAGTACAGACTTATTTAAAACGCACAAATTTGGATCGCCGAGAGTTGCGAGATCTATTTTGTACTGATTTCTTCAACGAAGGCTCAATCGATAATCCACAAATACATCGGGAGATGTATCTATAGCTCGAGATAGAAGGCTAAGACTAACGAACGACGCGACTGACCCATTTTCCCCAGACTCGTCAGGAAAATAAGACGACAGGATAAGAAGGTGGGGGAGGACAATAAGGAACGCGGGAGAATTTCCGGCGCGACGTTTTCTTTATCGGTCCTCTCCCGTCCTATCCGACTCCTTGCCAAGCCGTCGCATGGAAATTTTTAATTTAACTTTACGACACCGGCGGGGCGCTCTGTTCTTTTTGCCTTCTCGCGCGCCTCCGCCTCAGTCTTGCGCCATCGGATGCATCGTTGCAAGTGAGATGACTAGAAACATTTTGTGAATTTAAGAGGAGAGCAGAACGATTGCAGAATGTATACTGGATCTTATAGCATTTTTATTAAGTTTTATTAATATTGCCAAATAACGGTGCTAATTTGTATAATATAATAACTTAGAATAATTTTAAATTCTACATGTTAAAGAGACCAAAGATGATAGGAAAAACGGTTCTTCAAGAAGAAGATAGCATTCGTCGTCAAGTGCACTTGTTATGCGATGGTTCCTATAGAGTATAACTGCATCCCTAAAGAAAGATTTCCTCGCATGTAGAACTTTCCTCTTAGTTCATGGGAGAATGCACCGGTTAAATCGCAGGGCATAAAGCCGGACGTGCCCGCGTTGTTTCCGTCGCGCCATCTCCGTCGTCATTGTTATCATCGCCCGTCGTCGTCTGCGCTGATAATCGTCGTCCCCAGACGAGGTGGATACGTGGCGACTAGATTTACCCCATATAATCGAGTGCACTCCCGGTTAAACGATCCGCTCGCGACGACGATGATGAAACTGTTCGCTTCGTTCCGCTACGCCGCGATTGCGATTAAGCGCGGTCTTCGTCTTGGGAATAACTGCCATTAGTTGCCGTTTGTAGCTTTGCATCCCAGACCTTACGATTACATTGTTCCTCGAATCGTGCGAAACCGTTTGAGATTTAGATAAGTCTGAATAATGTGGCAGCAAGTTATAAAATCGTGTCCTACTGTTGACTCGTGTTATAGTCTCTAAAATGACGTCATTCATGAAGAACAGACGTCTCTGCCTCCTTGCACGTTTTATTTGAGCGCTCACGTAACTTGTAGTAACGGTTTCCTTCAATTGTATTGTCGCTATCAAATCAATGTTTCATTATATCAAGCCTGATTCTATTCGTTTCTGCTGCCACGATACCGTTATTATTTTGGCCTTACAGATCATTAATCATTTCAATCCGGAATCCAGTTAGGACATTTATGTGAAAATGTTTAAGTTTGCTGGTACCACTAGAAAATTTATATATGTATATTATGCAATTTCCATATTTATTTTTTTTCTGAGGGAGAATTTAGGGTGTGGAACATATATCTAAGTCCGATTAGGTATCTAGGGCTTCTTTCGGGTGTCACATGTGTGTCTCCAATAGGTCCGAAAGGATCAACGTTAAAAGTGGAATTCTTATAGCTATGTACAGATAACAATAAAAATTTATTAGCCTGAATTTTCAGCAAATACATCGAGCATATGAAGATCTCACATATTTCTTGTATAATTATGCACACTTCCGATAGTAACATTCTCTGATTTCGCCCGAAGAAAGATGATCGTATTCTCTATGTACGTCACGGAAACAAGCATAAATTCAGAAAAGGTTCGACAGTCACTTACCGTGAAGCTTTTGCGCTGCTTCACCCCCGGTATCTCCTCATCCTTGTCTGAGCATCGTCCAAAAACGACGCACATGCAAGTTTCTCTCTTTCTCTCTCTCTGCCTTTCCCCTGTCTCCTTCCTCAGTATATTCCGTCTCGTACCTAAGACGAGTTGCCTTGCCGTCTTTACGACCCTTCTTATCGATGGTAATATGTGGCCGTTTAAAGCTCGCGCAAGTGCTACGGTCGGTGCTTTTCGAAAAGTGCGCGACCTAGCACTAAAAACTTCGCCGGCAGCTTTATTCGCGGCTCGGCGAGAGACGATCCTCTCAGACAAGAAAGAGAGAGAAAGAGAAAGAAGGCCACTGGGTATAAATTAAAGCGCTGGTCGCTCGCGGCTGGTCGGTGGTAGCTTTGGGGGAGAGAGGGATACAACCGAAGGAAAAATATCCTTCTTCCGTTCGCTCGTCTGACATTTATGTCGCGACGAACTTCGAAACTACGCTGATCGAGCTGACCACCGTCGTTCTGTCCGTGCTAAAATTTCGAGAGAGAGAGAGAGAGAGAGAGAGAGAGAGAGAGAGAGAGAGAGAGAGAGACGGAAAGAAGCTATAATGCCTTGGAAACAGTACCTTGCTTTGAGACAAAACAACATTGAGCCAGCTAAGAACTTTAAAGGCTTTGGAAAAACACTCCCGTGGACGTCTGTGAGTTCACCAGCTATTTTTTCTTTGTTCTTCGAAAGTTAAGAATCACCTTCCAATTCTTTTGCTCTTTAAAAGTTGGACGTTACTCTCCTCAATCTCTTTCTTTCACAAGCGCCTCGAGCGTCCGCTACACAGGACACTTGACAGTAAATGTACAATGCTGGACGAATAACGCAACGCTTTTCGCGAATTGTCGATACCTCGGCGTTTTTCTACAGGAAGATTCGCATTTACTTTCGGGAGGAACGTCGCGCACACTGTGGAAACGCGACTATCACAGGATATCCGCCTGTATACTCGCGTGATTCTCTCAGCGATGCTTCGTTTCATCGTTTTTCGATACTTTGCGAGAGATTTCTCTTGCAGACGACTGCGGAGTTTACGCGGAAGTCGCCTATCAGCCACGCCGATCCCGCGCAGCTTCCGTTTCTCCCTTTTTCGGGAGAAGGATAGCGCTTGCCGACTAAATGGAACGTGCTTCGTCTTACCGCGGGACAATTCGCGAATACCCGACGACAGGGATCGCCGAAAATGGCGCTCGCATTGATGGAAATTGCGCCTGGTATCTCAATATTACCGTCAGGATAACTTTAATTGCACTCGAAACTCTTCTCTCTCTCTCTCATCGCATTCGCCGGAAATACATTAAAGTCCAAAAGTATCGAAACGCCCGAGGCAACCGTGCTGCGGAAGTTTGCGAATTTTAGACTTGTGCAATTCTATTAAATCATGTCGTAAATGGTACATGGCATTTATACTTACATGCCTATGTAATAACGAATAACTAGAATTAGAAAATTATACCGCATGGCCAAAAGCGGATTAAAGCTAAGCTTGCATTTAGCATCAAGTGCGGTCGTTTGATGTTAAACATCATCTTCGTCCATATAAAGTTTGCGTGCAACGTTATCTCAAGTTGAGAATATTTAATGTTTAATGAGGGATTATGTGCCGGCATCATTAACGGTACGCCGAATTGTCAAGAATTAATCCACTCTTCCTCAATTCTCTGACCTCATGCGAGTTGCCGTTCGCGCAGTCCCTCACAGTGCGGTTCGTTCTCGGATCTTCTCGTGACGTGAATCACGTAACAGCGTGTTCTCGATCTTGTGTATATCTCGCGAATGCAAACGGCGTTGCCGGTAATCTCGCGGCCACCCTCGTTCAAATAAATCCCGCGTGCTTGCTCAGTAAACCCGCGGCGGCGGCTGCTGCTGCTGCGGCGCGGGTCTTTGGTTGGCCCCGGCAGCACACGCAATTGGCATTATATTTTTGCCGACCAGATGCAGCCGGAGAGGATGCATCTTATCCCCACTGGAGAGCATCCTGCCAAGGCTAGCGGGTCCCTCTCCCCTTTGGTTTTCTCTCTCGCACCGCGCACCCCTTGCTTCTGCCTGCTTCCGCCCTGTCTCTCTTCTGCGCGTATGGTCGATTCTGTGCGCGTGCGCCCATGTAACCTTGACATTGAACGATTTCTCCCTGCTGCATCCCGCTTCGCCACCGGCCCTATCGGCCCTTCCTCTCTCTCTCTTTCTCTCCTCGCCGTTGCCGCCGTCGGCACTGCCGCCGCCTCTGTGGCAGACATCCGCGTCATCCGTCCGGCGAGTCTGAATAAAAAAAAAATGGGAAAAAGAGAAAGAGAGAAAGGGAAGAGGATAAAATGAAATAACAGTGAATCGCGCCTGTCGGCCTCGACGCCCGCTCCTGTCAGACTCCCTCGCTGATGCGCCACTGACGCATCTCTCCCGCACGCAACCGATATCCGCGTGCACGCGCCGCTCCTCCGTGCTCCTCAAGGTCGCCGCAAGAAAGGGGTACCACCGATTTTGCCGGTACGTCCGATCGACACGACTCCGGTATGACGGGTCAGGTAAGCTCTCTCTACTTTTTGTTCAACTCTCTGGTAGGCAGTTTCCGAGATCGCTCGATATCGTCTAATCGCGATATTTTCTAGTACCGTATGACACTTTTGAGTATTTCCCCGTACTTTTTTTCGCTTTTCCATCTCGAATTTTCCAACAGCAGCCAAGAAAGTTGCGCGTTGCACGCATTAGTCGCATGCAAGGCGCATACGAACGTATCATCGCGCGGCGGACCGAGCATGAGGGACGAGATGATACATCGCGTGCGGACGTATGTGCGTGTACGTGAGCATGCGCGCGAGTGGGTGGGTCTGATTATGGGCCTCGGGGACTCCGTTGCACTTCCTGCGCAACCTATAATTACGATTATCTAATCGCCGCGGCATTATGTAACGCGGTATAATGTCTGGCCCGACACACGCGACCAGTTTGTACGAGAGGCCGATTCTTCCTTCCTCCTTTTCTCTTTGCTGCCCTTTTTTTTCCTTTCCCTTCACGTCGAATACGATTTATGTGATCGCGGCATCGGTCGTTGGAATTACACGTTTGTAAGTATTTCGAGGTTCTCTTTCTCCTATTTTTTTAAACATTAATTGGTAGTTGTATACGATCTAATTTTGTACGACATGACAATCTGACGAAATGTGCTAATGCAAAATTTTCTCGTAAGACGAGATGAGACTACGCAATTGTGATTCAGAAGTGATTGATATTTCAAGATATTAGAATGTCGAAATTTTAGGGGAAAAATCCATTGCAAGGAAAGTTTGTGAAAGAATAAAATGGAGCGCAAGTTATTTTACCGTAAAATTTATGTTACTATCTGCAATTTATTTTACGTCAAATCAAAGACATAAACCACGGTATTAAAGATGCTTTTTTATCGATAAACGTTGAATTGCCAGATGCTTGCTGTAAAACGCTCCATCGTAGGGTTTTTTATATGTTTTATGACGTTCTGCTTGAATCCTGCTCGTTGCCTAAATGTCTAGATAAGTTGATTTGTGACCTCTCTGCTCGCAGTAAACCGGTTACGCGAGTATAGCTGGTCATTCACAAGAGCAAAAGGGATGTCTCGTAGTAACCTAGTGACACGCAGAAAACAAGATAGCCTAAAGTCCTTCCATTTTTTATCTTCCTCTTT
Source organism: Ooceraea biroi (assembly GCF_003672135.1). Classification (NCBI taxonomy): domain Eukaryota; kingdom Metazoa; phylum Arthropoda; class Insecta; order Hymenoptera; family Formicidae; genus Ooceraea; species Ooceraea biroi. The sequence continues at coordinate 5,955,454 of NC_039513.1, read as the reverse complement.
TAAAGTTATAGCATAGAGAAAGTATTGGTGTCTATCATTCAAGTGCTTGTTGAGATTGTAACTTTTACAAGTTTGTCATGTCAATTAGTTTTTGATGAATCTAACAAATCGACTAATCAACTTTATCTTCGAAAACTATAATACGAACGTTAATACTCTTTCTTTTTTTTTGAAGTCGTTTCCGAGACAGCAAATTCTTCTAAAACGAATACCCCGAAATTGCGCCGTAAAAACCGAAAGGAAGAGAAACGGTGCGATGATGAGTATAACCACGAATCAGGGCGGAGTTATAACTCGTTCCTTCTCGTATCGCCCTTCTGTACTTTACGACGACGATGGCGGCGACGATTTCGAGTCTGCGTTCTCTCTATCTTTTACACACATACACACCCATACATCGGCAGACTAAGGAAGGAACTTCGCAAACCTTAATCATATAGATCGCCTAGCGCCAGTCATAAATATCGCCGATGCAAGCTCAGATTGGCGCGAGTCCAACTTCGTTTAACCCCCGCTTAGCCACCTTGGACGCGGTCCGCTGTTCCGTTCCGCATTTAGCAAATTCCATGTCTTTTTCTTGTTCCCCTTCGCCCGCGTTCCTCGTTCTCTTCCGCTTGCCGTAATTCCGCAGCTGCCGCGACTCTAGAGAATCGCGCAACTGTCAGTGGTTATTACATAATCTACGTGGTCGCCCGTCCGTATTTTCGCGGCATTCCTGATCCCGAAGTGTACCAGGAATATCATCGCGTCGTCCATGCCAAACGCAAATAGGATCAACGTTATTCACTTATGGATCACTTGTGATAACTTGCACGAAGCAATTTTCTCAAGAAGTCATCGGCCTCAATCTGACGCAGTTTTCAAATCCTACAAAGAATTTGCAAGTAACACGAAATCGGATAAACTGCGTGTAATAAATATACATAAATTTACATGGATATTTACATGGATACGTAAAAATTCAATTTTTTGTATATACATTCTTTCATTCTACAAAGACAATTTGCATGCATATAGTATTTTAATGTGATTGCTTTGTAGAAAAAAAAATATGTTCGTTCACGTTTGACGAATAGTTTAGCCAGATGATCACTGCACGCGAGAATGTCTATCAGAGTGAAGAGTAGAATTGGAGGAAGCTCGAGAAAAGAACCTGTTCTCCTAAGTTGGAAAATTGCGGTCGCCTCCTCTTTCCGGGAACTTCCCCTTTCTCGCGCGCAGGCTTCACCGCGAACGTTAATCCGACGTGTACCGCATTAGCAATGCTAAAATTGCGGAACGCGACTGGTTGAGAGACAGTTCCCGGGCGACGAAGAAAATTGTTGCATCCTGAAGATTCGTTACTGTGAAAAGCGTGCGGTGGTCGAGTTTAAGAGGCTCCTGTCGACGTTCTTTCTCAGTCAGGATTCAATTTAACTGCTGTGCCCTAAATGTGTATGTATGCTTTCGCACCGCATTATTCTTTGTATTTCTCTTTGCGCGTTTATATAATATATATTTCTTCATTTACTCTGCATACATTTCCATGCTGTATCATAAAAAAGAATCATTTTCCCTTAATTAATATCTATGTAATTAACGATGACTAGATCTTTAAATAAATTACTACTATTTATAAAGATTATAAACTAAAACAATTACGAGAAAAAATGACGACTGTTGCAGTAAAAGGTACCAATAACTGAACATTTTATGCCATGTTCTTGCCGGAGTTAACGGTTGCTGCAGTTCGCCATTACTCCATGACTTGAGGGTACCCCATAACTCTGTTAACAGATATTTCTATTTGCTGACGGTGCTCCTTCGGAGCTGACGTTAACAGTGCGCTGCCGGTTACACACGTATTTTACGGTCGCTAAGAGCAAAGGTGGGTCGTACGTTAGATTTCTTCGCTGCCGGCGTCGTCTCGCTGATTTTCTATTGTGGCCGCGGAGAACGATGATTACCGGCGTTACCTAACGTCGGCGAACGCCGGCATACGGGGGAGAGAGGATGGGAACAGAAGTTTAACCGAGCACGTCTCACGTCTTACGGTTACGACCATCGGTCGAAGCCACGAACGAACGAAAACACGGTTCGCTAGCCGAAAGGAAGGACGAAATAGTTGACCCGCATAATTTGCATGATTACACGGAATCGGCGATGTGGCACTTACGGGTTTATGCATTCGCGCGCTCTAGAACCAGTCAGACAATCACCGGTGATGGTGCAGTGGAGTGAGGTGAGGTGAGATGCTCTGCGCTGTACTGTGCTGTGCTGTGTATAGGGACCGGTCGTGTATTTACGAGGACGGCGGGGCCGCTCTTAGGCTTTACGATCGGCGTAAATGCTTAACAAGCGCGCGGCAGCTCGGTACCCGTAATCCAGCGCTAGACACCACTCTAGATGCGCCAATGTTTGGCCAGGTGCACGTCTAGTGACTTTATAGGTGACGGTAATAACTCCGGCGCGA